>NW_025963813.1:17459729-18059729 GCF_023055435.1 Haliotis rufescens
CATTTAATGTGATGTGTCTTGTTCTAACATCTATAAACCACAAAATCAGTTCAATGGAAATGTAATTTGTGTAACTGAAGAGGTGCGCGTGATCACGTAGTACTTGATGTTTAGACTATGGCAATAGCTGATACAATCAGTCGACGGGAGAGATTCAAATGTTTTGATTCCCTGTCTTCGCGGTATAACAGGAATGAAATGAAACTTTGTCCACGTTCTGCTTAACGAATGTCAGATTAACGCGACATGACTGTACATCAGTCTCATATATCATACATATAATACAATACCAGTTACTGCATATTCAGGCATACATATTCATGCAAGCGTACACAGTCATAGAGTCACACAGTCAAACAATATCCAATTTGATCCACATGTTACTTGTCCCACACCTTAAAACAACGTGGGACAGGGTTGACTGTTGGGCTGGGACGGGTAACTCGGGTACCCGGGTCGGGTTGGTACTGAGTAGGACCCGGGTACCCACGGGACTACCCGGACCCGTTGTTAGTCACGTGATATATTGTTTAATGACCAAAAATATATAGATCTCTATGGTCACACCGCAAGTCACTTATGTTCGCATTTCTTTCTGTCTACGCACCCATTACTTGTGACTTTTCATATGGTTGAATAAAGATATAACGAAAGTCAACTTCAGTGTATGCATGACCAGATTGTTAAATATATGTATCTACGTTTTGCCAGGGCTATGGTAAAAAATTCCCAATCGGAAACTGTGTACCTCTTGAGACTAACAGTGGGTACCCGGGTAGGGTCGGGAAATAGGGGGTTGGGTACCCGGGTAGTACATTTGGACTCGTCCCAGCCCAAGCTGACTGCACGGCTTATCCCCTTCCTCTTACCTGACGTAGAATAGAATGATCCAGGCAGAACAACACAAACGTTGTTTAGAGCATCCTTATTATGTGTACAAATTCAGCACAATTCAGCATTACTTGACATGACATTATCTTAAATATGTATATACAGTGGCATACACCATTAATGTACCGACATACATTCAGCCATACAATCACACAAACAGTCGTACAGTCATAGTCAAACATCCATACAACCATATAGCCATACAGCCATATAGCCATATAGCCATACACAACCACACAACAAAACAACCATACAACCAGATAGCCATACAACCATACAGCCATATGCAACCATATAACCTTACAACCATACAGCCATACACAACCATATAGACATACAACCATACAGCCATACACAACCATACAGCCATACGCAAGCATACAACCATATAGCCATACAATCATACAGCCATACACAACCATCGCGTTCAGATCGAAAACTAGATTGGTAAAGTTTTCTCCCTTTTCTGTACATTCAAAAATAATAAATTATAAATACACATACCAACATGCACTTATATAACAATACTTACACCCTTGTTACACACCCTTGTTACACACACATACACACCACACCACACACACTTCACCACACCACACTTCATACACACACACACACACAACTCACCACACTTCATACACACCCACCACGCCACACCACTCCACACACATATACCAAACAACACACACACACCACACTTCATACACACACCACAAAACACACACACACACATTACTGAGTGTTAAACAAACAAACAAACCTACCCCTACGCGTTTTCATTCCATTCTAAGTCAAATATATACTCTTTTAAAAATGAAACGCAATACAGATATTTTTGGCCTTAAGAGCTAAGGAAGGGGACCAAGAGGTGCAAAATGAAGAGGTTTGATGTGTTATAGTGTCAGTGACAAATTTTCCTGATCAAATTATCACAAAAGGACATGCAAACCATTAGTCGGGAAACACGTACGATTCGGAAAAACGCACCCAGTAGTACAAGAGCCAATATGTACGGTATTAAAGTGCGGGTTTTTTTTATTGCCTGGCATCTGCGCCAATCGAACAGTGACAGTTCAACAACATGCCAAGATTAATAGAAGTGCAAAGAAACAACGTCATATAGGCCGCTTGCAGGCAGGGGAATCCCGATCAGCTGCAGCCAGGGTTTTTAATGTGGCGCAAAGCACCATAACAAGGCCATGGGATCGGTTGCAGAAGCATGGGTCAACACGTGATCGGCCAAGATCGGGACCACCAAAAGTAACCACCCCCGCCCAAGATCGCTACATCCGACTGCGCCACCTACGTGCAAGGACGACTACAGCCACCTCAACCGCATCCCAAATACCCAGACTGTGCAGAATCTCCGACCAGACCGTACGAAACCGTTTAAGAGCAGCAGGTCTACCAGCAAGACGTCTTGTTCGACGCGTCATATTGAGTCACAACATCGTCAACAACGACAGTATTGGTGTCGTCAACACAGCGTATGGCCTCAGCTGCGATGGAGAGATGTTCAGCGACGTATTTACATTTCTCCTCCGTCGAGGGGATGGAAGAGCACGGGTTTACAGACGTCTGGGAGAACGTTACGCCGGAAACTGCGTACATGAAGTGGACAGGTTTGGTATGGATAGCGTCATGATATGAGCGTCTGTCTCTCATCATGGCAGGACGTTTGGTCCATATCCAGGGCAGTATTACGGCTCAACAATACATCAACGAAATTCTCCTACCACACGTCCTCCCAATTGCAGCCAACGGCAACGGTGTATTCAAGCATGACAACGCTCGACCGCGTACAACACGGATACAAGAGCCTGTCTACACAACAACAACGTTGATGTTATCCCCTGGACATCCAGATCCCCGGATTTGAAACCGAGGGAGCACCTGTGGGATGAATTGGATAGACGCCGACGTCAACCACAACCCAAGACGTTGCAGCAGTTGGCTTTTGCGTTGCAGGCCGAGTGGGTTACCATTCCCCAGGATGTGATTCGCATACTCATCTCTTCCAGGGGCAGGAGATGTCAGGCCGCTATCGATTCCAACGGGGGACATACGCGTTATTGATGGTAGCTGACCTTCACCTTGGACTTTTCCTATGTACCGATAACTGAGAAGACTACAATCACAAAGTGTTCTCTCCACAACATTCTGGCTCAATTCCTTGTACGGTTCCTCGTATAATGGTATTTTCCAACCTCACACAAATCTGGCTTTGCGTTTCTTTATATATCTTTAGAGTTTAAGAAGAGCATGGTTCCTATGATGGCTATAAACAGCCAGGCACTCAACCACGATACACGCAACACCTACAAGAAAGCATATTTGAACGCTATCACATCAATCAAGCTTTGTTGTCCGAGCTGTAACAAAAATGGTATTTACCAATTCCATGCGGTGAAGGACACATCTGTTGAGGTCGCACAGCAACACGGACTTTAATTCAATTTGCGAAAGAGTTTTGCATATGATCATGATATAAGTTCATGAAACTGGATGCCATATGAAAGCAAATATGTACGTATGGCATGTCAATCTAGCTAACAGGTTTTACAAGAAGTCATTGCGATCAAAGTCCGCATGACATCATCTCACGAAATCAAGGAATGTAAGGATGGCATGTACGCATTTCTATTCACAAAAGTCTCTTTCATCCCGACACATTTGGCTTAAATCTAGAATATTAAATTATCCGCAAATGCAATTACCGCAGCGCGTTTGCCAACTGAAGTAGAAGGCCAAATGCTATCACGACGTGTGCCAGTGTGCTGAATAAAAACGTCTGTCGTACAATTGCTACACAAATTCCAACATGGAACTGACGGCTTCTTCACACCCTAAAAAATAGCCATTTAATGCAATAAAAATAGCCAGCCCGCACGACATGATAAATAGAATTGGATTAAAAGGAGGATTGAAAATTGCCAAGGCAAAGGAGAGTTATCGTCCGTGAATGGTCAATGGATTCTTATAAACTTTGGACCGGCAATCATTCCGGAATCTCTCAAGCTCTTCTGTGGTCTGATTAGAGTAAACAGTCCTCATGTAACGTTTTAATGATGCTTGTTAAAGGATTACGTTTCTCTAAGACCCCCGGCAACAATTTAACGAGCGTCGTTTACCCATATTCTAATACGAATTCGATTTTCTTTTCAGAGTAATTTTCAAATAATCGAATAAGATACTCATTCTGCTATTTACACATTGCCTCAGAACTGATAGTTTCTGTGTAAAATATGTATAGGAGATGAGTTTTGTCTTATTATCCAGGCCTGTCGAGTAGGTTTCAAATTTCTTTATACCTGTTAGAGGGAAGAACGTTGAGTAATATTTTGTTAATGCGATTGAATGGTACGGCGATAGACAACAAAACTGCTGTACCGAAAACCATGGCTGTTCCCACAAATGCCCCCAAAAATCCCAAAAGATATGACAAAGTATAGGGAAGGGATGAATTGTTCTTTTCTCTTTCATCGAAACTTTCATCACGTGCGACTGGTGCTGGTCACTTTAAAATTGTTGTTACCCTGCCTGTCGCTCGGCATTACGGGGATAAAACAAGGACTGGTCGGCTCGGAGTCAGTTTACCGTGTCTGAGTTGGACATTAAAGTTAAACTATCTTAGGAGGCAACAACAGTATTAGTGCGGACTAGTACAGCAGCCAAACATGACATTGTGCATGCCTTTCACTGTATGAGTGAAATGACATTGAGGGCGCCGGAAAAAACATTTCACCTTCCCAACCCGCAAGTCAAAGACTTGCATCACCATCGGGCTTCCCTCCAACATTAAATTGACACCCCTTGATATAACTGGAATACTGTTAAAAGTGGTGTTAAAACCCAGCACACTCAATCACCCATGACAAAACCGACACCTCCTGTCACGTCTTTATATCGATACCCTCAAGTAATAAAACAAAACTACAAGCTTTACATTCGATCAGTTTAAATCTGTGCAGGCAGCTAGACTCACAATCAGTCCGAGAAATACACTACCTCATTTAAAAACATATATCCATAAAGTACTAGATAAAATTCAAATGGAGCCCATAACAATGTTTAACTTCAATAGACAGAACAAGATTAACTGAAGACAAGAAGCCAGGATCCTGCTTTGTGAAGCCTGCAGATTTGTACAACCAAAGAGTTCGATCAAGCTGACAAATCAGAGCCCACATCATTCTGGACTTGAGTTGGATTCCTTTGCTTTTTCAAGGGTCTTGGAGACAGCTGAAAACTGACGTTTATGTTCGCCACCTTTGGTGCACTGAAATGACTGACTACAAGTGTTCGAGAACTGTGGCCTTCTTGTGTAGATCCGTAGCTGGTGTGATGATGATGACTGATCACATGATCAAGGGGGAATATGATATGGTTATATTTATCAAAGGTTATCACAACCTAAAATGTCAGAGCAGTTATATGATGAAGCAATGAACATCCCTTGATTCAAATTGCATTGCTTCTGAGAGTTGAAAATTGGAGCTTTGCATCATTATATTTTCTAATGTTATATCCCTTGAGTCATGATCATGTCACAACAAGCACGCGTGTATGTAGGCCAGTGTCCTCCACACGTGTCATAAATATTGACAAAACGTGATTTCTCCACGCAAATCTATCAATATTTAACACAAAAACACTTCTTAGACGGAATCTTATGTTTTTGGTTATAAGTACTGAGCCGACTGATCACAATAAACAGCAAACATTGGTCTATGACTTGATGATGATATTTATTTTCCTTGGTTTTTTTATTATTCCATTTCATGTATATTGTTACAGGTGTAGGAAGATGATGATATTTGATTATTGGGTATAATATATACCATAGAAAGGGGTTAAGGTTATGCTTATAGATTTCTTATATAGTATATGAGCTGTCGTTAAACGAAGTCCTATCTTGTTACACTTGCATTGTTTGTGTGTAGGCGGTTAACATGTTTCCAATATTATCTATCGTATGTTCATATATGTCAATGTGAAATATTCACAGTATCAGGGTTTGTGTTATCTTCTGTGCTTCTGTGCTTCTGTGTGTCTGAACTTCTGTGCTTCTGTGCTTCTGTGCGTCTGAACTTCTGTGCAGAAGTCGTCAAACTGTCAGATCAAATATAAATCATATTTTGAAAGAAACTACTTTAATAACGCATATTACATTTTTTATGGATTTCTAGTGTATTAGTTGATAATATAATTGTAATATAATATAATTATATACATTCCCCTTATCGTCAATAATATGCCTATCAGAAACAACAATTCTGTTCTTGGTGTAGGTTAATTGAAATTTGCTTTTTGTAGCATTACTGAGTTCATTACAGGTTAGTTGTATCACATTTAACGTTGAAAATATGTATGACTAACCGATTTATCTTTCATCTCATAACATCGCCAAATTCATCAGCTTTCGGTGAAAATATACTCAAAGGCAAAATTAAATACGCTCAAAAAACAAAGAGAATTGGTCAGTCCATTTACTGCTGTGGATGGTGTTATATGACACGGAGAGAACAGTCCGTATGAAGAGGAATGCGTCTTGTCATGGGATGGCCCAGTCGCCTAAAGCGCCGCGATTCGCTGTGCAGTGTTGCGTCCCTTGGGCACGCCAGAAACCTATGATTGTGGATTCGAATCCCGGTTCGCCCCGATTATGTTTCTAGGTTTGTCAGCACCATACCCGTGCTCGTGGGTTTCACCGAAGTGGTAAACGTCTGAGACCTGCATCACTTCGGGCTTTCCTCCCACATTAAGCTGACACGCCGTGATATAACTGGAATACTGTTAAAAGCGGCTTAAAACCCAACTCACTCACATTGATGCAAGGCTGTGAGGCCACTTAACGCTGGAGAAAGTCCTGGGAATGGCATTCCACATCTGAAGAAGGATACGCCGTTCCTGCAAAGTTGTTGAAGGATTTGACGTCGCAAACGTTGTTCCATTTCATCCCAGACATTACCATTTGTTGTGAGTCGTCAGATGCTGCTGCTGCACAACTCGAGCAACATGTGGTCTGGCGTTATCGTGTTGCAATGTCACTCTAGCCCTGTTCTGTCCTTCCTGACTCATCAGTGAAAAAGGGACGCTTCTCCACTGAAGTGCTGTCCACCGCAACTGTTGTCAGCAGCAGTGGGGACTTGGGGACGCCTCTCTTTCCAGGATGGTTTTGAATGTGAGAGTCCAGGAGACGTACTTCGAATCCATGTCTTGCCCGCGGTTGTACCGGGTGGGCGGCTACGACGGGGACATTCTCTGACGTTGTTGTTCTGTTGATAGCGTCGCCATAAGCATCACATAGTGCTCCTGTCAACGTTGAGTTTGACCTGAGACATCACGCAGCGAGGTACCGGATTCAGGCTTTCCTATATGGCTCGACATCTGTCATTTCATTTCACTGAAGCGCGGCATGGCGACCTCGTATCAAAGTGATCAAAAGCGGCGTTTTCTTAACTCTGCACTTCCGAAGACTGGTGGCAGTGATATGTGTTTAGATATTTGTCCTTTCATTGAAAACAATGAAAGCAACTTCTCCCGAAAATTCTTTTTCGTTATTTCTTCGAGCATAAAACGTCATATGAAGTGAGTGAGTGAGTGAGTGAGTGAGTGAGTGAGTGAGTGAGTGAGTGAGTGAGTTGAACGCCGCGTTGAACAGTATCCAAGTTATATGACGGCGTGTCAGCTTAATGTGGGATGAAAGTCCGAAGTGATGTATGTCTTAGACGTTTACCACTTTGGATCAAAGAGAGAAAAAACACGTCAGCATAACCTTTGCCTTTGTGAATACTTGTGGGTATTTAACTGGAAATGATGTAACCTCAGAATATGGGACGGCATTGTTTTCTGATTTGTTTTCCGATTAGGTAACGTCTGATGTTATACATCGTGTATTAGTTTATTTAGGTTTCAAATCTAAGTAATGCCTGATCTCATAAATCTTGTATGAGGTTGGGAGCTTTCAAATTTAGGTAACGTCTGATCTTATAGATTGTAATATAGGCTGTCCGAAATGCAGAGATACGTTATATTTGACAAAGGGTGACTTTACATATTCAAAGTTTATATTACAAACTTCAACAAATATGAAGCCATGACAAACCATGATATGTGAACAGATTATGTCATACCCTTCTTCCACCGACTCATGTGTATGTGCAATAAAGCTTTTTCCCATAAACTCTTTCTTTTTCTGCACCTGTTCATGAGATTGGTTGAATACATTTCCTATTTTCCACAACAACATTACGGGAAATTGAATTGCCCATATAACCCAGAGTAAACAACCATAGCTACAACAACCATATGGTTCTCGAATCTCCCGAGGCACTGACCATTATATTGCATTTTCCACTGTACCAATGGTGCCATTTTGCCACGGATGGTAGATCACTATCCTAGAGGTTAGGTTTCGCTGGCCTGAGGGTAATATTTCACCACGGGATATTTACACAAGCCTAGATGTAGTGGCAGATTACTATCTTGGTGCAGGGTGAGAATTGATGGCCGACCAGAAGGCTAGGGCAAAGGGTTGCTTTTCGCCCATTTTCGATGTGGCTGTGAATCAATAATTTTTACACCGACCTCTATGTTTCATTAACACCCTAAAAACGAGGTTCATGTAGACTTATGGGGGTATTTTCATTCAGGTTTTCTATGATATAATCATTTGATATCAGTCAAGGAACAATATACACCTGACAGTCAGGTAAAATCATGATCGTATATCTTACATTGTTTTTCTAGTTTTATCATGGGTTTTTATAAAAATCAAGGGAATGAGAGATGTTCTCTGAAATGTCTAATATAGTCAAGTAGCATCACACACTTTAACGCTTTGTTCATTCGTGTAGAACGTCATCAATTTAATGTCTGTTGTGTGTGTGTAAAACACCATAATATTTTCAATGAGACTTCAAAAAGTAAATGTCAGTCTTGCGCTTCAAAAAACAGGCTTAATTTTTGAAAGTATATTCCCATGTGTCCTAAGTAATGTGTTAATCATTGCATACGCCTTTTGCAAGCGATTTCCATTTGATGTTAAATATCGAATTTCAATTGACTTGAAACGCATCAGCAAGCATTGTTTGAAGTTAATGCTTCCATTTTATCGGGAATCAGCGCGTGATATAATCGACAACCGGAACAGGTAGTGCATTTTGAAAGAATTGATCACAATATGTTTCAGATACAACAAGTTCGTTATTTTCTCGATGCGAGTACAGCCAAAGACAATATACATGAGTTGCTTAAGTAGTCGCGAAAGTAAAACCCAAACAGGGTCCATGTTGATCGAGGTCACCGCGATCTGCCTCCGGGTTAACGCGTGCTATGTGCGTATCACGTGATTAAGCGGAAGTAAGGAAAATAGACACTGTGGAGACACGTAAATGTTGGGTGGTAATCTTTATGAGAATCAGTGTTTCAAGTGCAGTTTATGCACAAATACATAGAAAGTTTATGTTACATACCTGTATCTCCAAAAGTATCTAATAGTCCCAGTTTGGCCTTAACCTAATAGTATGATTGACTGTAGGCTTAAATGTCGAGAGATGATTTTGGATTTTATCTCCGTTTGTTGATTTCGACAGACATATGTTTCTTGCAAAATGTCTTTACTCTAATGAATATATTTTTGTTCTCGTATGTTGTATTTCTACATAGCACCTACGCTGCAGCGTGAGCTAAATTGCAAGAAACTGCTATTTATACCACATATTAAAATCCAGTTCTTCGCGATCGTGCACACTAAGGACAGTGCTCGAATCACCCAACATTCTCCCCAACACAAAACCCATGCCAACCTAACGCGAACGTTCAGGCCCATGCTCATCCGACGCCTATCCAACTTCCACGAAACGCCAACGTTCACGCCAACGCCCAACACCTTACGCCCAGCGCCGAACGCCAATGTGCCGTGGCGTTCAACTATTTCTGTTATTTATGACGTTCACCATCTTCAAGTAAAAGAAATTCAAGTATAATGATTAACCTATGAGTCAAATGCCAATCCATTAAATATGAAAAACCAAAAAATGAAAAATAGTATTCACATCTCTCTCTCTCTCTCTCTCTCTCTCTCTCTCTCTCTCTCTCTCTCTCTCTCTCTCTCAGGCTCTCTCTCTCTCTCTCTCTCTCTCTCAGGCCCATGCTCATCCGACGCCTATCCAACTTCCATTTATATATATATAGCAGCGTTACTGTTTGACGTTAGAAGCTCCAGATGGCGATCATCTCCCGAAAAATGTCATCAAGATAATATGGTATGTTATAAAACAGCCGTATACATGTATATATGCAGTTTCCATAATACTGTGATGGCAATTAGCTATTGATAAGCTTGCGATGTATCTGTGGTACACATGATGAGGAGCATATGGTTGTACTCTGAGGATGAACGTCTTGATATTGAGGTGATGCCCGACGGCATGTGTCCTCCCTTTAGGGGCATACAGCCCGAAGGTGCCAGACGCCGGGCACTCACTGACGAGTTGTTCCCAAAACTACGAGAATCGACCTGTTTTCGGTTTCAACTCTGGATCACTTGAGTTGAACCGGCCTATTATTAATGTCTCTCTCACTCGTTTTTCAGGGCAGAGTTCTCAGGATTTGAGTTATTGGTTTCCCATTTAGGATAAACGAGCCCTTGAACTGTAGTTTTTATGTAACGATGTAGAAATTGGTATTGCCACGTGGTAGTATCTATTGTGAGTGCATTTCTGGTGATTGTTAGTGGCAGCAATAATGAAGCGCTCGTAAAATGTCAAGGGTTTTTTTCTAGATTGTTTGTACTCATGGTCTGCGACAACACTGCGAATACATTGTACCTGAATTAGCTGCTTTTGTGCGTCATCTCCTCGTGCTGGAGTTCCCTTCTGGGAGAAACTAACTAACTAATTCGAGACGCTTCGAGGTGACAATAGAGTGAGTTTTGAGTGAGTTGGGTTTTACGCCGCTTTTAATAGTATTCTAGTTATATCACGGCGTGTCAGCTTCATGTGGGAGTGATGCAGGTCTAAGAGGTTTGCCCCGGTGAAACCCACGAGCACGGGTATGGTGCTGACAAACCTAGAAACATAATCGGGCTAACCGGGATTCGAACTCACAATCATTGGTTTTTGGTGTGCCCAAGGGACGCAAGTCAGCGAATCGCAGCGCCTTAGAGGACTGGGCCACCCGTGCCCCCAGGTGACACTAGAAGGCTGGCATACTGTATACATGTAACAGCGAGATAAGGGCGATTCGAGGCCTCCTTCTACTATCTTATTTGCGAATTCTTTACTTGCCCGGGGCTAAGGGATACTGTTTCCTGGATTCAAGAGTGAGTGAGTGTGTGGTTTTACGCCGCATTTAGCAATATTCCAGCAATATCACGGCGGGGGACACCAGAAATAGGCTTCACACATTGTACCCATGTCGGGAATCGAACCCGGGTCTTCGGCGTGACGAGCGAACGCCTTAACCAATAGGCTACCCGACCACCCCCCTGGATTCAAGAACGGAGCACGTGCCTCATTGAAGACATTCGACCTCGAGAAATACAATGCACTGGACATTCGTGAGTGCACGAACTTATATAATAGTGCCTATTTGTTATTGCTGATGTCACATATTTGACCCGTTGTTTTGCCTTTCATGATTGTAAACCTACTCTTGTGTGTTTCAATGTAATATGCTGATTCTTCATTGATCTTGCGAGATTATTGAATGATGTCACAATGTAGTAACCGCAAATCAACTTCGGAATCAACACGTGACAGTACCAGATTGTATAGATAGATTATGGTTGGAATCAGTTGAATGGCTGAGTCAGTTAACAGCAATAAGATATCCCCATTAAGCCTTAAAAATATCGGAGTTGGATTTTCTAATTTACACCAGTGTATGCAGGAAGCAATTACCATTCGTCACGTGTAGAAAAAGACTTGGTAACTGTTAGTCCAAGTAAACGCTGCTGACAGGAACTAGCATGTCTCACATTGTGTCACATTGAATATCCATATGTGTAATGATATCGTTTTAAATAGGCGCCTGTGAAAAGGAGCACAAAACTATGCAATGGAGTTAAACGAAACACAAAACAAAGATTCACATATTTATATATTGTCCATGTTACTAATGTACCTATAATCCAATCAAACTAGCTATATATTTAAAACAAGCATTAGTTTTAAGAAACATTTTTCTCAAAACTAACAAATAATGTTAATCGGTCATGTGCATGTTTATACTATCTCTGTGGAATGTACTATATAACTCCGTGTACATTGGCTGATGGACCTACATGCATAAACTGTCGAGAGGAACTCGAGCTGTTGGAGGCATAATGATTAAAAACGTACGCTTATCACTTCTAGTGACCAGGTTCGATTCTCCACATGGTTTCAATGTGTAAAGCGGTTATTTTTCTAGAGTATTGCAAAAGCAGCGTAAAAAATATTCTCAAGGACTCTGTACAGGGAGATCTACTATTCATATCTTGAAAAAATGGAAAAGTCATCAGCCTCGGATAACTGCCAGTACGAAAATACACGGGCCACAAACTTCTACGGGCTGATAACCACCAGGGCACAGCCCATGAAACTGGTCGTGGCTGAGAAATGTATAAGGTACAAATTCATGTTCACTCATCACGCACGCGTATACATTCTTCAAAAAAAGAAACGCAAGGGTAGCATGTAGTTTATTGAAACTGACTACACAAAAAATCCGGTATATAAATTGGATATATGCAATGGAAAATGTTGGTGGCCTGATATTCGACAAACGGAGCGTCAAAACGCAGCCATTGCCGATTTGCAAGGTCTTTTTCACACTTGTTCAAAAATGTCATGGAAAATTCACGTGCAAGTTATGGCATTCATAACTCGTGTTAGTGGCAAAAAAGGCAAGCATAAGCCAATAATCTGTCATTCAATTGTCAACATTTTTAAGGTTCGAAAATGCCGAGACTCAGCACTGCCGATCGGAACATCGCCAGAGGACGTATCAAAAGAGGGGAATCGCAGTCTTCTGTTGCACGCCACTTCAACTTCCACCACAGCATCATTTGCCGCCTTTGGGACCGATACACTCTATCAATTCCACTGCAGACCGTCCGAGAACCGGCCGACCAAGAGTTACCACCCCTGCACAGGACGCTACATTCGACAGTTCCACCTGCGTCATCGCAATGCCACAGCTACTGACGGACGCATCCCTGGTTTGAGGAGGATATCGGACCAAACTACCAGGAACCATCTTCGCGAGGCTGGAATCCGACCCAAAAGACAAGTTATTGTCCCTGTGTTGCAACAGATCAATCGACAACGACGCTTGCGTTGGTGCCATACCTTACAGCCTTGGAATTTGAGAAACTGGAGACGAGTGTGGTTTAGCGATGAATCAATGATTTCTTCTTCACCGGCAAGATGGAAGACAAAGTCTTTATCGTCGTCGAAATGAGCGTTTTGCCCCACATTGTGTACGTGAATTCGACAATTTCGGTGGCGGTAGTGTCATGGTGTTGGTGGCCATATCCTACACCAGGAGATCTGACTTGGTTGTGGTTCAGGGAAATTTGACAGCAAATCGCTACAAGAATCACATTCTTCAACCTCACCTTCCTCAAACATTGACCGCCAGAGGGAGCTGTTTCAAGATGACAACGATCCACCGCACACAGCTCGTGTCACGGTAGACTCCCCTCCTAATGCCAACATCAACGGCTTGCCCTGGCTGTCGAGATCTCCAGATCTCATCCCAATCGAACACCTCTGGGATGAACTCGATCGACGTGTACTTCAACGTCAGAACTCACCGCAGACACTCCGACAACTGACTAACGCGTTACAAGCAGAATGGCGCAGAATTCCGCAGGACAGAATTCGTACACTTATCCAGTCAGTACCGAGGAGATGCAGAGCCGTGATTGCTGCCCGGGGCGGTCACACGAGATACTGGGTTCAGTGCAACCTTGTGACCTTATGTGACATGACAATGAACTGTTTTCAATGCCTTTGTGCAACGACAATATGTGACTATCGAGCTCCAAAATGTCATATTTGTATCTATGATATTTTATTAAATTATTAATTAGGTACAATAAATTTACTAAAAATCTACCCGTGCGTTGCTTTTTTTTAAGAGTGTACTTCTCGGCTCGGAGTCAGTATACTGTGTCTAAATAGGGTATTCATGTTAAACTGCGGCATGGTACATACATACATGCATGCATGCATGCATGCATACACATAAAAACACACACACACACTCACTCACTCACATACATGCACGTCGCTATATAATTGCCATAATTTGTAACGCGACCTGAAACCCAATTTTACCTCACCTCAGGCGAAATACACTTTGACAAGGTGGCTTCCCCCTGGCTAGTCTTTAACAATCTCTACTGAGGTTCGTGTCAACGTCTTCGGGACATTCTTACACAGAATTATAGTCAAAGGGAGATTGATAAGAGTGCCTTCATTGCTAGTTTAAACTTATTAATGTTTTCATATATGGAATTTCTTAGCAGTTTCTTGCTGCGCTGCAGTGACGAAATTATTTCACTGTAGTGAACAAGTGCAGTAATTATATCCCTCAAGCAGGCTCCTCCGGCTCGAGGATCGTAATAAGGATTTCCTCCACAAACGCCTCCCTTGCACATGCTAATATAGCAGAACCACACAAAAGACTGTGCACAACAGCGAAAGCGTGTGTAATCATTAACCTCAACAGAAACCACTACAATCCCACAACAATGTCGGTAGCGCTTCCTTACTGAAACCATCCCCGTGGGTTTTCGGACGCTGAAGTAACATTCGTGGTTTTCTTTCTGATCACATGAACACACATGTGAACACACACACGAACATACACATGCACATAAATACAAATACACACACACACACACACACACACACACACACACACACACACACACACACACACACACACACACAAACACACATACACTCACCTCGTTCTGGTAATATAATCTCTCTGGGGTACTCAATCACTCAATGAAACCACAGGCTCGCATTTACCTACTTTTATATATGTTGTAAATAGCCTATTGGTTGCATTGTCTCAGGGAATAGATATTAATGATCAAGTATGATTTGAATTCATTTTACTGTATCGCGCTGCAAAGTGTTTTCTTTTCATTTTTATCATCAATTTGGTGATTTTCAGACAAGCCATTTTCAAGCTAATGCAGTTTTCATGTATCAAACACATTCAGCGTCTTATTAGCGACAAATTAGATTCGCATCTGCTTTTCTCCGCAGAATCGTGAATAAATATCGCCAAGATAACAAGATTGTGAAGACTCTAACACATTCATCTGTCCAGTTGCAATGTCAGCTGGAGTATTTCACATCGTTAAACTGTTGTTCGTCACAAGGCAAAGACATTTACGGATTTTGTAAAGGTTGATCTTGATTCGGTAAAAGTATGAATAACCTCGATTTAAATTCACCGATATTCAGAAAACGTCTTTGACTATATCTTTAAGCCTTCAGTTTCTGACTCTCTCACAGCGACCTTGATCTTTATTGATCATTAGACATGGCATCTTCATTGTCCCCAGGAACATCTGGCGCCGTTCCTGTCATAACATTTATTAATATTTCATCTTGACCATTTAGAGAGACTGTTTGTTGTTGAAAGTAAAACGTTCTTTCACCATAAAAAAGAAATTGGTGGGAGTTCGGACTAAATGCAGCTAAATGACACTAACTGTTTGTTGTTCAAAGTAAAAGGTATGTTTTACAATTTACTATTTTCGGGGAGCTACGTTCACGACAGGCATTACAATCAGCGATGGAGTTCAAAAGTTATTGGGGAACGGGTTACCCTGTCGTCTATGGTGCGTCCAATAGTGGTACCAGAATCCGATGATAATGGTTGGATTCCCAGATTTGTCCCGATTATCATTCTTGGTTTGTCAGCACCATACCCGTGCTCATGGTTTTCACGAGAAGAAATCTATAACCTTCATCACTGTGGATTTTAGCATCATTCCTCACATGTCATATGTACACGTCCTGATACGACGACTGTAAGTGGCATTAATGAAGACTCACTCAGTCAAGTTCGATACCAGCTACATTGATATAACTATTGAAAAATCAAATGTTACACATGTCTTTAGCAAGTATAATGGACTTGCGTTAATCGTTTCACAGTTTACTCATAATACTTTCTTGGTTCTCTCGTCAGTAATTTTTCAATTATATATTAATACAAACATGTACAGTACAACCTAGACATTATGCTATATTTATCTTGGAAAATTACTTGTTTATAAAACCAATCTGATTATAATGCAATGACAATATTTTGTTCTGAACCAACGTCACAATTCCTTGTCTACAATGTCAATTCTTGGGGGTAGTGCTCACCAATATGTATCATTATCGTTCATTGATCTCAGTTGTTTTCGCAGGTTATCCTCTTTTCATCTTTTAGGGGAAACTTAAAGAAACACTCATTTTCCGAAAATCCCCTGGATAAAACCTGGTCATAATGCCATATTTTCAAATGTACAAAATGTGTCATTTTAACCAGATTGTACTGCATTATATAATTACTCTTAAAAGTCTGCCTCTGTGGTCTAGTAGTAGAGCGCCCGCCCGGAGAGTGGAAGGTCTGAGGTTCAATCCCCGGCCGCGTCATACCAAAAGATGTTTAAAGATAGTTGTTGTTATTACCCAGCCTGGCGCTCGGCATTAAGGGGCTAAAACAAGGACTGGTTGGCACTGTGTCTGAGTGGGGTATTCATGTTAAACTGCGGTATGGTATCTCAGTGGGCTAGCACTATAAAATTGGCATAAGTCCGGAATAGTACAGGCAGCCACACAAACACACGTGCATGCAATAATCTGGAACGCAACATGAAACCCCTCTTCACCTCACCTCACCTATCTTATTTTACTCACTTCCACATAGCGTCAAAATCAATAAATAATAACTACTTGCAGCTTCGTTTCAGTTACCATTCAACTAGTATGTTCACATTAGCGACGTAATTTATGACTCCTTCGAATATAATAACAACTACATCATAGGGTTGCATTAGATGAAATTTATTTTGTTTTACAAGGTCCAAGTGGCAAGGGAACAATAAATCTTGTGCCTACGATTACATGGCTAAAACCTGTGTGCTTCCGACTCAACCATCTTCCCGAGGCAAGAGAGTTAACTGACTATAAATGTCCAGTTTCCACGTGGAAACTGGACTTTTAAAGTCAGTTAACTCTCTTGCCTCGGGAAGATGGATTCAACTCGCTGGTAAATATCTCCAGCAGACGTACTGACACATGTTATGATCTTGTGAATGATTATGATTGTTGTCTGGAGGTGAGATGGACGAGGAAGAACGCCGATCGGTGGAGGTTGTGTCAATTCTGATTCTTCTTCAGACTTAATGCCAGCGTGTACGTTATATCATTCGTCAGTTAGGGAGTAACGACGGCGAGTACTGTAGATAGATTGGAAATGTCCGTGGTCAGATGGCAACATATCGCAAAAATCAATACTTGATAAATGCTGTTTCTTGACTATCGATTGATGTAATTAAACACTGATACCGAAACACGCTGTCGACCTGGACGGTAGCGTTCCTGTAAATAACGAGATTTCACTGCAATAAATACCTCTATCAAGTATTTTACCATTACTTGTTTTTATCGATCTTTTTCTCCTTTGAAAAGACATTGCGTTGAACTACCACTTGAAACTTGTCGTCAGGGGCGACTAATTGGATTGGGTGGGCAGTTTCCTTGATTTGGTTGCTTGGGTGTCATAGTACCCCGAAGGCGTGAGGCATTGATCATAACAACAAGGACTGTTTTGCTGCTGGTTCAGATTCGATTATTTACAGACCGCTTATTTTCATACATCTGGAATACAGCTACGTTGAACGTTGCACAACAAACAAACAAAAGAACCCACAGGATGTGGCAATCGTGTTAGGTATTCATATTGAAACAGATGTCTTTTTAGTTGAAGCTGTCAGTTGTAGCTGTCAGTTGGAACTGCTGGAATAATTCTCCACCTAAAAGGAAAGTTGTGACGATTGCAAAGTTGAAGTCGCCCCTCTTAACATACGGTCTTGTGAGTAGTTTGACTGAATCTTTATGCATAGTTCATGAATATGAAGAAGTGACCTCAACCAATACCTTACTCATGTTGCCGACAATAACCTGTATAATTTAGAATCCTAATAACAAAAATAAATCAGTGATGCATGATAATACTCATGTTTTGAAGAGTTGACAACGATTAAATAAGTTATAAATATACTAGAAAAACACATGGATGAAAGATCGAACACATTGATTAACACAACACAACAGACAGTAAATGGCATGCTACAGACCACCTTGCCAAAGTTGCACATTATCGTATCCAATCAAGGGTTATTCTAGACCTCATCACACAAATAGTCGATGATCCCAGGCATTAAAAATCATAGTATTTATATTGTAACTATATTTTGTCAGCATGGTCAAACATGCAGCTCACTTCATCAGAAAACAACAGCACATTTTATAAGTGTTTTGGGGAACATTTAAGGAACCACTGATATATCTTGTAAGCTCTTGTGGGAATTTTGTATTAAAGATTGACTGTGTATTTTTTTCGGTTCATTGAGGTTTGAATCGAAAAACCGATGTGCAAACTGTATGAATCCGTCAATGCTTATAATTAAATTCGACAGCGAAAATATGTTTTATCTACAAAAGTTTAACCAAATTTCAAAGAAGGCAAAAATGACGAGATTGATAAACATTCCAGGTGTAGGAATACATACTGTGGCGTGACATGAATCAGGTGATTGTTTAATTTATGCACATAACCTTGACACGCCTACACAGTCAGTAGCCAATCAACGGAGAGTAGGATCCAAACAATGTTCATAGGACCTGACAAAGGCAAGAGGCGAGAAGAACAGTCAGACTGTAACGAACCGGAAGAAATATGTCCGGCTGTTTCAAATGACATGGCCAGTTACCGCGAGATTCAAATATTTGTTCCCTTAAAACGGGAAAACACAATTGGAAAAATGCTAGTTAGAAATGAAAACCCGATGACTTGAAAGTTGTGGAACCGAGGCGAGCGGTGAAAAAACAGGCGAGCGAGTCTGCACGTTTGCTGTTTCATTCCTTCTCGGCATTCTGTTTCAAATAGTAGTTTGGACAATAAATATGCATGAATGTCGCTAAATGTCCAGTGCATGACGATGCCTCTGAGCAGAAAGGGAATTACCTCGACTGTAATATTGGGATTCCCCGACATTCCGCAGTAATAAAAGAAGTGCGCTTCGGTGGGCGTGACTTATTTTTTCCATTCTACATATGGCGCCATAACGGCCGAACCCACTAACTAAAATCCCAACAGAACAGACCGTCCCAGGGATCCTGTCAGTTTAGTTTTGTCAACAGCTCATCCGTACTCGTGGGTTTCAGCAAATGGTAAAGGTTTGGAACCTGCATCACTTCAGGCTTTCCTGCCACTTCAAACTGACATAACATGTTAAAACGTTACTATTCTATGCACCCACTTACTAACTCCTGCACCCGTGAAGATCCGGGGTAGAAGAGGTCTTCAGCAACCCATGCTTGCCGTAAAAGGCGACTATGCTTGTCGTAAGAGGTGACCTATGGGATCGGGTGGTCAGGCTCGCTGACTTGGTTGATGCATGTCATCGATCCCAATTGTGGATCGATGCTCATGTTGTCAGTCACTGGATTGTCTGGTCCAGACTCGATTATTTACAGACCGCCGTCATATAGCTGGAATATCGCTGAGTGTGGCGTTAAACAAAAAACAAACAAACACTAACTCTTGTCAAAAGAACCAGCTCCATCTGCATTGGCTGAACTCAACAAATACCAGAATTAGAAGAGTGATCTGTGTCAATGCAAAGAAACAAGTTTGCATGGCAGGCGTATTGTGTGCAAATGCCTTGATTGCACCATTAGGCGAAGGTGATAAACCTCATTAGGTTGACTAAAACTCTGCCTGCAGAAATGAATTTTGTCGTAACAGCATTGCAAATACTTTGTCTTTGATCTTTGCTTCATACTAAGAATATTCAAGTGGAAAATAGCATTTTTTATTTTTGGTGTTGTAGTTGTGTGCTGCTTAGCTTCAAAGGTATAGTTTGGAAAGCTGGTGGCCATATTGGATGCCATTTTGTTAACCGTCCAAATGGCCCAAATGAGTACCACAGTATCAGGAATATCCCAAAGAACATTTTACAACATATTCCGATACGATATACCAACATGATTCATTGTTCTGAACGAAAACGAACGTACAGACTTCTATGAGTAAACTTTGCCCGCATTCTTTGCATCACGCAATTATGTGATTTCCAATACTAATTAACTGTAAGCATTATTTGTTTTTTGTTTTGTTTTTTGTTGATATTTTGAAAGGAATATTAAAGAAAAGTTGTACTTCGTAATATCAGAAAATAGACACAAATAAATGCTGAATAATATTTTTTGTATTTGCCATTTTGACTGGATCATAATTGTGCATAGGTAAAATAGTTTCACAAAATATTTATTTTATATCACAAAATAATCATATCTGTATGTATCAAATGCATCAAGTATTGCATTGGAATATATGGTCACCTAAGCAACAACAATGATCACGAGAAGCGGAGAAGCAATCGAGAAACCTCTGCCTGAAAGTCCAGAGGTGCATTGGCTGATAAATGTCCCGTATAAATAAACAATTGGTAAGTTAAAACAAACTTAGATTTTACCACAGCACAGGGTAGGGAGAACCAAGTTTGCAGTTTAATTAATAGGAGGAAAGAGGGAGCGGCAGGAAATCTGGTGGCCTCGGGGCTGCTTTATCTCAGTACAAGAGTCGGTCCCCACGCAAGTGCATGCATTTCGCAACAAAATTGATGATAAACTCTAATTCGTCTAATCTCGCACCGCACCGCACCGCACCGCACCGCACCGCACCGCACCGCATCGCATCGCATCGCATCGAATCGCATCGCACCGCACATCACATCACCATCCCCTGCAAGGTATTGGTGTCTCTCAATTATTTACAGGCCATCCTCCGACAGTTGGCACATTCCAGAGTGTGGCCTTGTGCAAAAAAAACAATAGAAAAATATATTATTCATTTATCTATATACACTTCTCCCACCACTGACAAACAATTGAAGTCATTGAATAACAGAGTCCTTATGGATGTATTGCTTAAATTGTTTGCTAGGCACTTCTCAAAAGGATCAGATGCTGTAATCAGATGTTACAAGCACAAGTTGCTGTAATCATGCAAGCTGGAAAAGAATACGTTGGTAATATTATTTGCAATAGCTGGGACTGAACAGAAGACAACTGTGATTACAGAGACCTTTTCACAATCCGCAATCAAGATTTCCTTTGAAAAGAAAACGAGTTATTTACTACTTAATTACCGAATTTTACTTGCAACGACAAGCCATACATTATGTTGACGTATCTTTACATTGTTTTTCAAATAGTGCGCATACGGCATCTTTTTGTGGAAATATTTCTCTCATTATTTCAGATTTGATTTCTCGTCATCCAAGCATCGTTTAACCTTAAGCAGGAAGCATGTGTATATCGCATAGAAAACATGTGACGCAATACTTACGGTTTTTTAGACATCAACACAAAATAGAAAAAAGAAATATATAGATTGCTTGCATATTGGAGAAAACGAAATCAAACATTAATAGCAAACATTACAGTCATATGAACTTTAGCATTAGTGTTCACTTATTTTCGTCTCTACCAAACACTCCTAGAATAATAAAACAGACAAAACGAAAAGGACCGTTTTGACTAGTAAATATGAGGAAGGTAGATTACACATGATTAACATCAGAGCTATCTACTCTCAGAGTATATTGTAAACAAACAACATCAGTAACCCTTGAAATGTCCCAATTGTAATGCTGTCAATGTCTTTTTGGAATGTTATAAAACTATAAAAATATGAAATGATATCTGGCTGAATCAATCATATACTTTTATTATGGGAAAAGGCATATTCATGTATATGGAATCGAAGGAATGAAACCGAAAATAGATATACTTCTAAAACCACTGAAAAACATAAATCAATTTGAAAAAAAACGTATTGCTGTGAAAAAGGATGACGAAAATAACTTATCAAATGGTCACTTTTATTATTATCTTTTGATTCTTAGCTGTTTGTTGAAACATGCTATGTCTGATTATGATTGTCTAATGGAACCTTTTTAAGTCTGAAACATGAAACTGTTAGTTTCAAAACCTTTACATTTGTCTTTTTTATTGTGTCACGCTATTGAAATCTGAAATATGTCTTGAATGAACACTGCAGTACTTTACAACCCTGGGGAACCAAAAAAGGGAGAAAAAGGAACAAAAACATAAATTTGTTTTAGATGCACTGTAGGTTTATCCTTTGTACAAATATAGGGAAGAAGTATTTCTTTTATAAGTGATTTCTCTTTAAGCTTCGATTGCTCAGAAGCTTTCTGCCTTGATCTGCGATACATTTAAACTTACGTGACAATTACGTGTTATATTTTATATGAGAACATCAATCGCGATATCCCTTGCTGAATCTTGCAAGATATCTTACAGAGACCCTAATATCTGTCCGAGGATGAGTCGCGGGACAACTCCAAGCAAACTGCGGATGACGTCAGTATGTCAACAAAAGGATATGACATGCAGTACGCATGTAGCATCATTCCGGCGCCATGTCAGCACAAGTACGTGACACGCAATGCATAGGCTTACTATTAAAACCATCTGGGTGACTACAGGAATATCATGTTGACACATAGGACCTGATAAATATCCAACAGCATGTCACCACACAGAGATCACACGCAACGCACATGTAGCCTAAATGTAAAAAATAAAACATGGGGGCAAGTTTTGGAATGTCAACATGAAATATCACGTTTCAATATTTCTGTACATTGAGTCATAATGTGAAACATGTAAAATGTAAACATTAAATGCCAAATGAACCATGCAACCGATGCCATTTACCTCGGCTTTGTGAATTAAAGCTTTCTGATTCCTTTTGGAAACGCACTTTTTCTATGGCACCATGTTGAGCTCTCCTTGGGCATGTCGACGTAACGCCGAGTCCTCAGTGTTTACTCTAAGCTTCGAGAAATCTATACGGATGTTTACGTTGATATGTTTCCGCTATTCTCAACCACAACTAATGTCAAAATGAGATTGATTGCAACCAGAATTTATTGTTGGTTTAAACTTATAACATTTTTTAAACGACTTTCAATATGTTTTTTATCTTGTTTTGCTTCTATCAAATGCAGTAACAGTAAATGAGGGTTATTGATATCAGTCGCTGATTTCACTTCGGCTCCACATTGACTACAAACATTTCACGTATTAGAACTACAACATTATCGCAGTAAAAAATAACGACATCAAATGAGACATTACATTATATTGTCAGCAATCAAAACATCGAAGATCAGTATTAAAACCACTGTTGATGTCACCCGATTTTACAAAATGATTACAACAATAATTCTGGATAATATGCAATTAACATTTCTAAAGGACATGGATCTCCTGCCATGTTATGTTTATGTATGTGTTTCATCTTTCAAGTTTTACGATCAATTTCGTTGACATGTCTTATATAATTGTGTGCCTCAAATATGGATATTATTGCTGTGCAGCTATTAGAATCCTTGTTGTTATTATTAATATTATTATTATTACAAATGCGATTGTTCTCTTCAAAGACATTTAAGATTAAGGACACCAAGGTCCCTATGATCATTGAAAGTCTAGGTATGGACATTATGCTATTCCTAGCGCTGTGATCGCTCTTTGGTGTGGGGCCTAGACTATACTGAGTGAGAGAGTGTGTAAGTGTGTTCAACAGGTTTTTTCAAATAGTAGCGATGATATGACCTGTTGTGAAAATACCGACACATTAATAAAGGTCTGCAATCCATGCCCTCGTTCCACAAAGCGATCGTAGCGCTACGACTGCCGTATGCCTATGCGAAAGAATGTGACTTACGATCATCTTGGTGCTACGATCGCTTTGTGGAACGGGGCCCTGGGCCCACTTGCACAGAACAATCTTAGTAACAATTGACCTTAGGCGCCAATAATCAACTTTACAATCACCATAGAATCGTCCTATTCCACTTGCACAAACCGATCTTCACGCGATTGTGAGACGGCCAGGATATAAGATCTTAGCTAAGATCGAAATCTTCAACGGTGGAGGTACGATTATCTTCAACTCGACTCCTGTCTTCTGTTTTAGCTTGTAGACAGGAGCTTGCTGTGCATACAGTGAGTGGAACCGTAAACGACACACAACAGTCCATCGCACCTTGCACAGATTTAGGTCCCAATTATATGAAGAAAGCGATTACTGGAAATGATGGCATATAGTTTTGTCATGATATAGGAATTGTTTGACATTGCAACTAGAGAAATACCTACTCTCATGTTTTGAAGTATTGAAATACGAATACATATATTCTTTTGTGACATAATTATTATGAAAATGTAAAGAAATAATAATAATATGTCGTAATAACATAACAAGTAAATGTATGATTGTCAACAAATTGAAAGCTAAATACCTGTCACAAAAGACAATAAAACATTAGCTTGATATCACAGATTGATTAAACTAACAAATTCAAACACTAAAACTTCTAACCAACATATATACATCAACTTTACATTTTATACGATTAAAATACGAGCTACATACCACCAGTGACTAAAGCCAGACCAACTGGGGACCATGGGGACTTACCATATTTTAGCCACCTGCATGAATCCCCAACAGGATTTTTGTCATAACTCTTGTCACTGGTAGTTGTAGACAATACTAGCCATACATTAAGACACATTCACAGTATGAAATGTATTGACATTCTAGTTCTCTGCAATGTACTGTAATATTATGCGGATTTATGTGTCACTATCAGGGGACAATGATTTTACAGTACTTCAAACCCATTAAATGCCACAACCAGAATAATATAAGTTATCAATTATGTCTAAGTTAAAACACATTTATTCAAAAGCTACTTATCAGTTCTATTTCTTTATTAAAAAATCTATAATTAAATGAAAATTGACTTTGATAAAAAGATCCCTTGAGTTTGAAACTTGATAAAAAGTATCCCCTGTGAGAGAAAACTCTACACAGTCAAGTAAAACGTGTTTGACAGTGATTCTCTCATCACAGGGGATGCAAAATGGAGGATCCTCGCCTGTCAATAAATACTCATGAGTTTAACGACTGTGGCCAATGTGACATCGTTGCAGAATTACTTCATCATGCCTTGACTGGCAACGCAAGTTAGTTCAACCTACAGTTGGTTTTATCTGGTGAAGTTTGTTTGCACCTAACTAGGTATTCCACCTTGTCTGCATTAACTGCCTGAAATAATTGCTGATATAAGGCTTATAATCAGAATACGGTATCAGAAGGTGGGAGACAGATTTATCCAGAGCTGCTTAAGCTGCAGGATCAGCTTTTGTGTTTCCGGTTATGCCGACATGACCTGGTAACCAAAAATAATGATGTCGTATTGGCCAGAAGAAAGATCATTATACAGCTCTAAATTGTCAAGAAGATATGGATGAGTGGAAGATACATGTTTTAGTGCCTGAAGGCATGACAGGGAATCTGAAAAGATGACAAATTGTTTACATGTTGATTGATGTTGAACATATTCCTAAACAGTCAGAATAGCCATTGCTTCAGCAGTGGAAATTGAACTACAGTCTGGTATTCGGAAAGATATACTTTTTGATCTAACGACACTGGAACTTGCTACTTTGTCACCGTCCTTGGATCCATCGGTAAATATTGAGCGATGTGAGTCATATTTTGCACTCATTTGTAGATATTCCTGTTGATAAACCAATTGATTTGAGTCAGATTTTTAAATTGAGTAAGAGTAAGATCTACCTCCGGCCGGACTATTTGCCAAGGAGGAGAAGACAAAACCTGATTAGGAGAAATCATGAGGTTAACAAATAAAAGAGGCAATGTTTGAACGTAAGGCAGATTATTTATCTGAAACAGACCCTGTCTTGCACGCCATTTTGACAAGTTTATTTAGGGCATACAACGATCTTAGCTACTTATGATTGGTCCGGACCAATTGTAAGTCTCGATTGTAGCTTACAATGATCTTTGCCTGCAATCGCTTTGTGCAAGTGGATGGCGAGTGTATCCGAAGCCTGAGATCGCGATCTTAAGGATTTACAATAATTGTAGCGCTAAGATTGTTCTGTGCAAGTGGACCCTGGATATTACATTGAAAGCACCAGATCACAAATCATTATGGTTTCAGCTATCTCAAGGTGAGCAAGGTAACAAAGAGAGTACCATGCACATGAATTCGAGAGCGAATTGGCACGTGTGTATCTACGGTTGGAAGAGTATCACACAGAACTAATATGAAGAGGGGCAAAGGAAAAGAAGATGCAGGGGATGCACGCGGAGTAGGAAGACAAAGCGATGCAGGGGAAATGTAAGAGGGGTGTGGTTATGCATGGGAATTAGTAGGAAGAGACGCGTGAGATAAAAGCTTTAAAGGCTGGGGTGATTATGAAGTACAAGATGGGATGCAGAATGGGGTATGAAAGGAGAATATAAAGCACACATCCGCTGAGAAAATACAGAAGCAATGAAAAAAGAACATTTGTTTGGACGAAGGATAGTAGAAGAAGAAGTATTATAAATATAAAAGTTTTGAATGTAACATGCAGGGGAAGATGGAAGAGGAGATTAGCATGACGACTTTAAACAAACAGATTGTCCACGCCATCAATGTCAAGGAGGAAGCCACACAAGATGTGTGGCTCAATCACTAAACAACATTTTGAAACTTCTTGAGTGCCAGGCGGTAGAACATGGATGCGACCGAGGCGTTCATTGGGGGAACAAGTTGCTTATGATCTTCTCTCGATGTTAGTTGATGCGTCTTTGTGTCATGAATCTTTAAAATTCGAATACAGCGTCCAAATAATCCCATAGTGAGTTAGCGAGGTAAAATTGTCAAAGACCAGCAGGAACATATGTCAACAAATGGATGAGTACTTAACATAAACAAATGGTGAATAGTCTCTTCCCGATTCTAAAACAATTCACACATTTTCACACATTCTTTTAAACAATTTCACACATTCTTTCAAAACATTGCACACATTCTTTCTTCATTCATATCATGCGTCTGTACAAGTAACCCTGAGCATACAAAGAGAGGCAATAAGCTACGTGTTTTTATCTGTGACGCCTTTACCTTTATTTTCAGTGTTGTATCACTAAAAAGAACACATATTTCCCAAAACGTTTCATGAGTTTAAGCTTGTGTAGCATACATTGTACTGAAAGCTGTTCACCTAGAACTTCACGAGAAAGATACAGCGAAATCTTGATATCAAAGAGGCAATAACGATAGGTGGGATAAGTAACGTTCTGTGAATTTCGGTTCCCTATCTTGAATATCTATTGACGTTGTATGTGCCTGCATCAGTGAAAGGAATGCAACGAATTCTTAAGAACATGTTGGTGATATGAAGTTTGAAAGTTTTGGCTTGATTGATGAGGTAACAGATACTTATAATTCTTTGTACATATCTTCTCGAAAATGGAGGGAAAAGGGTTGGGCCAATTGCCAGTTACAGCATATTTCAGAATAGTCCCAGATAATAGGTCTTCAGCAACTCATACTTCCAATAAGAGGTGACTATGCTTGTCGGAAGAGGCGACTTACGTGATCGGTCGGTCAGGCTCGCCGACTTGGTTGATGTATGTCATCGTATCCTCATTGTGTAGATCGATGCTCATGATGTCAGTCACCGGATTGTCTCGTCCAGAGTCTATTATTTAGATACCGCCGTCGTGTTCCTGGCATATTGCTGAGTGCGGCGTTAAATAGACTTGAGTAATTAAGATACCAAGTTAACCATGTAAGTGAAAATCATGAGGACCATTAAATATATGGAGACAAGCAGAATGTCAATATTAGGCCTTAATGCCGACAAACACCTCAAGTCCTTGACCGGAAATTGTCACCAAATTAACTGACATAACCCTCTTTATGTCCCCTTTCAGCCTGATTTTATGATCAAATATTTTGTAAGCAAATCGATCAATGCCATAACCCCAAATGATATGTTTAAACATATATTCACATTTATATAAATACATATAAATGTGAATATATGTAAATAAATGTAAATACTTACTTCCACATCGCGTCAGAATCTATTAATAATGATTCGGGGTAGCTTCGTTTCACTTACCATTCATGTAGTTGCTTTAGGTGAAATCTATCTAGCTTAACACAGACCAAGTGACAAGGGAACAATACATCTTGTGCCTTCGATTACATGGCTAAAACCTATGCGCCTCCGATCCACTCAGTGGTTAATCGATCAATGCCATAACCCCAAATGATATGTTTAAACATATATTCACATTCATATAAATACATATAAATGTGAATGAATAATGTTATAAATAATGGGGGGGGGGGGGGAAACACGAATAAAAATAGCTTTCAGTTTACCCAGTTGAAAAGAAATTTATGTTTTAATTATACTGTGGGTTGCATTGTGGTTATATATATATAATGATTCATTTTCTTATCGCGCTACAAAACGTCTAACATTTTCACGTCAAAGCAATTTTCATGCACGAAACACATTCAGTATCTAATAAGAATTTACATAGATTCGCATCTGCTTTTCTCCTCAAAATAGTGAAATGATATCTGCAAAATAACAAGACTAACACATTCTTCTGTCAAGTTACAATCTCTGCTGGATTATTTCACATTGTTTCACATTGCTTGTCACAAGGCAAAGACATGGACGGTCTTGATAATAATCTTGACCTCCAGTGATGGCTGTGTTCCTATGTCCTCAGTCGTCTCATGTGCCTCAAAATGCTGTACGTATCTGCGTCCATCAGTCGTGCCAACGGGCCTTGGTTTGGAATCTTAGATTCGCCCGCATTATCATCCTTGGTTTGTTAGCACCATAGCCCGGAAGTGGGTTTCAATTTTCCTCTCATATTAAGCATTTACGCGTAGTGGTATAAAGGAAGTTTGGAAGCAGCTTTAAACCAAACTCACTCAGTCTTGAGTCAATCTTTGTAACGCCTGCAACAGTATTGCAGTATTGGTACAACAAATGGCCTCCGATAATCCCTTAATACTGATAATACTTTCAAGAGCATTCTTGGTTCTCTTCTCTGATAATACTTACAAGAGCATTCTTGGTTCTCTTCTCTAATAAAACTTACTAGAGCATTCTTGGTTCTCTCCTCTGATAATACTTACAAGAGCAATCTTGGTTCTCTTCTCTGATAATACTTACAAGAGCATTCTTGGTTCTCTTCTCCGATAATACTTACAAAAGCATTCTTGGTTCTCTCCTCTGATAATACTTACAAGAGCATTCTTGATTCTCTTCTCTGATAATACTTACAAGAGCATTCTTGGTTCCGTCCTCTGATAATACTTACAAGAGCAGTCTTGATTCTCTTCTCTGATAATACTTACAAGAGCATTCTTGATTCTCTTCTCTGATAATACTTTCAAGAGCATTCTTGGTTCTCCCCTCAGTAATATCGCAGTTATCAATAAAAAAAGGCATAAAAGAACCACTTTATGTATAGTACAACCGAGTCATCATAACTAAGTTAGAACGTGGTGCATTATTAAATTACTTATTTTATAGTGCCAACCTGATAAGAATACAATTGACAACATATTGTTCTGAACAAACGTCCAAATTCCATGTCTAAAATGTCAATCTTGTGGGGTTTGGTTCGGCAACATGTGTCATTTTAATCTTTCTTTGAGAAAACTTCCTGAGATCACCTGGTTATAATGCCATATCTTCCAGTGTGCGAACCAGGTTGTACTGTATAACGTAATTAGTCTCAAAAAGCCTATATTCTATCTCTTTTTACTTACTTCCACATCGCGTCAGAATCTATTAATAATGATTCGGGGTAGCTTCGTTTCACTTACCATTCATGTAGTTGCTTTAGGTGAAATCTATCTAGCTTAACACAGACCAAGTGACAAGGGAACAATACATCTTGTGCCTTCGATTACATGGCTAAAACCTATGCGCCTCCGATCCACTCAGTGGTTAATATCTCCAGGAGCGGTATTTACACATGTCAAGATTATGATCGTTGTCTGAACGCGAGATGGAAGAGGGGGTTGGGCGCTATGGTGGAGGTTGCGTTAATTCAGATTCTGCATACAAGATTTGGTGCTACAAATACATGTATGTTTCAACATAATACAGCAGAAGTGTAGCTAATGAGAGCACTATGGATAATTTGCACATGTCCGTGGTCAGATGGCAACATATATCGGTAACGATTCGAAGAAACCAAAATAGTCGGTAAATGGCGCCATCGATTGACATAATTAATCAATGATGAAATGGAACGCGACTAACCCGGACAATACCGTTCCTGTAAATAACTACACTTCACTGTAATAAAGATATATATTAAGTATATTACCATTTTGTATCTATTTATACCTCCTTTCAAGGGACATGCGGTTATCCATTTTATACATGTTGAACTACCACTTGAAACTGGTCGAAAGGGGCGACTAATTGAATTGGGTGGTCAGTTTCTTTGATTTGGTGATGGTACCCTGAAGGCGTGTGACACCGATCATCATATGAAGGACTGTTTTGCTTCTTGTTTAAGATTCGATTACTAACAGACCTCTGTCATATAGCGGGAATATTGCCGTGTGATGCGCTACACTACACACCAAACAGATTTTAACAAACAACCAAACCCCCTGCTGAACATAAGATTATGTTCAATTCAAATGATGCCCCTTGTTCAACACTACATATTATGATTGTAGTATGTACTTAAGTGTTTAGCCACATCACGGTATTTAAATAATTTTAAGGGGTGTGATGTGAATAAAACAGACAAAACATTTCCCATGGAAACATGTTTATGAATCACTATTAACGATTGAAGATATTAGATATTTGAAGGTGTTGTTTGTTTGTTTGTTGATTTACGCCGCACATGGCAATATTCCAGCTATATGACGCCGGTCTGTAAATAATCGAGTCAGCGAGCCTGACCACCCGATACCGTTAGTCGCCTTTTACGACAAGCATAGTCACCTTTTACGGCAAGCATGGGTTGCTGAAGACCTGTTTACCCCGGAATCTTCACGGTGTAGTATCCTGCCCCCCCCCCCCCCGCTACCACCGTCACAATTTGTACTTCAAATGTCTAGAATAAGACGCTTTCAAACTTTGCTAAGGCCTTGATCGCTGTAACCCTTGTCAACCAAACTTCGAAGAAAAAACAAGCGTATAGTCGACGAAGTCATCTATATCCCCCGCCATTTTAACACGTTATGGTCCAAAACCAGGTAACTGACCAAACATTTCTCTTAGGCCATGTCAAAATAGCTGCAATGGAAATTCTAAAATAAACATTTATAAAACTCGTAAATAGCAAAAGGCACCAGTTCAGTATGTGCCTATTAGACATGCAAAGTTTTGTAAGAAAGTATTTAATGGTTTTTAAGTTACGCTCCGGAAACGAACAGCACCCTTATAGAACCTAAGTCCAACTTGTTGCCATGGAAACGTAAAAAATATAAATTTATAAAACTCCTAAATAGCAAAAGGCACCAGTTCAGTATGTGTCTGGTAAACATGCAAAGTTTTGTAAGAAATTGTTAACGGTTTCTGAGTTATGCTCCGGAAACGATTTCGGGACGCACACATGCACACACGCACACACGCACGCACACACGCACGCACACACGCACGCACACACGGACGGAACCCATTTCTATATCCCCCGCCCCAACGAAGTTGGGGCGGGGGATAATAACAAAACAAAAATCCCGGTTCGCCTCGATTATGTTTCCAGGTTTGTCAGCACCATACCCGTGCTCGTGGGTTTCACAAAAGTGGTAAACGTCTAAGACCTGCATCACTAAATTGGGGCTTTTCTCCCACACCAAGTTGACAAGCTGATATAATTGTAATACTGTTCAAATCGGTGTAGTAGCTAACTCACTCACCCACTCACGATGCTTAGACTTTTGTATCAGGCTCACTGATTTGACCATGCATTTGAAGACTGATACATTTTACCTTATCGCTGATCTTAAATAATGTTGCCGACACTATCCTTTCTGATTTTGAATCTTAATTACAACCATTAAACATTATTGTAAATGTTCATGTTTGGAAGAATCGTCAACGATTAAACAGGTTATCAAAATTACTACAAAACAATATGGGTGACTTAATATCGTACACATGTACTACACTGACAAACGCGCCACAACATTTGACAGTGAATCACAGACCTACAGATCACTGAGAACCCACCTGCCAAAGTTGCAAACTATAATGTCCAACCAAGTGTAATTCAAGACCTCATCGCACAAATATTCGCTAAAAACCGCCACTTCACATCAGATGTGTCGATGCATGCAACATCTGACTTATTTCAAAGTTCACATACATGATAAACAGCATTTTACAGCAGCTGTGCTGCATAGTGATCTCTTTTTTCTTAAAAAAATATCAAATCGATTTTTTATCCCCACGTATATGTTTAAATAATGGAGGCATGCAAAGTTCAAACATGATGCAATGTGCCATTACAATTCCATTTCAAACGAGCATGTTTTTGCTCCATCATTTTTTGTTGCACAAGGGAGCAAGAAGCGGACATGAAATCCAGAAGTCACAGCCTGCAAGACCAGAGATGTATTAGCTGAAAAATGTCCCGTTAAAAATACGATTGGTTTGTTAAAACGACTTACCATAGGGCAGGGTAGGCAGAACGTATTAAGAAGTTCATTAACTTGCTTAACTAACTTGCAAGACCATGCATACATCTTTGTGGGAAAGTGATGTGATGATGTGGAGATGGTATTGGTGGTCGGGAAGAAGGACATTCGGTGGCCTTTTGGTTTCTTTTATCTTCTGTGATTCTTCCAAAGATGCATTAAGGCAAGGTAGGAATGATAACCCTCGTCTTTTATTGTCAGGCAAAAACAGGTTATTTTTTGCTTTGGGTCTTCACCAAAGAACGTTTAAAGAGGTTCTCTGTCTGGCGCTCGGCAAAAAGGCGATAGAACAGGGACTGGCCGGCTCACAGTCAGCACAATGTGTCAGAGTAAGGTATTCATGTTATACTGTGGCATTAATCTCAGTGTATCCATTAAGTTGCCTCGTACAAGCATAGGTTGTTTGGGGTTAATTCTAATTCGGAATCTCTACGGAGGATTATCAAATTGACACGGTCGTCACTATCTGCTCTCCATTATCAAGGTGACTATGCTTGTCGTAAGAGGCGACTAACGGGATCTGGTGGTCAGGCTCTCGGACTTGGTTGATGCATGTCATCGATCCCAATTGTGTGGATCGATGCTCATGATATTAATCACTTGATTGTCTGGTCCAGACTCGATTGAATAATTTACAGATCGCCGTCATATAGCTGGAATATTGCTGGTTGCGGCGTTAAACAACAAACCAACCAACCAACCAACCATAATGATTCCAATAACGTCAACATTTCAAACTCGTGTTATTCATGACCAGTGCTGATTTTAACGCTGCGGACCATTGGCATATTTTGCGGAATTGAATCCAAACAGATCTGTATCCTCAAATACCATCCTGTATTAGAGACCGCCTCTGCAGCCTAGTGGATAGAGCTTCTGACTTTAGAGAGCAAGGTCCGTGGTTCAAAAGACGTTGAAACATGGTGTTTGTTACCCTGCCTCGATCGGTTTTAAGGTGATAAAACAAGGTCTGATCGGTTCAGAGTCAGAATAGAGAAGATGGGGTATCCATGTTAAACTGCGGCATGGTATCTCAATAGGCCAGCACTATAAAACCAACATACTTCCGCACTAGTCCAAGCACAGAAACACAGACACACACGAAAATGACGATACAACTCACCTCACCTGATTGGTATACTTGTATTTATATTTATGATCTTAGAAACTTGCATGGATTCCAGGATTGCCTGGGAACAACTGCCCTGGGAAACTGTCGCTTTCCTTTACCTTTTCAAATTAGAACTAGGTCCCAAACATTGGTGTCCAAACTCAATTATTTACAGGCCGTCTTCATATAGTTGGCGTGAGTGAGTGAGTTGGGTTTAACGCCACTTTTAACAGTATTCAAGCTATATCGCGGCGTGTCAGCTTAATGTGGGAGGAAAGCCCGAAGTGATGCAGGTCTCAGACGTTTACCACTTTTGTGAAACCCACGAGCACGGGTATGGTGCTGACAAACCTGGAAACATAATCGAGGCGAATTGGGATTTTTGTTTTGTTATTATCCCCCGCCCAAACGAAGTTGGCGGGGGATATAGAAATGGGTTCCGTCCGTGTGTGCGTGCTTGTGTGCGTACGTGTGTGTGTGCGTGTGTGCGTCCCTAAATCGTTTCCGGAGCATAACTCAGAAACCGTTAACAATTTCTCTACGAAACTTTGCATGTCTATCAGACTTATACTGAACTGGTGCCTTTTGCCATTTAGGAATTTTATAAATTTTTATTTTTTACGTTTCCATGGCAACAAGTTGGACTAAGCTTCTATAAGGGTGCTGTTCGTTTCCGGAGCGTAACTTAAAAACCGTTAAATTATTTCTTACAAAACTTTGCATGTTTACCAGACACATACTGAACTGGTGCCTTTTGCGTGAGTTGGGTTTAACACCGCTTTTAACAGTTTTCCAGTTATATCACGGCGTGTCAGCTTCATGTGGGAGTGATGCAGGTCTTAGAGGTTTGCCACGGTGAAACCCACGAGCACGGGTATGGTGCTGACAAACCTAGAAACAAAATCGGGGCGAACCGAGATTCGAACCCACAATCATAGGTTTCTGGCGTGCCCAAGGGACGCAACTCTGCACATCGAATCGCGGCGCCTTAGACGTGCCCCCTTCATATAGTTGGAATATTGCTGAGCGCGGTGTTATTCAACAAAACAATAATACAAATGATATGCAGCATTTATTTATTTATTTATTTATCTGTAGTCACTCCTAAACCAAAAGGTGACAAATAATTAATGTCATTGAATAATCAAGTCCTCATTGACTCATTGCTCTGGGCACTTCACAAAGAAATTTTGAGCGCTTTACTTATTTCCTTGAATGTTGAAACCTTGATCAAACAACCTCTGAGCAAAAGTCGTATGACGCTCTTTGAAATCTTGGTGGAAAAAGCGTGCTCGATTATGCCTCAAAACGAATTAAATGAATGTAGACAGACCAAGGGCTGGAGCTACACGAATATTGCTTGACATAAAGGGAAAGTTGACGATAGAAGTGATCCCTCTTGTCATAAGGTCTTGTGGAGAGTATTTTTTGATACTCTGAATCTTTATGCATAGATCTAAATATGAAACGGATGAAGCAGAAAATCAGATGAGAGAAACAGATGTGACAAACCAAAATGATCAGTTTCTGATACACCCGAGGGACACAACTCCGTAAACACTCTTTCATGAGAACAAAAGCATGATCTGTGTTCTTGGTGTACGGTTAGCATTTTAGTCAGGAAGACATAATAAACTCAACGTTATTGTGGCAACTGTTTATGGACATGCTTACTCTTTTTTGCGAACACCTGGTGTCATCACAAATTTTCAGTAATCCATTCTAGTATTTTCAACGCTATTTTGCCGTTTACACCCAATGGTATACTAATATTTAGTCCCAGAAAAACGTTATCTTATCTAAAACATTGTATCTACAAAATAATATCCGAATGGAGATCATGATCAGAAGTTAAGGAGCTGAGCATGAGGCAACATAGTTGGACTCCTTTTTACTATATTCGCCAGGGTTTGGGAGACAAACTTACCCAATGAAATCTCTTGGATAATGGAGACTGGTTATTGCCTGGGGGTGACGTTTACTGTTCACGTGAATAACACGTGAATAACACATGAAAAACACATGAATACCAGGATGAACATTCGCAGTGAGCACACATCGGTATTAATACTGCCGACTCCAAGAACAGGATAAACCTCTAAGATTAATCAACAAGATACATGTCTCAACAAGACACATAAACTTGATAACACAAATAGATGTAACGATATTGCGTAATTATTTCTGTGTATACCACAGATGAAATATTATTGAAAAATCAGATTTCGGAAAATGTCATCTTGGCTTTGACCTTAGCTGGCTTGTTGTATTCACAATATGCAAACTGACACATGTGTCAAAATGGTTTAATGTTTGGGTTAAATCGTGAAGATTTGTAGCCCATTATTAACATTTTAAGTTATTTAACGATTGCACATACTTCCGTATTAACTTATGTCAAATCTCGACAATTGAATCAGAGTGAATAAATGCACATCTTGTTTGACACCTGCCTTCTCGTCCTCGGGATGAAACATCACATGTCACCTGAACAACGTCACAATTCCACACCCTATAACCTAATCAAGACACTCTGACATTTGATTTTGAAATATTCACTGCGTCACCGCCAACAGGAAGCATTTAGTACACAGAATATGCGTATGGACTTTGCATGAGATTTGAAATACTAACAGAAGGAACCTTAATGATTAAAAAAGGGAGATTTCATTTAATGATGGGGGGCACGGGTGGCCCAGTCGTCTAAGGCGCCGCGATTCGCTGTGCAGAGTTGCGTCCCTTGGACACGCCAGAAACCTATGATTATGGGTTCGATTCCCGGCTCGCCCCGATTATGTTTCTAGGTTTGTCAGCACCATACCCGTGCTCGTGGGTTTCACCGAAGTGGTAAACGTCTGAGACATGCGTCACTTCGGGCTTTCCTCCCACATTAAGCTGACACGCCGTGATGTAACTGGAATACTGTTAAAAGCGGCGTTAAACCCAACTCACTCACTCACTCACTCACTCATTTAATGATGAAGGTGAGCTGTAAGTTATTTCTCACATAACTTGCGCGCTACCTCGTCCTTTCATTCATATAAGTATAAGGACCCGTGAAGACCCGGGATAGAATACGTCTTCAGCAACCCATGCTTGCCGTAAAAGGCGACTATGCTTCTCGTAAGAAGCGACTAACGGGATCGGGTGGTGAGGTTCGCTGATTTGGTTGATACATGTCATCGTATCTCAATTGCGTGGATCAATGCTCATGATGTCTATCACTGGACTGTCTGGTCCAGACTCGACTATTTACAGACCGCCGTCATATATATAGCTGGAATATTGCTGAGTGCGGCGTTAAACAACAAACCAAACAACTATTCATATAAGATGGCATGACAAAGACATATTATATTTCTTGTAAGAACATACATGGAGATTATCCCTTGCTACATCTTGCAAGATATCTTCCCGAGATCACAATATCTGTCCGAGGTTGCCATGTCGAGGAATGGTACCACTCAGCATATGGATAATAGTGTGCGATGATCTCTTTATTGCTAGTTCAAAGCTGCCTTGCCTAAAATCTATTTATCACTCACTTCAAACTAAAAAAACGTTGGCATGACGTCTAAATGGTAATACGGAAATACTGTCTACACTAGCGTTGTTACATTCTTGTAAGAGGAAGCTTAATTCGGAATGATATCCAATGATTAGAAATCGGAAAACATTAACCCGTCTGCCCCTGGTAATGGTTTGAATGTTAACAGGGTCCTCAATGTAAACCCTGTCTGGCTGACTGTGAATAAGTCACCCTAAGAATACTGCATGGCACGATCAGACGTTGGCATCATATGTTATACACACGGTAGATTCGACATGAATTAATTCATATTGATGTCACATTGAAATTGAACGAACCGTCTATCCGCAGCAGGGCACTTGCAAGATAGACGTGTACGGGTAGCTTGTCAAAAGTAAGATACGACCGGACGCATTCTACAACATATCTTTACTTTAACAGTATGAAGGAATACATACGCATACGTTGTAACAGACCTTATTCCGACAAGTCAACACAAGAAGATGACGTGCAATACACGTGTAGCTTCATTTCGAAACCACATCAATACAAGCAATACACATAGTTATTATGACCGTATAAATAACCGACAGCACACAGAGAACACACGCAATGCACATGCAGACATACTGTAAAAAGTAAATAAAAAGGCAAGTTTTGTAAAATCAGTATGAAATTATATGTTAAATATTTCTGTATTTGGAGTTCTCATTTACAAAATGTAAATTTAACCTCCAAAAGCCAAATGAAACCTTCAACCGATGCCATCAACTGGGCTCCAAGTTTTGAGAATAGAAGCTTTGAGATTGCCGTTATATTACTTAACCTTTTGGAATCGAACTTTTGACAATGTCACCATGCATGTTGAGCTCTCCTTGGGCATGACGACGTAACGCAGAGTCCTCCTTGTTCACTCTTAACGTCAAGAAATCTATACGGATGTTTGCGTTGATACGTTTCCGCTATTCTTAACCACGACTAAAGTCAAAATGAGATTGATTGCAACAACAATTTATTGTTGGTTTAAACTTATTACATTTTTTAAAGAACTTTCAATATGGTTCTTCATCTTGTAATACTTCCATCAAATGCAGTAACGGTGAATGAGGGTCATTGATCTCAGTCGCTGGTTTCACTTCAGTTCCACACTGACGATAAAGATTTCACATATAAAGGCTTTACTCCGACGAAATAAGAACCGAAGGAAACGTTTTGGATGCAACGGGAACTTCAGCATTATCGCAATAAAAAAACAACGTCATCAAGATGAGACATTGAATCCTGTGGTCAGCAATAAAACGATTGAAGATCAGACTTAAATCAACTGATGAAGTCGTTCGACCATATAATAGGATACAAATACTACTACTGAATAAGATACACGTAACGTTTCTGAAGTGCATGCATCGCCGTCTATGTTATGTTTATGTATGTGTTTCATCTTTGAAGCTAACAATCAATTTTATTGTCTTATATCTGTAATTATGTTTCTTAAATTCTTATACTAATATTCGGCATCTTGCAATTAGATTGTACTCTTATACGAAAGGTCTGTTCAGAAACATTTAAGGTTAAAAATACCACTATGCCCATGCGCAAAGTAATCCAAACTGGGCGATTATTGAATGTCTACCGATTGGGAAACGAGAGTCCTTGTGCTATGAACACTCTGTTCACATGGGCCATGGACTATTGTTATATATATAGCATGCACTGTCGCAAATGGCACGAATGGACAAGCGTTTATTATGTATGCACTTGACTTGCTTTTGCATGTGTCAGTGACAGGTGCCGCCAGTAGGACAGGATACAATTACGTTTTCAGGGACACCTGGTATAATCACTATTTCATAATACTTTATAAACACATACTTAGGATTTAGTCGCAATTGTAAAATGGACTTTTCGCAGATTTTTCTAATGCTTATAGAAAGAGTTTTGTCCATTTTATTCCCATCACATGTACAAATCCTTAAGAATTTTTAAATACCGTTAGGTGGATAAAAAGCTTAATCTCATACAACATATGATAATGGAAGCAATTGAATTCGCTTCCCATGGAACGACGTTTTTCAAAAAAACACATTGCAGCACACACTCGCAGTCATTTCACAATCAGTCTTAAGTCAATCATGATTATGTTCAGCGTTGCAGTATTGATAATATACAAAACGTCAACGCCAGAGAATAACCAGTCTCGATTTTCTGCCGAAACAGATTCAATTAGGTTTTTAAAAAGGCAAAATAGTGGTGAAATTATATCAATAGATTGCTGAAAATCAGTGCTGACACCAGGTGTTCGCGAAAAGACTAAGCATGTCTTCTTGCCCTGTCGGTAGCGCAATCTTCCTTGGCTCTTTCTATCAAAACGGACCTGTGGTAACGTTCTCTTCATACTGATAATACTTACGAAGATTATTCCTGGTTCCTTCCTCGGTAATACCGCAATTATATATTAATGCATAAGATATATAAAAATTGAGCACGTCCTCTCAGTGGCTGTAAATCTTATTATATTCTAAACAAGCTTCTGTGTAGCTTCGTGTCACTTATCGTTCAACTCGTAGGTTTACATGAGTGACGTACAACTACATGATGTTGTTGCATTAGGTGAAAGCTATCTGGCTTAACACGGTCCAAATGGTAAGGGAACAATAAATCTTGTGCCTACGATTTCATCTTTAAAACCTGTGTGCCTCCGATCCCACTCAGTGGTAAATACCTGCTGTAGCGGGATGTACGGATGTCAAGTTCTTGTGAATGATTATGATCGTTGTCTGAAGGCGAGATAGAAGATGGGGAATGGCGATATGTTGGAGGTTGCGTCGATTCTGATTATTATACAAGTCTTAGTGCTAACAAGCACATTTTGTCATTCTCAGTTGGAGCGTACTATGGATGCACTGCACTTCTCCATAGTGCAATTGAGTGAGTGAGTGAGTTGGGTTTAACGCCGCTTTTAACAGTACCCGAATTATATCACGGCGTGTCAGCTTAATGGGAGAGGAAAGCCCGAAGTGATGCAGGTCCCAGACGTTAACCACTTCGGTGAAACCCTAGAGCACGGGTATGGTGCTAACTAACCTAGAAACATAATCCGGTCGAACCGGGACTCGAACCCACAATCATAGGTTTCTGGCGTATCCAAGGGGCGCAACTCTGCACAGCGAATCGCGGCGCCTTAGACGACTGGGCCACCCGTGACCACCATAGTACAATTGAAATATAAGGGAAACAAATTTAAAAGATAATAGATGCGATATGTCGTGCTAGACGTGTAAATCCAGACAAAACCGTCCCTGTTATTAGCGCGAGGTGGCACTGTAATAAGTACCTTTTTGGTGTAGTTTACCATACTTCGCTATATAAATTTCAATCCACTGCAAACCAACGTACCCAACTCATCTTTGTTTTCGTCTCGCAACATATGTTGATATTTTTTTTAGATTTTACTAATTAGTGGGTGTGATGTGAAGACTTAAAAACTATGGATTTCAGTTTCAAAATGGTAATACCTTAAAACACCGCAGTGTCGAACTTTCATGAATCTAAATTTCGTTTGTCTCGAAGTGAAAGCTTGGTCACTGCGAATTCCTCTTTATTCATCCTTTTCGATTGTGTCATACCACGGATAACCCGAAGTATTTATGTAGATCCCTTCAACTTCGACACAACGGTGTTTGATTGAAAAGGATTGGCAACGGTGTGTTGTATAACCATTAACAATTTCCAATCCTTACATGTATACCTTACTGATTTCGTAATCAGATTTCGCGTTCGATTATGAAGTTGATTTCATGAAAAAAATGGACATTGTGAGATGTGATTCATGTTTGAAGAGTATTAATATTCATAAACAAAAATATCAAAAATCTTATCTTATGGATGAATAGTTAGGTTTGGATGGAGAGTAATTGCAATACAACATTGAAGAGTGAATTGCAGCCACACAAACCATTCGTAAGACCCCTGTCCAAGTTAAGTATTAGTATAAGTAACTATATTGTCATTTTAAATGTGATTCGAAGCCTGCTGCGAAACAAACCTGAAAAAATCAGCGTGAACGCTGTCTTTTAGGACCGAAGTCGTTCCACGTGCAACGGAAGAATTAATTCCAATTGAACTTGGCGCTGCAGTGGGGTGTGGCGCGGTGCTCGTTCTTCGTGTACTCGACGGGTCGGTCGGGTAGCCCAGTGGTTAAAGCGTTCGCTAGTCCCGCCGAAGACTCGGGTTCGATTCCCGACAATGTGTGAAGCCCATTTCTGGTGTCCCCCGCCATGATAAGGCCGGAATATTTCTAAAAGCAGCGTAAAACCATTCTCACTCACTCACTCGTGTACTCGACACATGCACTGTCTACGAGCAAACTTTTAACCCCTGCTGTTATTATTGACTGCGCCCATTATGCACATCCGCAATTTAGACTGTCGGGTTGTGATGTTTCTACGTTTGTTAAGCGGTGATCACTGAAGTATTCGGTGACTACCACGCATACACATCAAATGTACCACAATGAACCAAGTTTTCCAAGTTTTGAGCACAGTGTCGACGCATCTCAAAATTCCTACACCCGATAACAGCACTTTGCAGAAAAGTGCCCTATCATAATAATATTTTTCTCAAAAGATAAAATCGATAACAGCTCCACGTATATGAAATGGAGGCATGCAAACGTTAAATATGATGCGAAATGCCATTACAATTCCATTTCCAACAAGCACGTTTTTGCTGGACGCTTTGTGAGAAGCGGAGAGGCAATCGAGAAGTGACAGCCTGAAAGTCCAGAGGTGTAAATGTCCCGTTAAAGTTTGTTTGCTAAAGCGACTTATACGTTTAACTCAGCATATGACAGGAAGAACTTATTTCAAAGTGTTTTAATAGTATGGTTAATTAATAGGAGGATAGAAAGAGAACTATGTTCTAAAGTAGTGCTGAGAACCAAGCATAGATATTGTAATTCTGAGGGAACTTGTACTCAAGTGGAGGAGATGTTGGTGATGGCAGGAAATCTGGTGGCCTCAGGTTTTTTTTCATCTTTTTCATTTCTTCCCAGAAAGTAATCTGATTGAGGGAAGAATGATTCGGTTTTTTATTGTAAGACAAAAAGAAATATTAGTTATTATTAACACTTACAAACAAATCATAATGATCATAAACACTGAGAAATCAAACTTATTGTTAAAACGAGGGACGTTTTTATGTACTAATGTACTTTTAACCGTCATTCAGCGCCTAAATGCCCATGTTTGTATACTGGTATGTTTAGGAACATCCATGCAAAGATGACATCCTCATATTCAAGCGCCATCATTATGTATCAGGATTGCCCGCGGAAAAGCTATACCTTTGGACACTGCTTAGAGGTTGGAGGCATTGTAAGTTCCGGATTTCGTTACGATTTTGGAAATGTTTTGGCGCCATTACTTGAATATGATGGTAATTGACAAATTAATATAAAAAGGTATACGTATATTATTGTGCATCTTTAACACAGTTTTAAAGTGTTCAGCCGACACATGTATCTCATCTATCTTATGAATGTCGTCATTTATAAGAGTGAGTGAGTGGGGTTTGACCAGGCTTTGAACGCAAATTCAGTTGTATCACAGTGTGTCAGATGAATAGGGAACGGAATTCTGCAATGATGATGCACGTTGTACGACTCTGAGACAAGCTGACAAACCAGGAATCATTATCAGACCGAATTAGGACTTGGAACCACAATCATATAATTCTTAAAGACTACAAATGCACATTCGTTTGAAAGCTCAGAGACACTGCACAAACTTAACTTTGTTCCACCTGTTGTATGTAAACCATCAAGTGACCATTTCCCAGGAAATGAACTTCTTCAATTAGATAAGGGCAAGAATACACATCTTCTTGTACACCAACCGCCTTCTGCAATGTGTTTACATAACCATTAGTCATATATACTCAACAACAAAAGTTCCTGTGACACCAATATTTTAGTGTATTTTTCAAACAAATAAAGTTTGGTTTTCAATATTGTAGTACATGTATGGAATCACGTCACAAAAACGCAACTGCTACAGAAAAGCATGCAGTCCATGCAAAAGTTGACTTTTATGCAAGCCACATGCATTTCACTACCCAAGAATGGGTATAAAAACATGTGCGTTAACGGGATTCCATATGCATTGTTTAGCATCGTGCTGACAACAACCACTCAGAAAAACAAACAAATAACGCAATTATTCAACATAACGAAATGCCACGCCTGTCCGAAAATGAGCGTCTGCGAGCCATTGGTATGCTTGAAGAAGGATCGAGTCAACGTGATGTTGCAAAACAATTTAACGTCCACAGAAACACCATTTGGTGTTTATGGCAACGTTGGCAACAGACGAATGCAGTCAGAGACCATCCTCGGAGGGGCAGGCCACGAGTAACCAATAATCGACAAGACAACTGGATTCGAACAAAACACCTACGAAATCGATTCCAGCCAGCAACAGTGACTGCAAGAAGCATCCCGGGCCTTCGACGAATATCTTCACAAACCGTACGTCGTCGCCTCAGATGTGCAGGGAGTGTCGCCAGAAGACCGACCAGAAGTCCCATTTTGACAGGAAACCACCGCCAAGCACGTCTACAGTGGTGCAGACAGCGTCTACGCTGGACCTCCATGCAGTGGGGACAAGTTCTATTCACTGACGAGTCTCGTTTTCACCTCGGCCACAGCGATGGACGGATTCGAGTGTACCGACGTCGAGGTGAACGTTACGTCAATCATTGTGTCATGGAAGAAGATCGGTTCGGGGGCGGCAGCGTTATAGTATGGGGTAGGATTACAGCAGGACAGAGGACCCGTTTGATAGTGGTAGAGGGAAATCCCAATGGACAGCGCTACCGCGACGAGATCATCGGCCCTGTTGTTCTACCGTATGTGCGTCGTCATGGCCCAGGCATTACCTTTCAACATGACAACGCCCGACCTCATATTGCTTGACTTGTTCAGGATTCTCTTCAACAAAACAACGTGAATGTCATCCCCTGGCAGGCTCGCTCCCCTGATGTGTCACCAATCGATCACATGTGGGATGAGATGAATCGGCGCCTTCAACCTCAACCACGTGTTCCACAGACACTGCAGGAACTTCGAAACATTCTCCAGCAGATATCCCACAGGACTTTGTGCGACGCCTGGTCCATTCCATGAGACGAGGATATGTTGCTTGCATCGCAACCAGAGGTGGACACACACGCTCTTGATTTGTAAAATGACATTTTGGCATGTTCATGTTTTTTATGAAATCACGCATTTTCTGAAGTCAGTATGGCAAATTAAACCATTTGAACACTTACAGGAGTCTTTTATCTGTTGCAAACCGAAATTGTTTCAGATTTAGTAAACTTGAGTACATAACTTTACATTAAATCTTATTCAATGTCACAGGAACCTTTGTTGTTCAGTATATAATGTTAAGCATCTTCACCTTGTTTTACAATAGTGCACATACCTGATATATCTGTGGAAATATGACCTTTGCCCGAGACGGGTTTTTTTCTCATTTTTAAGTTCATATGATTCAAGCATCGTTTAGTCTTTAGCAGGAAGCATTTACTAACATAGAACCTTATTCCGACACAAGGAAATGACACGTAATGCACGTGTAGCCTCAATCCGGCAGGACGTCAACACAGCGGGATGGCATGTAATGCACGTGTAGCCTCAATCCGACAGGACGTCAACACAGGGGGGTGGCATGTAATGCACGTGTAGACTCAATCCGACAGGGCGTCAACACAGGGGGGTGGCATGTAATGCACGTGTAGCCTCAATCCGACAGGACGTCAAAACAGGGGGATGGCATGTAATGCACGTGTAGCCTCAATCCGGCAAGACGTCAACACAGGGGGATGGCATGTAATGCACGTGTAGACTCAATCCGACAGGGCGTCAACACAGGGGGATGGCATGTAATGCACGTGTAGCCTCAATCCGACAGGACGTCAACACAGGGGGATGGCATGTAATGCACGTGTAGCTTCAATCCGACAGGGCGTCAACACAGGGGGATGGCATGTAATGCACGTGTAGCCTCAATCCGACAGGACGTCAAAACAGGGGGATGGCATGTAATGCACGTGTAGCTTCAATCCGACAGGGCGTCAACACAGGGGGGTGGCATGTAATGCACATGTAGCCTCAATCCGACAGGACGTCAAAACAGGGGGATGGCATGTAATGCACGTGTAGCCTCAATCCGACAGGACGTCAACACAGGGGGATGGCATGTAATGCACGTGTAGACTCAATCCGACAGGGCGTCAACACAGGGGGATGGCATGTAATGCACGTGTAGCCTCAATCCGACAGGACGTCAAAACAGGGGGATGGCATGTAATGCACGTGTAGCCTCAATCCGACAGGACGTCAACACAGGGGGATGGCATGTAATGCACGTGTAGACTCAATCCGACAGGGCGTCAACACAGGGGGATGGCATGTAATGCACGTGTAGCCTCAATCCGACAGGACGTCAACACAGGGGGATGGCATGTAATGCACGTGTAGCTTCAATCCGACAGGGCGTCAACACAGGGGGATGGCATGTAATGCAAGTGTAGCCTCGATCCGACAGGACGTCAACACAGGGGATGGCATGTAATGCACGTGTAGCCTCAATCCGACAGGACGTCAACACAGGGGGATGGCATGTAATGCAAGTGGAGCCTCAATCCGACAGGATGTCAACACAGGGGATGGCATGTAATGCACGTGTAGTCCCAATCATAGAGGACACATGAAACTCATTACACGTGTAGCTTCATTCCGTCAGCATGTCAACACATATAATGCGCGTGTAGCTTTAATCCGACAGCGTGTCAGGACACATGAAATTAATGCACGTGTAGCCTTATTTTTTATTTACAAAATTATTTTGAAACGATCTGGAAACATTGTTCAATTAATATCCGCGTAAAAACATAAAATGGAGGCCAGTGTTGTAAAGTCGATATGAAATAACACGTTTTCTGTACATTGAGTCATAATTTATAAAATGTAAAATGTAATCATTAGAAGCCAACTGAAACCTTCACATGATGCCATTAACTCGGCTTCAACTTTCGAGAATAGAAGCACTGAGGTTTCCGTAATATAGGGTAACCTTTTGGAAACGCACTTTCATCTATGGCACCATGTTGAGCTCTCCGAGGGCATGTCGACGTAACGCAAAGTCCTCATAGTTTACTCTAAGCTTCAAGAAATCTATACGGATGTTTGCGTTGATACGTTTCCGCTCGTCTGAAACACGACTAAATTGGAAGTGGAATTGATTGCAAAAAGCAGTTATTGTTGGTTTAACCTTATTACATTTTCGGAAGAACTTACAATATGGTTCTTCATCTTGTAATGCTTCCATCAAATGCAGTAACGGTGAATGAGGGTCATTGATCTCAGTCGCTGATTTCGGTTCCACACTGGGAATAATGATTGACGTATTATTGCTTTACTTTCACAAAAGGAGGACCGAACCAAAACTTCTAGATGCAGCAACACGTTATAAACAGATCAGAGTTGAAACTACTCAAGAAGTTGTTTTAAGATATTTAATGATCAAAACAATGATAGTAAGTACTTGATTTTCTGAAGAAAACGGACCACCTGCAATGTTATATTTGTGTATGTGTTTCATGGTTCTGACTTACGATAATTGTCTTATATCTTTCATTTTTCGTCTTAAATATGGAAATTAATGTTCGGCTTTTAGAAGTCTTGTTCTGTGTGAAAGTTCAGAGACATTGAAGATTAAAATTACAAGGATCACCATGCACGAAGTCATTGTATCTCTACAATTACTGAAAGTCAGTTTATGGGGAATTTGATAGTCTTGTCTCAGCGCTATGATTACATGTGGAGTGGGTCCATGACAATATTAATATCTGGTATGCAGTGTCAAGAAAGGGATTGCCAAGTGAACATTTTTCAAACCCCAAAACTGATTTCATGAAAGTTCTAATGTCGGCCTGGATATTACATTGTCAGCACGAGATCCCCGTTTGTGTCTGCTGTCTAACGGTAAGCAAGGGTAACCAGAGAGTACCGTGCCCAGAAAACCTCAGTGAGGGATGGTCGGAGAATTTCAAGAGCGAATTGGCACATGCGTATCTACAGACAAAACAAAAAGGAATATGATGAAGAAAAAGACGAAGGAAAAGTAGGAATAGATCTAGAAGGGGATGCGGGAGAAGTAGGAATAGATCTAGAAGGATGCTAGAGAGTGAGTGAGTGAGTGAGTGAGTTGGGTTTTAACGCCGCTTTTAAGTATTCCAGTTATATCGCGGTGTGTCAGCTTAATGTGGGAGGAAAGCCCGAAGTGATGCAGGTTTCAGACATTTACCACTTCGGTGAAACCCACGAGCACGAGTTTTGTGCTGACAAACCTAGTAACATAATCGGGGCGAACCGGCATTCGAACCCACAATCATAGGTTTCTGGCGTATCCAAGGGACGCAACTCTGCACAGCGAATCGCGGCGCCATAGACGACTGCGCCACCCGTGCCTCGGGATGCGGAAGAAGTAGGAATATATCTAGAAGAGCGTTTCGCAGAAGAGGAAATATATCTACAAGGGTATGATGGAGAAGTAGGAAGAGATCTGGAAGGGGATGTTTGAGAAGTAGGAAGAGATCTGAAAGGGGATGTTGGAGAAAAAGGAAGAGATCTAGAAGAGCGTGTTGTAGAAGAAGGAAGAGATCTAGAAGGGCGTGTTGTAGAAGAAGGAAGATATCTAGAAGGGCGTGTTGTAGAAGAAGGAAGAGATCTAGAAGGGCGTGTTGTAGAAGAAGGAAGTGATCTAGAAGGGAGTGTTGTAGAAGAAGGAAGAGATCTAGAAGGGCGTGTTGTAGAAAAAGGATGAGATCTAGAAGGGCGTGTTGTAGAAGAAGGAAGAGATCTAGAAGGGCGTGTTGTAGAAGAAGGAAGAGATCTAGAAGGGCGTGTTGTAGAAGAAGGAAGTGATCTAGAAGGGCATGATGGAAAAGAAGGAAGAGATCTAGAAGAGCGTGTTGAAGAAGAAGGAAGAGATCTAGAAGGGCATGATGGAGAAGGAGGAAGAAATCTAGAAGGGGTTGTTGGAATAGAAGGAAGAGATCTAGAAGGGGATGTTGGAGAAGTAGGAAGAGATCTAGAAGGGCACGATGGAGAAGGAGGAAGAAATCTAGAAGGGGTTGTTGGAATAGAAGGAAGAGATCTAGAAGGGGATGTTGGAGAAGTAGGGAGAGATCTAGAAGGGCATGATGGAGAAGAAGGAAGAAATCTAGAAGGGGTTGTTGGAATAGAAGGAAGAGATCTAGAAGGGGATGTTGGAGAAGTAGGAAGAGATCTAGAAGGGCATGATGGAGAAGGAGGAAGAAATCTAGAAGGGGTTGTTGGAATAGAAGGAAGAGATCTAGAAGGGGATGTTGGAGAAGTAGGAATAGGAGATGTGAGAAAAGTGAACGAGAAAGTGATGCAGGGGGAGTATAAGAGAGATGAGGTAGTAGGAAGAGTAGTAGGAAGAGACGGTCGGGCAATATAGAGATTATAACAATGAATGACTGAATATTGTTTTACGCCGCATCCGCAATTTTCCAGCTATTCACGGCGAGAGTTTATAACAAATGCATACTTGTACTTTTGACGTCATAGAGGAAAATCAGTTTTCGTCTATTACGGCAAGCTCTTTGTTGTATGTATGATATTATACATGATCATACAAATCAATTTGATATATATTTATGTCGTTCAGACATAAGGGAGGATTTTGTTGGCGCATAGTTTTCCGTAAAGCAGCTAAATAAATACAATCGCTTTTTATCGGTGTACGATAAAAAGAGGAGAAATTTGCTGTTTTTGAAAGCAGAAAAAAATATCGGACAATACTTAGAAGTGTCTTTTTTGGCAAAACGGTTTATTATTTGCAGTTAAGTTTCCACCATCAGATAGGAAATTTAATATTCTACATCTCTGCCTAATTTTACAGCCGGAGGTAGATCAAGCGCAATTGTCGCACGCGTTTTCTTTGCAGTTAGGAAAATGTGCGTAAAAAATAACTCGGCTTCCAGCGGGTTAGCGAGTGTGAGTGGCGGACGTGACGCCCCCACAAAACAAGTGAATTTACGAGAGAAAATCGACATTAAGAAAAGTTAAGTGAACATACGAGAAAATAAGGAAAAATTACGAGAACAAACTCGAAATTTCTATAGATATTTTTCAATATTCGAAATAACGAGAACACAGGACGGTATTATTGACGTCATTCGAATCCGACGGTAAGGTTGAAATGACGTCACACTAAAACAACGTCATAGCTGAAAATTGTTGACGTCATTCGACAATTGTGGTTTTTCAAAGAGTGCGGGTGTGATCAGTGCATTCTTCTAAAGTTGAGCTCAAAACGATTAAGAAATAATGGTTAATAAAGAAATTACTGCACTCGCATGTGTGTTATACTGATTTTATTACTTGCCCGTGAAGAGATCACCCGTTTAATAAACTTACAGCTGTATTACACATTGTGTAATACCAAAACGCGTGCTTTTGTACTCTCGGAACACGTTTCACGAACAAAAATTGAAAGCTCTCCACATCCCTTGGCTTATTCAACGACTTTGCGTGTAGAGTTGATAGATCACTGAGAGGAGCTTATGCACACTCGATGACCCCAGCAACCTTGTTGCTAGGTTGACGTCACATGACATTGTTTCGCCGATAGATCTTGCAATAAAATTCCACAAACTACGTCATCGGGTATTGTGACGTTATTGTAAACTTTGAGGTGCAAGGCCCGCTCCACAAGGCGAGCGTATTGTAGTGCAACGACAGTCGTTAGTCTGTGAAAGTATGTGAGTTGCGATAGTCTTAGCCCTACGATAATTTTGTGAATTTTAAAGGTGGACCGTTGTATGGTATTAAATTTTTAAGTTTCAACTTTTGACGTGTTTGAAGTATTATTCTGTTAAACTCAATTGGACTATGCCGTGGATCGGGTAGGTGTCAGTCTATTCATACTCAACAGTATAATTCTAAACACGTTATAAATGACATGTAATAAATAAAACTCGCTTTCGTTCGTCAGATACCACAACTATTCACTCGTTTCATAAAATTGGTATTACACGGGAGCTCGTTTAGTATTCTATATTTACGAAACTCGTGTAAATTCATGTCGTTAATTCACTCTCGCTCGGGGAATACAAGCTCATTAAGTAAAACCGTATAATAATCTCTGAGTTATTTATGCTATCAAAGTGGCACCATTGGGCGTTTAAAATCCTTAAATGGTTCTTGCCATAATGAAGAATAGACCTGCATATTGTAGAGGGTGAGTAAGTTGGGTGTTCGCAGCTATTAACGGTATTTCAGTTATATCCCATTGTGTCAGCTTGATGTTGGAGGAAGGCACGAAATTGCAGATTTTTAACACTTTGCTGGAATCCACGACCATGGATACTGACAAACCAAGATTCATAATTAAGCCGAATCTTGAATTACTAGCCACGATCATCATTTTGGCAAACATACGGGACGCAGTCACCGAAGGCGAATTGCAGCGCCATCGACGACTTGGCCGCCCGAGACAGTTTTCGCATTGTAACATTGATAATCGACAGGAAACGCACAACGGCGTTATGAAGAATATCCCAATAAGGCTGACCGAGGCAACACGAAACTTTTACAGGAGCTAATATATCAAGCCATGTACACGAAGACTCTATCTGCCAGTTTGCTTCCGAGGTTTGTTGTTCCCTAATATTTGTTCTGTACACATTCCAGTCGGAATCGTACGTGTGTATGATCACATCCGTGTATTTATTTTGGTGATGCAGTTTTTATTATCATATATGTAGTCAGCAGGTCGTGTTTAATCTGAATAAAAGGCACTCGTCGCTGTTTCAATAGATCCTGCAACCTGAAATCTAACTTCCATTGTGAATAAACAGTCTTCCGCAAAATTTATTCAGCTTATAGTTCAGTTATAATTTAACATTTCTAAGACGTAAGCGAGCACGAGTGGCCCTGTCGTCTTAGGCGCCGCGATTCGCTGTGCAGAGTTGCGTCCATTGGGCACGCCAGAAACATAGGATTGTGGGTTCGAATCCCGGTTCGACCCGATTGTGCTCCTAGGATTGTCAGCACCATACCTGTACTCGTGGGTTTCACCGAAGTGGTAAACGAGACCAGCATTACTTCGAACTTTCCTCCAACATTAAGCTGACACGCCGCGATATAACTTAAATACTGTTAAAAGCGGCGTTAAACCCAACTCACTCACTTACTCTAAGATGTAATGTTTATTAAGTGAAACCTTATTTCTCAAAACGGAAGCGGTGCCACTGGCAGCATCCAGATTAACACTTTTCAGGAAAATGGAATCATTATTATCCAGAGTCACTTTGTATAATCCCTTTGATCTGGACGGAAGCGTTGCAACTTTTTCCGTATGGACTGATCATTTACAGAGTACTGTGTAATGTGGTCCGGATTAACGAAGTCTGAAATAACGGGGTACTTGTACATGTGTATGTTAAGTTTTCCAAATAAAACACTCTTCACATTGACAAAAAAAATGTTTTTCATTCCGTAAAAATCTATATGGCTTACACTCAGTTAATGTAAATATGTAATTTGTTTAAAAACGGTGCAAATATAATCACAACAGTTATCCGATGTTTCAACCACAACAAGCAAGATCTCCATGATCACTGAATAATGTCGATAGATACACCTTTGAGTGCTCTACGCCTTTGAATAGTCGTATCTTGCACAACCTGTCCACATCCCTTTATCTTCAAGAAACGTTTTGAAACTGAAACACGTTGTCAAGGGAGACGCCTACTTTAATGAAAATTGCAAGGAGTGATGGGTTTTTTCTTCGAACTAGAGCATCCTTTGAAGTGATAGATATCTCCATCTTCAAATACATCATGAATGCTTGGCAATTCTAAGACGGAACAGTTATTGATGGATGCAGCAGTTATCTCCCATATATCATATCCGCCTTTTTCAGGATATCTGGCACTGGCACAAATGGTCTTCGTTTAGTAACTCATTGTTGTGGATATGGATTTACGTTCTTTAATGTCCGCCGTCAAAACATTTCATCTTTCCCTTGATTTTTTCCCGTTATCTTAAAAAACGTAATGCTAATATATATAGCTGTCGACGTCACTGCTAATATAGATGAATTTGAGCTTGCATAAGCAAGACAAACAAACGAAGAGGAAACATCGATTATAACTGTTATTGAATTACATTCTGATCTGGATTCAAAAGTGCTTTGAGCAAGTCTTGAAGGCTAAGTTTAGCTGACCGATAGGATATGTGGACAACATGACTGTTTAACCACTAAAATATATTGATACGGGACATGACTATTTGGTGAGGTTCTATATATCATACTTGTATAGATGTCAAGAGACGCCTTTTTAAGAATCTGTGTCACTGCCACAGACCAGACGTTTCCTGCAAACGTCGTGTTGCTTTTAGCTACTAAACCACAGTGACAGCTACTTTCAGTGGAATTTATTGCGGGATGACAAGGTATCTGTTTTTCTAATTTAGTGTGACGTAAATGTCAGATGGAGGTTGAAATTGTTATAGATGCGCTGGGACCATCCCTCGCCTAATGCCAAAGAGTATGGCCACGTTGTGTCCATTTAACAGCAGCACTAGCCGGGTAATCAATTATTCACAAACACACGTGGAGACGCTGCCCACAAAATCCTTCATACAAACTGATCACCAATAAAATAAGTGTCCTTTGAGATAAATATAAGGTAATATTTTTTAACAATTTTGATAATATCACATAACGATACATCACATCACGTATGTGTACTGTAAATCTCTTATTTGATGTGACCGTTGACCCCTAGCCAAAAATGAGGCTTTAGAGAGAAAATGACTTCCATGAGGTTTACACAACTAGTAGTAGTAGTAATAGTAGTAGTAGTAGTAGTAGTAGTAGTGGTGGTGGTGGTGGTGGTGGAGGTAGTAGTAGTAGTAGTAGTAGTAGTAGTAGTGGTGGTGGTGGTGGTGATGGAGGTAGTAGTAGTAGTAGTGGTAGTAGTAGTAGTAGTAGTAGTAGTAGTGGCAGTAGTAGTAGCAGTGGTGGTGGTGGTGGTAGTAGTAGTAGTAGTAACAGAAGTAGCAGTGGTGGTGGTGATAGTAATGGTAGTAGTAGTAGTAGTGGTAGTAGTAGGAGGAGTAGGAGTAGTAGTAGTAGTAGTAGTAGTAGTAGTAGTGGCAGTAGTAGTAGTAGTAGTAGTAGTAGTAGTAGTAGTAGTAACAGAAGAAGCAGTAATAGTAGAAGTAGTAGTAGTAGTAGTAACATACGTAGCAGTGGTGGTGGCGGTGGTAGTAGTAGTAGTAGTAGTAGTAGTCGTAGTCGTAGTAGTTTCAGAGGTAGTATAGTAGTGGTAGTGATGGTGGTAGTAGACGCGGTAGTAGTTACAGAAGTAGCAGTTGCTATCGTAGTTGTGGTGGTGGTGGTGGTGGTGGTAGTCGTAGTAGTAGTCGTAGTAGTAGTTGCAGAAGTAGTAGGAGTAGTGGTAGTGATTGTGGTAGTAGCCGTGGTAGTAGCCGTGGTAGTAGTTACAGAAGTAGCAGTTGCTATCGTAGTTGTGGTGGTGGCGGTAGTAGTAGTAGTCGTCGTAGTCGTAGTAGTTGCAGAAGTAGTAGTAGTAGTAGTGGTAGTAGCCGTGGTAGTAGCCGTGGTAGTAGTTAAAGAAGTAGCAGTGGTGGTGGCGGTGGTAGTAGTAGTAGTAGTCGTAGTCGTATTAGTTGCAGAAGTAGTGGTAGTAGTAGTGGTAGTGATGGTGGTAGTAGACGCGGTAGTAGTTACAGAAGTAGCAGTTGCTATCGTTGTTGTGGTGGTGGCGGTAGTAGAAGTAGCAGTCGTAGTCGTAGTAGTTGCAGAAGTAGTAGTAGTAGTAGTGGTAGTGATGGTGGTAGTAGCCGTGGTAGTAGCCGTGGTAGTAGTTACAGAAGTAGCAGTGGTGGTGGCGGTGATAGTAGTAGTAGTAGTCGTAGTCGTAGTAGTTGCAGAAGTAGTAGTAGTAGTAGTGGTAGTAGCCGTGGTAGTAGCCGTGGTAGTAGTTACAGAAGTAGCAGTTGCTATCGTAGTTGAGGTGGTGGTGGTGGTGGTTTGCCAACGCAAGTGTTAGTTACACGCTTTGAAGTAGTGATGATGCCCGGTGCATCAACACCTCTCACTTACTTACAGAATGCACGGTGTATACCGAGCTATGATTCCATAGGAACAAACTTTGCTGACATTATATTTTCAGCATGATCCTTGATTAACCTATTGTTCACCGTATCATACATACATACCCTTCCCTTCATGCCCGTAGCCACAATCAACATCGAATTCTTGTACTTCGTCATTACCTGATTATATTTCCTTGGTACAAACCACGCTTACTGGTCCCGTACTTTAACAAAAGGCATTAGTGCTTATCACGATGTTCGTCCATTGTAACAAGCAACAATGAGGAGGTGTTAAGACGAGCATTCACCGGTAATTTATGGAAATGGTATTCTCTAGGGTACTCATGATCAACAGACAATGGTATTGGTGGCAGCTACTCAAAATAAGTTGTCCGACTTGAGTATTCCCCACAGAATGAAAGGTGTGCAACATGCCGTCTTGGTATTATGGAGTTTATGCAGTCAGTCCGCCGTATTGATCGTTGTCTAAAGGGGTGATGGATGCAGACACATAGATCTGTTACCACCAACACCCAAATATGACGTTGTGGAAATGCATGCGTGCTTACCATGAAGATCGTTAACCCTTTTAACGGTTTACAACAGAACAACAAGGTCTTGTCTAGATAAGGAGATGAACGAATAGCAAAGAGTAACAGATAGATATAATATGCTATATAAACTTCGTATTAGGACGTATTGCTGATAAGTAGAAGACATACACCGATCAAATAAAAACGCCAATGCCAGAAAATAACCTGTCTCGATTATCCGCCGAAACATTCCAATGGGCGTATACGGCAAAATTGCTGTGAAATTATATGAATGGATAACTGAAGATAAGGGATGACAGAAGGTGTTCGGGAAAGTAAGCATCAATGGCCAAACTATCAAGTATACATCAGAGACACGGAAAGAAAATATTTTACTGATTTTTCAAGTGAGTTTCCTTCTGGAACATTTGACAAAACTCCAGCCACTGGCAACCTCAAAGTATTATATCTTGTATTACATTACAGAGAAAATTAATCTAGACCGAGTGCATACTGGTTGCTCAGTGCCAAACTATTCAGGAATATATTTCACTCATAAAACAGGTACACATCATGAACATATATGAATTTGCAAGCATTGATATGTCATGTCTGTGTATTCACAATTCCTTTAAGAAAGTGGTCAAACGTGTAATCCCATTTAAAACAGTTATAACATTGACATACTGTTGCTGTAAAAGACAATTCCATAAATATCCTATTATTCCAGCTATGTTTCCCAACCAATTGTGTCGATGTGCTGCTTTCGGACGTCTATGCACTTTGGGTGTCAAATATCTTGTGTTGGTATTTTGTTGTTCACTTTGATCCACAATCTTCTTTCATTGTGGTTATTGCAGTTGGTAATGAACATACATGTTGAGATGATGTTTCCTGGTTCTTTCTAGTGACAATATTAATCAGCTGATCGGGAAAGTGACGGCCTTGCCATGCATTCCTGTCACAGAGAAGCACAACGTGGGACTGTTTGCCCTCAGTGACGCCTTTCTTGATGGCGTGTCATTCTTTTTAGGTCATAGTATAATGACAACCGTGTCACAGCAAAGTCGGCACCAGAGTGGATAGCCTGAAATGAGCGACTGACCTGCATTGAGGGATGGCACCAGAATCAGCTAGCTGTCCACCATTGGCAACATCCACGAAGTCTCATACAAGATCGTAGATAGATCAACTAATAACCGATGGACACAATCTTCAACAGCATTATTGGGACCTTATTACCTAAGAATTGCATGATAGGCCCGTAGGGTTAATGTGTAGATGTTCTTATATTATGTATCAACGTGTATGAGTGCAATAAACGCGTACTTAAATGTGATATTTAAACATATTCGAATCCCAGTTCGCCCTGATTATGTTTCTCGGTTTATCAACACCCTGCCCGTGCTCGTGGGTTTTACTAAAAGTTGTAAACGTCAACGACTGACGTGTCGTCATACATCTGAAATTCTGTTGAAAACGGTGTGAAACCAAAGTCAGTCACTCGTTGGTCCCAAACAAAGCCTATCAAGAATCTATAGGAAGGCACAATATAGGAGGACTTCTCTACACTATTCCGGGGTATCCTAAACCTTGCATATGTATTTTTTATGCTGGATCGTCCCTGGTACTACCGCCTCAATGTTACCACCTCATCCTTATACAACATCGCGATAATGGTGTGGAAGAAGTACAACCAGACCCTTCGTTCAAAAAGGTCGCGTTGGTATACACACGAAAATCATAAGAGTAACGTGAGGTATGTGAGCCGCAAGGTCGTGAGCTATTCACACACTACGTTGAAGTTTCATTGTTATGGCTACGCAAAAACTGACATGATGGACACAATTGGCAACCTTATTTTCTAAATAGTCTGTAAGTGTATAAAACATACATGATGTGGACATCTCAATCATGACATGAATTTTATCCAATTTGACGTCCGCTTCAAGACAATTTCCAACCACAGGATCAGGTGCGTCGTGTGTTTCAGTAAACCAGTAAATGCACTATCGCGTCACTGTATGGTCAACACTCGAGTGTTTACATACTGCCGTCGTATGGCTGGATTACTCCTGTGCAGCGTTAGGCAACAAAACACTTACCTTTTAATGCAAATTGTGTCAGTGGCTGGTGCTACCGGTAGGGTAGGACATGCTTACCCCTTTCGCAAACTCCTGATGTCATCACTGGTTTCAGTGACCCATTCATACAATTTTCACATGTGTTTTGCCTTTAAGGCCTAGTGGAATCTGTTAATCGAGACGCTTCATATTTAACCATACAGCCAGCATATGTCGACTTGCAGACTATGTGAACATGTAGTTGGCAATAAACGCCTCCGAGACCTTGGATTACATACAGAAATAATCTACTTTCTGTAGATTCAATGTGAACAATATGTATCATTACCCTCCCCATGTACAAACACAGTAAAACCTTGTAAATCTCGACCCTCCTTCCAAATGAATATGTTTAATTATAGAAACATTATTGATTCGTTAATCCGGACCTTTGATAATCAGATATTTTACAGTATTTACACGTACAGAAACGCCTCACATGCAACTGGACACTTAACATATGAAGAACCTGTGTACCAAATGTCATGCTTTTAACTCAAAGTGCACAATTTTGTCATTTAGCCGCGCCACTCACTATGATCTTTACCAGAGTTAAGGATGCTGTATTTTAAGTCAAATAACGCACAAGTACCTGGGCATTTGTTACACATTATGTATGAACCAGCGGTGCTTCCGATTATCATTATTTGCAACGAATGTCCAGTTATGCGTGCATTTTCTGACTTAAAATACAGCATCAAAATATCAAATTACGTAATCAGATTTAAGATACTGCCTGACAGTTAAGATAAATCAATAAATATATGAAACCAAATACAGCACAAATATGCTGCACGGAAATTCCACGGACATTCTTGAACGTCGTGCTTCGATATCCATGCTGCATTTGAACTAGCCCGCATAGTAGTACTGCACTTGCATTTTGTGCGATTTCATCGTTGTTGCAAGAACATTAACTTTAACTTTGCATTGCAAAAAGTAGGACTGTCAAATTGTTACAGAAAATATACAGCTGAAATAATAGAGCGACGACATAGCTGTAGTTTAACTTTAGCAAAGATGGCCGTCATGTATTGAGTGCGTTCCAAAAACTAATTTGACCAACTCTTTCAATGATCTCAGTATCACAGTTTCAAATGTTTCATATAATCAGACCAAATATACCAGAAAATTGAAATGAAGAAATATAAATCAAATAGATTTCAAGTCGTTCAAAAGGTTCTTTTTCGCATTTGCGTCCAAAGGGCACTGGGATCCTTATAACAGTATACGTAGAATGTAACAGCGTTAAACCAACCGATGGCATCTTCATGGTGAGACTACATATAAATCAATGTTACGATAATCCCAAGAGACAACTTTGAAATTCGTGCCTGTTCAACCAACCAGACATTGCCTGGTATCGGACACATTTTCTTTCAAACAAAACACTTTGAGTCTTTACATCTGATGGATAGCAGGGGGGTCCTCCTACAAGATGAGTGTGGGTGACATTTCACGCACGCAATGGGATCAGACAAATCTATTAATGACAAAGTGTTTGACAAAACCTATCATACTTGCTCATCAGTCATGAGTCAACTACAGAAATGTATTTAAAGTTGACGTTTGGATAACCGACACCAACTCTCTCACCCACCAATATGGGTGCAATAGTTGATGAACTATCAATTCATTGCAATGCATCAATCACAGTTTACGATAGTTACGAAAGACAAGACAAGAAACCGACAATCAACACTTTCGGTAAACTCTTTTATCATTTAGGAGATACACTTTGTCCTAAATGTGTTTCAGATCTGCGTGTGTTATTGAATATTTGATGCTGGAAATGTGATAAGGTTTGTAAGCATCACACATTAACTTTATGAAAATACACGAGGCAACAATTCCAGGAAATTTGCTTTATGTGCCTGAAGCCAAAATTAATTCAAGAGGAAGTTAATGTCAATGTTCAAAGTAAATTGATAATATTGTTGTTTGAAAGATGTTTGATTATCTGAACACCTGCGCTGTGTGCATTCATTACAATCATTTTGATTCATTTCCTTGTGCACATGTATTGAGTTACCCAAAGTGAGAGGGCAATGCATATTTCGAACAAAGCCACTTTCTATGGAGAGACACCACGTATTTCAGAGTGGAACAGAACCGAGTCTCCAAGAAGCCGCCATCGCGATCACCAATCCAGCTTCTAACCGCCTCCATCTTTGACTTGACTTCGCCTATATGGTGATCCCTGTGTCATCTATGAGACGACGTGTCACCACGACATACATCATACCTCGAAATCAACCTTGTAGATTTAGTTTAAGCAACGAATTCTTCTCCAAATAGTAATATTGGCTCTCCAGGTCAAAGTAACTTTCCATGTCTTCAAGTAATCTATATAAATGTTTGTATCAATATCTACAGCTATTTTAAGTCAAAATGAATCATCGATTGCAGAATATTTATGTTTAATTAAAACTTATGAAAGTTTCGGAAGGTTGTTAGTTCTCCTCCAGATATTCCGCCATCACATTGAACAAGACAAATTGATTTCAGCTTCACGATTCTGGAACCACTGCAGTAATAAAACTTCCACACGTTATTACATCCTTCCCACAATAAGTAGACACCAACAAAGGATCTATACACAACAAAAACGAAAACACTTCCAACCGAGAAGGGTGAATAAAAATGTGGTAAATTTAATAAGATCAACCCGGCACAACCTGTTGATCCAACGTCGATCGATTTACGATCTGACAATACCGACGGGTTGAAATTAAATGTGCTTAACGGGAAAATTACTTGTTCGCCGATAAAAGATGAGTCGTTAAAATTCGTGTTTCTTATTTCTTTTTCACCTTTCAAGATTTGCAGTTTATTTTACATCCATAACCTTCATATATAAATATCTCAAGTTTCGACATTAATGTTCTTCTGATCCCGGAATATAAAATTTAATCGTTTGAACTTTTCCAATGATTGTCATTCTGCTGCACACTGGCGCTTTTCAGACACATTGGAGTCGAATCTACTCCAGATTGAAATTGCATCCGTGCTTTGTAACCATATCATGAACTGGTTCCAAGAGTTATTTAAAAATTATTTTTTTCTTCTTTCTTTTGTAATTGATCCAAATAGCTTTGATCATCACACTTGTAACCACAATTGAACTTCATAATAACAGGAACACGACCATGAAACAATTTAAACCAAGGCGTTCATCGCGTATCTAGTTCATAGATCAACCTGAAGAAACAAACAATCATCATCATCATCATCATCATTATTATTTTTATAATCATGAGTGCACACTGATTCATTTACCGGGGTAATAATGTAGATATCATCATAATTATTATTATTATTATCATTATTATTATTATTATTTGCAGATAAAAATATCCCAGGAAGCGCTGCCTAGACAAACCCACCCACAACTCTTCCGAGATTGTGAAGACTCCCCAACACTGCAGCCTTCTGCATTACCCAGATTGTCAGAAGGACTGTATTCCTGGTAGCAAACCCGGGTACTCTCCCAATGTCAGTTAACAGAATGGAAGGTACCAAACCTAAAGCACCGAGAACAATGGGGAGTCGGACAGCGTGGTACTTGGGATGCAGGCGTGACATTTCGAAAGTGAGGTCCGCATGTTTTTCCTGAATCTTGTCAATCACATTAGTGTCAAAAGGGACAGAAAATTCAATGATATAAATGATTTCATTAGATTTATCAAAAAGGCCAAGGTTAGGTTTGTTTGGTATTTATCATTTTCCACGACGCCCTCTATATATTCTGGGTCGTACCATGGATGGACCTCTGTTTCAAAACCACAAGCATGGCGAAGACGGTAATAAAATGATCGAGCCACTCCATCTGGTCGCTGAAGATATGCAAAATCACACATTGACGGTTTCGAAGTGACTGGTCCTGAGCAGCAAACAGAAAGCCTTCTGTTTAATTTTCAGGCCAGCCGACCTCATCCAAGCGAAGGACTCTCCAGGGTTGCTAACTGCTCAACACACAGCACATAAACTCGATGATGTGGTCGTTCAGAAAGCCTCTCCTTGAAGTGTGTGAGTATGGTTTTACGCCGCTTTTAGCAATATTCCAGCAATATCACGGCGGGGGACACCAGAAAATGGGCTTCACACATTGTACCCATGTCGGGAATCGAACCCGGGTCTTCGGCGTGACGAGCGAACGCTTTAACCACTAGGCTCCCCGACCGCCCCTCCTCTCCTAGAAAGTAGTAGTAGTAGTAGTAGTAGTAGTAGTAGTAGTAGTAGTAGTAGTGACACTCGTGTTCACTGTAGGTGCTCGTAAGTACGGAAGCAAAGGGGCTACCCATTCTGGGTATCTGTTTACCACTGAGATTCTCTTGCTCAGTGTATCATCAATGATCGTTTCCAAGTATCAAATCATCCAGAGCACAGTCTAACAAAGCGGCCATAGCGCTACGTAATCATCCATGAACACTTTCTGAAACGCACGGGGACCATCAAACCGAGATCTTGCAATTGGCATGTCCCTTTGTTACACTGAAGCTGCTGACAATATACACTGGGTGTGTTCAGATCTATTTTGTTAGAATTTACAAGCTCGTCCATTTCAGAAGCAAAGTGAAAGTCTGAGGGTTTGGTCCCAGTTATTTAAGGTCCAAATGATCTTATTCAAAATGGTAGTTTTGGGTGACAATGGTTGTCCAGGTTGAGGACCAACTGACTCGCATAAAGCGACTAATGTGGCGTTTTCACATGGTGAGGGGGCAAGGGTGACCCAGTCGTCTCAGGCGCCGCAATGTCGCTGTGCATAAATGCGTCCCTTGGGCACGCAAGAAACCTGTGTTCGTGGGTTCAAATCCCGGTTCGCCCAGATTGTTTCTATGTTGGTTGGTTGGTTTTTTAACGCCGCACTCAGCAATATTCCAGCTATATGACGGCGATCTGTAAATAATCGAGTCTGGACCAGACAATCCAGTGATTGACATCATGAGCATCGATCCACGCAATTGGGATCAATGACATGCATCAACCAAGTCAGCGAGCCTGACCACCCGATCCCGTTAGTCGCCTTTTACGACAAGCATAGTCGCCTTTTACGGCAAGCATGGGTTGCTGAAGACCTATTCTACCCCGGAATCTGTTTCTATGTGTGTCAGCACCATGCCCGTGCTGGTTTCACCAAGGTGTAAAAGAGATGCATCACTTCGGGCTTTTCTCCCACCTACAGTAAACTACGGTTATAACGAACTCAAAGGGACCACTTATTTTAGTTCGTAATAACCGTAGTTCGTTATAAGTAAATATACAGCATATGTACAACAAATGGCCGAGACTAAAAAATTAGTTCGTCATATCGGTCAGTTCGTTATACTCGTGTTCGTTATAAACGTAGTTTACTGTATAAAAAGTTGTCACGCCGTGATATGACTAGAATACTGTTCAAAGCGACGTTTATATCCAACCTCACTCACTCATTCTTACAGGGTGATTGTTGATACACGGAGAATGTTTTCTCTATGTTCAGACAAAAGAAACTGTAGTATTGCTTAATTCGTATTTAACATTGAGTGTGTGGAACCTAACTCCTTTCGAATCATTTTGATACTAATTTGTTGTAGTCAGAATTGGTGCACGTTAATTCATCATCGACAATTTCGAACACCATCACCAAGTTATCAAACGCGTTAGGTTTACAAGGGCATGGCAGTGAAATGTTTCCTAGTTTCTTCAAAGAACTGGGTGATGGAGGTGATGAGAGCATTGAGATGATGAGGCGTGTCAAGCAATTCATTCCAGCCGAGTTCCAGACCAATACGTCTGGGAGCAAGAGTTATGAAGTCGATGATGTATTGTTTGTGCACAGAGCAGACAAGCGATGGAAACAACGCAGTTGTATTGAGCGTACAATGAGGCGTTGAGAAACTACTCATTCAAATAAACCCTTTTTAAAGATCCTGATTAACTGTGCATCGTGTGAATGATCTGATTTTGAATTGAAGATAAACGTTATTTATAAAAAAGGTAACGTGGTTATTTACAGTAGAGTACATGGTACAAGTTACATGTACATGGTACTCTACTCACATATTTGGAATTCGTGTTGAACAATGTGGGGGGTGTCATTAGTACAAACGGTCGTGGGGCGGTCGGGTAGCCTAGTGGTTAAAGCGTTTGCTCGTCAAGCCGAAGACCCATGTTCCATTCCGACATGGGTACAATGTGTGTCGCCCATTTCTGGTGTCCCCCGCCGTGATATTGTTGCTAAAAGCGGCATAAGACCAAACTCACTCACTCACAAACGGTCGTCTCCATGCGATCATCAAACAATGAACTGAACTCAGTAACAATCCCAAATAGATTTGTGTTTTGTTGAACGCCGCACTCCAGCTTTATCCCGACGCCCTGTTAGTAATCGAATCTAAACGAGACAAATCAGTGATTGATATAAGCTGCATCCCACAGCGGGGACGATGACATGCATTCCACCAAGTCATCGAGCCTGACCAGCCATCCATTAAGGTGCCTCATACAAGCATAGGTTGTTTGGGGTTTATTCTAATTCGGAATCTCTACGGAGGATTATCAAATTGACACGGTCGTCACTATCTGCACTCCATGATCATTCCAATATCGTCAACATTTCAAACTCGTATAATTCATGACCAGTGCTGCTTTTAACGCTGCGGACCATTGGCATACTTCACGGAATAGGTTATTGCGGTTTTAAAACCAAACGAATCTTATCCTCAAATACCACCCAGTGTTAGAGACCGCCTCCGTAGGTCGGTGCTTCAAAAGACGTTAAACGATGGTACTTGTTACCCTTCCTGGCGCTCGATCGGCTTCATGGCGGATAAAACAAGGGCTGATCGGCTCGGAGCCGGAGGGGGTATCCATGTTAAACAGCGGCATGGCATCTCAGGGAGCTAGCACTATAAAACCGGCATTAGTCCAGACTAGTACAGGCAGCCAAACACATACATACACACACGTCTCTATATAAGTGCAGGGGGCACGTGTGGCCCAGTCGTCCAAGGCGCCACGATTCGCTTTGCAGAGTTGCGTCCCTTGGGCACGCCGGGAATCTATAACCATGGGTTCGAACCCCGGTTCGCCCCGATTATGTTTCTAGGTTTGTCAGCACCATACCCGTGCTCGTGGGTTTCACCGAAGTGGTGAGACCTGCTTTCCTCCCACATTAAGCTGACACGCCGCGAAATAACTGGAATACTGTTAAAAGCGGCGTTAAACCCAACTCACTCACTCACTCACTATATAAGTGCAATTATCTTCAACGCGATGTTAAAGTGCATTTCACCCCACCTCACCATATCTGTCTTGCAAATTAATGACCATTATAAGCTGTATGCTTATCACGGGGGAAATACGGTTTGATGTTTCTCTGTATGACCGTGAACCCCGAGCCGCCACACTCATTCATCTAACCATATTCCTCAACAAATCTATCTCTCCGCAATGTTTATTATTGACCACAATTTGAAAACAACGAAGATTCATTCAGGTCGTGACATCCCGTCCACACCACCAGTGACATAGAACCCATACACTTACACCTGAAAACGTGGCCTCTCTACCCAGTTTTCAAATTACTGCTAAAAAAAGATTAAAGTGCACTTACAGTAAAGTTAACAAAGAGGTCGTTAAAACTGTGTGACACAATTCTGCTGTAATCTTCTGTTTTACTGCAAAAACTTCTCTGAGTTTTTTCAGTGTTTAAGGGCAGACGTCTCATCGTCAACACTTATCTGTAGCTTGCGTCAAATTTGAAGGCGACTCAAAGGCGCAGCAAATGAGGACTTCAAGAAGTGTCTGTAAATCTGAAAGTCAGATCTGTCTTGCACAGCACTTGCTCAGTAGTTGTTTGAACAAGGTTGCAACATTCAAGGCCTCAGTTCTGCTTTCAAAACAGTTTTGTATGGTAGACATGTGGAGGACATTTCCAAATTTTATGCATCAGCCTCGTGGTTAAAGCGTTCGCTCGTTACGCCGAAGACCCGGGTTCGATTCCCGACATGGGTACAATGTGTGAAGCCCATTTCTGGTGTCCCCCGGCGTGATGTTGCTGGAATATTGCTAAAAGCGGCGTAAAAGGACTCACTACAACAGTTTCTACTGCCACTAAAACTATTTACGCATAACTCTACAAGTAAACATTGCCATATATATTTAGGAAATGGTCTTTTTGCAAGGCATGCAATGAAATACTCGTTTCTTGCACTGCGAGCACTGACAGTTCCTCAGGGAAATACTTCCTTGAATATGCATTCATTTCTATAATATATTCATAAGATACCTAACATCAAATTGATGTTTAATGCAAATATGAGTACGTTTTTGGTATTTTATTGGTCAAAACACGCAACTAGATACTGTGAGGAGAGAAGATTAGCAATTACATATTTATCACAACACATTGAGACAGTCTGCGTGCCCAGCGAACATTTCTGTTCACAACACACCACGCCACACCACACCACACCACACCACACAACACAACACCACATCCCGCCAAACGGTCGGGCCCTCATCTGTACCATACATGAATTAGAACATGAAGGGAACACATGGCATCACGAATCACATAATAAACGCCCCGACGAAAGGCACGGCGAAGCATATTGTTCTCGATCAAAGTGTGGACGCCGAAACAGCTCTGACGCGTATCAGTACCCCAGATGTCCTCCATGTTAAGAAATAGTCCATGCTGTCAGGGGGAACAGGGGGCCCTGTCGTCTAACCCGCCGCATTTCGCTGTGCAGAGTTGCGTCCCTTGGGCACGCCGGGAATCTATAACCATGGGTTCGAATCCCGGTTAGCCGCAATTATGTTTCTAGGTTTGTCAGCACCACACCCGTGCTCGTGGGTTTCACCAAAGTGGTAAAGGTCTTATACTGAAGCTTCGAATGTTGTCACCTAAAAATACTAATTACATTTTTGCACTGTTTTTTTTGTGTGTTTTACAGACGTTTGAACGGGAAACATCATGTTAAATAACTAGATGATGTGTCGATAATGTCAATATATGTAAATTATCCAATCACGTCTGAGGCCTTCATCACTTCGGGCTTTCCTCCCACATTAAGCTGACATGCCGTGAAGTAACTGAAATACTGTTCTAAGCGGCGTTTAACCCAACTCACTCACTCCAAGCTGTCATGGCGGCAGATTGAAGCCGATTGCGCAGAAGTATAGTTCGATTCCACCTGCATTGTCGACCTGCTGCAGCTTGAGGTGAACCACGTCTCAATGGACCATAACGTCGCTTCGCAGTTGTCGAAGATGGTGTTACGATGCACGATAAAACAAAGAAGGTTATAGCTTTAAGCTAGCTTCCTAACATCATGCCACCGGCCATTTTAGACTTGGACGTGACGAAGCAAGTGACGATCAACATGGCTAGGTGTTGTGTTCCCTATGAAGGTACAGAGAATACCAAAAATTTAAACTGCACTTTGCAACCAAACCCGGATCAAATTTCTACGCCTGTATTCGAAAAGTCTAGAATGTTATCAAACACATGTTTGAGAGCACAGTACGACATGACTTGCCTGCGTTTAGAACAACTGGACTTAAACAATGGTAATCAATTTGCAAATCACTGTAACTTTTGTTGTTGATTCTACAGATGTAAATGGTACTCCAGGTTTATTTCTATCTGTCGAAAGCTTCTTAGTTATCATTTCGATATTGCGACAGTGAGGATAACAATTACTCTGGCACATGATGTTTATCAGGGAATAAAAACTGATATCTCACAGTAGTGACGTTCTACTTCTTTCAAAATGAATTATCTCCCTCGTCATAACCGTCATAAAATTTGATTCTAGATACATTACTCCCTGTATTCTAAAACCCATCATTGTATTCGGTTTCTCCAACCACGTAATGGCTGTTATCAATAGGCCATACAAATGGTTCGTATATGCCCAATTAATAACATATGGAAAGGGAAGGAGCTTGGACATTATGACACCTTAACGAGACCCGTTACCATTACGACAAATCCATCACTCTACACCGTCTCTATAGCTGTTTATGGTCTCCAAGCGCGGTTGCGCCGTCGCAGCATGATGTCGTGCTGTGGAGTCATATTGCTGCCCACGGTGACGTGTCTCCATCAGTAGTGTGGAGTGAACAAGGCGCCTGCCTCCCCATGCGATGACATCCTTTGCTATAGTGTTGATGAATGCTTGAAGTAGTTGTGTTTTCGTATCGTCGCGGGAACGCAAAAAATACGTCCTCATATAACGAGATCACACATATTAATAAAACATAAACAATTTACCGTGGTCGGTGTTAGAAGAGGACATTATATTTGGATCAACTTATTCCAAATTTACTAACATTTTCCATTTGTAACAAACTGCCCCTCATAGCTGATATGTCAGAAAATTAATAGAGTCAGCACGCTGTGTTTCTTAAAGGTTCAAAAATACATATTCAGGATTGTGAATAATGTTCGAGGGAGCGTTTATTACGCTATATATCATGTTTTACTTTTCCAGAAATCAGTAACCACAATGCATTAGTATAAAAGAGGCCGATTCATCAGAGTTAAACTTTCATATGTTTAAGTTAAAGCTTTGTTAAGGATTTTACATGTTACTTTAGTTAAGCGGATGACATAAACACCATAAGGAATTACATAATACTCGAAACGTGAATGGATTATGTTATGTGAGTATGCAGTTTTCCCTGATTGATTCATTCTGCATGGAACGTGAGTGGAGTTAAATTTGATGGAGTATTACGCTGAAGCACAATCGGAAATACTAATTCGTTTAATGCAAAAAATAAATATGGTCACTTACTGCACTAAAAGGGACAAAAGATGAGGAACTGCAACAACGCCGTTCAGGAGTATATTTGTCATGGCTAGTATTCAGGAATCCAATTAATCAAAAACATCGCATCAATTGTTGTAGTTTTTGTTTGTTGGATTAGTGATTTATTTTCAATGAAAACGACAGAGCAACCGTGGCTTTAAATGAGTGATTATCAGGTGCATTTGAGTGCTCAATTATGAGTGATCTGTGTAATCTATGTGACAAATAACTTGCAACGAGTGAGTGAGTATGGTTTTACGCCGCCTTTTGCAATATACTATCAATATCAAGGCGGGACACCAGAGATGGGCTTAACACATTGTACCCAAGTGGGGAATCGAACCCGGGCTTTCGATGTGTCCAGCAAACGCTTTAACCACTAGGTAACTCCACCACCCAACTTATTACGAACTTTGAAAAGTCGTTCCAGGTACAATTTCTTAATAAACAGTAAAGAATCTTCGATCACTGTATATTACAATGTGCACATTCGTAAGTCATACTAAAGACTCCAACAAATCATTGTGATCGTTGCTTAGGTCGTTTCCATGGTTTGAGATAGATAGCTTGTACTACAAACTCTGATCTTGTTGCCATCGTTCTCATATAAATCAAATAGTTATGAGCTGAAGGTGAGACACCGTGCATCTGTCCAGACATTTTATGACGTTAAGACCAATGAGGTGAAAAATATCATTGTCATGGACACCTCGTGAGCTCCACATGGGTCTAATACCGTATATTAACGGCGTTTATCATGATTACTAGTGTAGGTACCCAATTCTCTGCTTTGAAAATGTTTGATACAGACAGTTTTGCTTCATTACATACTAGTATGTATTGCTTTCCCTGTGGTCTAGTTCCCACACACGCTGATGCTTGTAGCATCAAAACACCTCTCAAGTGGGCTATATGTTAACGATATTTGCACCTCCACAAACATGCGTAGTGACGACCATTGACATGTATCAACACCGTTACTGTGTATTGTGTATTTGGGGAAAATATCATTTCATATTGTCACAACCACATAAGTAGAATAGAAATACACCTTGGCTTGTAAATATGATTTTAGCATCTGAATCAACAATCGCGCAGTTCTTGAAGGCTTCTCTCAAACTTTTAATTTCAGTTTAGCATATGGGTAATTGCTCCGAGTTATAAAACTATATATAACCCACACATTCATTTCGAGCCTTAATGGCCAATTTCTCTTAAGGAATGACATTCAGACGAGTAAGGATCCTTTGGTCATAGGTTCAAAACCATTATTCGCGAAGACAGTGCACAATGTGTGTCTCCAGATTACCTGTGCTCGTTGATTTTTACCACAGTGGTACACATTTAGCATTTGTAACTTATGTATATCTGAAATACTTTACGAGGTTGAATTAAACCCCCTCACTCAATTCACTTCGTTTTAATAAAGGCAGTCTTTTCATTGAAGTACAACATGGTGTATATCGCAGCAGTTCAGTTGCCTTGTATCATTAGGTTTAGTCAAGAAAGATAGTTGGTATGTTTGCCTCAGGTGGTTACACGGTCTTGTCTATCCTTCTTATTGACTATTCGATGGACCTGCAGAAGCGCTTGCAGATCTGTCTTTTAGAAATGCGGCCATGTATCACCTCCAGCCGTTTGCAGGTGTTTGCAAGAATGACGCATGGGGCTATTTCTCAAGGACACCATACACCATATGCTACTGCTATGAATGTCTGTTGTACAATCTGTCATTCTTTATAATTAGACTTATAATAAGATAAATCCAACCTTCACGACATGTACCGAGCTCACCTGTCAGACCAAACATGAAAACCGAAATATTCAGAAAGAAATGTTTCAAGCAAACTTATCGATACAATATGTTCTTTTTACATAAAAATTATAAATATAAAATTATAACTAGCCTTACCTGAAGACCAGTATAGTTTAAAGACAATTTTACTTTTTAGCTAGTGTCTTTTGTTATTGAGAATACTCGTGTGAGTAGACATATCATTTTATATATCAGCAATACTTTTTATCTCGTTTCGAAAGTTCTAAATTAGTTGGATATATGATATCGTAAGTAAAAATAACTGATCCTACTGTTTGTGATCTGCAGAAGTAATCCTTACAGAACATGACATTTAGGTGAGCAACAAGCCCTGTTGTTATTACCTGAGCATCAAGCTTTTCATTGGAAAGTCAAAGATATGAGAAATGCATTAGCCTAATTGGCAGTGAAATGCTAAAACAAATATACTTACAAAAGTGTTGTATACTAACAATGTGGACCTTTTAATATATAATCTATTGGCACATCAGTGGGAGATATTGCATCTCTAATCGCTATAGCCGAATTGTTTCGTAGATCTGTGTTATATTGTCCCCTTAATCTCCAAAACGTTGATTCATTAGATTTGTTTATTAACACTTCATTCAAAACAATTCATGATATTTTCATGCATGGTGTCAGAATATTTCAAATGATCAGATATTTGAGTCTGCTTCCCATCTTCACCAAAGAGTGGCATTAGCTGTGACACGCTAATACTAGGTGTACACCCATGTGAATTCCAAGTCTGCAATAATACTCTTTAAAGTTCTTGTCTGTAGATAATTAGACACTGTGTATTGGCTAGAATGTACTGGAGTGCTTTGGATGAAACGTGTGATGTGAATGTTGCCTTTATGATAGTTTTGTTACCGATGCTTAACTACTGTATGCGTTTCTGCAGGGTATTCGAGACTGTGTATTATGGCCATTGAAGTCAGTTCTGTATAGCTTTATCCCTTAGCGTGAGGATTAATATTGTAACACACAGTTGTCCGTGAAATCTCTCAAACAGGCCATTTTAATTAGTTTAAATTATTGACTATGTATTTCCCAAATAGATGGTATCAGCGACCATATAGAAATACTGGCATTTTAGTTGGAGACAGAACTTTGTTCAGTCAGTTTCAAGATATACAAGGAGAAACAAATATTAGTGTACCTACAACCTATCTTCTTTAGAAAATCAAGTGCTCAATTCATGATACGTGTTTTCCAGTTATTTTCTGTATTTCGGGTACATTATGATACGTGTTTTCCAGTTATTTTCTGTATTTCGGGTACATTATGATACGTGTTTTCCAGCTATTTTCTGTATTTCGGGTACATTATGATACGTGTTTTCCAGTTATTTTCTGAATTTCGGGTACATTATGATACGTGTTTTCCAGTTATTTTCTGAATTTCGGGTACATTATGATACGTGTTTTCCAGTTATTTTCTGAATTTCCGGTACATTATGATACGTGTTTTCCAGTTATTTTCTGTATTTCGGGTACATTATGATACGTGTTTTCCAGTTATTTTCTGTATTTCGAGTACATTATGATACGTGTTTTCCAGTTATTTTCTGTATTTCGAGTACATTATTCATTAGTCATTCGTTTTACATGTTGTCAGAAAAATCTTGTTTCTCATGATCACATAAGTTATGTGTCACAATCACTATTCAATTTTCCTTCTACATTTCCAGAAAATGGAACTCCAGCAGGGTAATACTGTATACATATAACCCGGAATTGACAGGTAAGGTAACTTGAATGAATACATAAAAGAGTCCAAATCAAATGCCAGAGTGCCTTGACCAGGTTATAGTGTGGAACTATACAGTGTTCAAATGTGTGTGGTGTGTCATCCCCATTAGAAGGAGGCAGGTGTCGGACCAGGATGAGCATTGTTTACTCTGATGTCATTTTCGAGGTTCGTTAGATGTTAATACGCAGGTGTTCTGTTCTGTCGGGACAATGACGAGACCATGTTTCCTTGTTGACAACGGGGACCCATGTGAATCTGCATGTTACACATACAATGTTAATTTCCTGGTTTCGGAAGCAACATCTGCTGGGATAAATTCATAGTTTTAATTACATACCGGTTGTGTGTAAAGGGAATGGTGCTCAGAACAATATTTCAGCCATATTCTGTCAGTTTAATGTTTGAGGACATTCCAAAGTGATGCAGGTCTCAGACGTGTACTGCTTTGTGAAGGGCCTCGAATTCGGGAATGGTACTGATAAACCATCGTCGAGGAGAACCTAAGATTCGAACCCACGATCATGGTATTATGGGACGAAACATTCCACAATGAATTGTGAGGACTGGATAATGCCCGACCCTCGGACAGGAATCATAGATTTAGATTTACATGTATGTGAAATGTTGCCTGTGGTGTGTCGGCCAGTATGACGCCACGAAATTCAGTTAGGATATTTTAAAAGTCGTTTAGCTACTCTGGTTCAACTGCTGATAAAAAAAATAAAATTGACGAGATTATCGTGTCAAGGGAAAACTTGCCGGTATATCTTTTCCAGTGGGAAAAAGCTAAGCGACATTTGTTCATGTCATTGGCCATTTCTGCAGACTCAATTTCTTACTTCCTACATGCAAATCAACAAGAATCAAAATTTCTGTTAATAAATAGACTTCTCTGTATGATGTCCGATGCACAAAATGACACAGGAGTGTATGAAAAATATTATATGTTTACTTCAGACTTACTATCTCATTTCTCTGACAATTCTATTTTCATTCACTTTCAAGACTCTCTATTTTTATATTCCCTCTATTTTTCTGGGGTTTCTTTTTCTTTTCCGTCACATTTCCTTTTTGCAAACCTGTGTTTACAAAACGTGATCTTGATTTGTTTTTCACCCAAGCGAAATCTAATCGCAAATATGATAATATCAACCGAAGAACAAATGAAAAGACAAGCGTCTTATTTCAGGGACGAGAGGAATAGATAAAATACATATTCTTAAGAAACAATAAAGAAAGAATAATACCGTAATGTGATATATCAACGTGGTCATTGAATGGTTAATTTAACAATTATTTTTGACTGATTAATTTTCCAAATGATTATAAAATGTTTTTAACAGTTAAATTGCACCCTAGAGATGTGGTCCAAAATTCCAGTTACTAAACCAAATGTGTGTAAATGGGGTGAGTGACACTACTGACACATAAAATATCCTAAATGATACAATTTGAACAAACTTGGGAGATGTGATCGAAGGAAACTATCAGTTTGTAGTTTCAGTGTTGAAGTAACGGTAATAGTCGGCCTGGGGAGGGACTCAATTGTTGAATGTTTGTTGATAAAATTTTATTAGTCTGTTGCGGAGGTTGTTATCATTGTTTCATATCTGCAGTTCAGTATACAAATACGGCTATCCTAACTGGAGTATTTGCAAAGAAGCTTCAGACAGCTTCATCAGAAAGAGTCAATGTTGGAGAAGAGAGCGGTATTGACACTTCTTGTCACGGGGATGTGAATACATCCTTTACATAATGGTGCATACACCTCCCCAGTTCCACCGATAGATATGTTTATTACCGAGTGCAAATACCACTCAAGGGAATATTGTCCACAAATCCATAGACCCGAAGAGCAATGGAAGTCCTTCAGACGCAACCATGCAAAAGTTCTTGAATCTCAAGATTTATCGTCCCCCATAGAGTTGGTTTAGTTTTATAGATTTTACCTCGTGCATTCATATGATCGGCTTGATATTAAGAGGATTTCGGTGTTTCATATATTGGAAAGAAAATATTTTTAAAGTCTATGTTTTACAATGAGCCAGTGCTTGGAATGCTGTGAGTAACGTCCAACGCCGTTGATGTATGCTGACACGACATGAACCAAGTCACAGAGCCAAACAACTGATTCAATTTAGTCGCCTCTCAAACCTCTAGAGTTCCGGAGACCAAGCTACCAGTGTTCCCAAAAGGGATTTTACGATGATTAGCTCCTCGCCTGATAGAAATATCGACAAACTTCTAAGTTTTACAAATAGTCCATGTTATCCGTTTCTCATTAGCTGTGAACCAGATCAGCTGCAGGTAGGTTACATGATGTAAGTTAATTGATCAGACACGTATCAACTATTTACTTAAATGAAATATACAAAATGTATATGTATAAAGAATCGCTATATTCCCATGAATAATAACTATATACCTAAGTCAGCCGCTTCATTTCAACATTGTCTAACCTAATCAAGGTTCTACTTTGACACTGATCCATTCCTCTATGAAGTATCCATTACGTCATTACAAACAGTGTAGGCATACTGTCGCTTGCACTTGTCCACTTGCTGATGTCTCCTCTCTTTATTTTCATTTCTGCTTCCAGCCACTGTCATTGCGTACAAAATTCCATCAATTATGTCCCAAGTGCTGACGTTCGTGACAGCATCATTTCCTTTCGCCCTTGACGTTTTTATACTGAGGTGTAATATGATTTAATGGTTAATTCAATCTAACAACGACTCCAACTGGAATTTCAAACAGTGGAATCCCAAACAGTTGTTGAAATAAATTCCAGACTGGAACAAATTTCTTGACTGATTTATGAAGGACATTTAAAACATGAAGTGATGAAAGGTCTTTTGTAGCCTAAATCATCGAACGAGGACCTTCTTTTTGGATTTGGGGGACTTCCATCATTATTTATTCCAGAAACACGACTAAAAGTGTGGTGTATGGAGGTAGGTGTTCTTCGATAGAGGTGCAGGTAACTAAACTATGAATATTTGTTTATCATTGCCTTGCTCCAAAACATTACATAATTGTACTTATCACTCAATTTCATCATGATGTTGTCTGATATAAGAACTTTCCCTTTTGAATGAATAAAACTGGTTGTTGATACAGTTTACTTGCTCATTTTCACATTACTGGAGGGTAGGGCATAGGGGGTCGTCCAAGGCGCAGCAATTCGCTGCACAGAGTAGCGTCCCTTTGGCGTAGCAGAAATGTAAGGACGTGGGTCCGACTATCAGATTCGATTCTTGGTTTGTCAACACCATACCCGTGCTCATACTAGTAGGTTGCATCAAAGTGGTAAACGACTCAGACCTGCATCACTTCGGGCTTTCCTCACACATGTAGTTGACACTGTGATATAACTGAAATACTTTTTTTAACTCACCCACACACTCACTAATATTTCTTATGGATATAGAAAGGGTTTTGTTGCTTTCATTAATATGGATTAGCAACGACTTGCCACACGTCACATAGCCAATACAATAGGTATCTCATATGACAGAGTTGAGAACATTCAAAAGAATGAACTGGGCATGTCAAAGGTTTCAAGACGCTCGGTTCCAAAGCCCCTATTAGAAACGATCCAGGTTCATAATCTCTCTTGAGAATTTTGTTGAGATATTTGAAACCATAGGTGAGTATTGAGGTCACTACTAGCAACCAGGGGCAAACAGTCAAAGCTGTGGAAAACATCTGACGTCCCTCCTGAAGGGATAAACTGTTCGTGCAGCTGCCAAGGTGATGCTTTGGTTTCCTACTTGTGAATCACCTTTCGAGAGGAATTTTACTGGCAATTATTATGCTATTCTGCTTAGTCAACGGCGGCACAATATCAAGCCTCAATGTCGTGGAAACCTCACAAAAGGTGTATTGTTCCATCAGGACAATGTACCTTACACAGGCCAACTATCGCCAGTGCTGCAATGCATAACTGTGGCCTTGAACATCCTCTTTATTCACCAGATGTGGCACCAACATATTTCCACCTCTTCCAAAACGTGAAGGAAGAACTGTCTGGCAAGCAGTATGCAGGTGACGATGACGGTTTTTCTGCTGTGGGTGACCTTTTACATCACAAGATGAAGCCTCCTACACCAGTGGGATCCATGCACTCGTTGGTAGAAGTGTTTAAATATAATAATGTTGAAAATTAATTTGCAACCTTCATCAAAGTAGTCCATGATAGTTAGGCCTAGAACTTTTATTCACATTCATGATATTCCGATCTCTAATGTTCATCTCAGCTTGTGGAGACAGTCATAGCCACACACTACACACTTATGCCATAGGATATTTACCACGGACTAGGGAACTATATATATATATATATATATAGCTAGCTCGCACAACCCTCTGATCAAGTTTGACAAAACTACCTGGCAAACTTTGCCGTATGAAACTCATTGTGAGTTGTATCAAGTTTAGTTGTACAAATTTACGTTAACGCTTAAGTTTTGTCAAGTGAGCTAACGTCGTGGCATGTTTCTCCGGCGTCCGTAGAACGCCAAAAGTAACTTCTCCTCCGAACCCACTGGACCAATGAAGTTGAAACTTCACATGCTTGTTCCCACCAATGGAGACACCCTAGTATGTTCAAGACGTTCGAATGCCATTTCTAATGTGGGCGCCACGGTTGTCATAAAATTCTAAAATTCACTCAAAATACATATGTTGCTCTGAACGCGATGACCTCTCACCCTTTTCTCTCTTCCGTAATAAGTAGCTGAACTTTGGCATGTACGTTTCTCCCTATGATGAAATCATATTTTGTTCAAACCATTAGATTTTAGTCTTAGTTTCTTGTCCTCAGTATTTATGAAGAAAATATTTCAGTATCCATGCCGACAGCAACGTTTTGGTCTGTTTCTCTTTTTAAACTGTCGAGTGTATATCCAGCTGAGCTTATGTGCCCGCTGCACTATTCTTGCATCAACAGAAGACCTAACAAGATGTAAGTCTGTTTCAAGAAATATGTCATTGGCATAGATTGTGTTAAGTCTTTGAAAGGATTTGGAAGTGATACACATATGGAAGAGAATTTATGGATGTCAACTCCTTTTTTATGAGGAATACAACGGTAAAAATATGATTGCTCCTTCATCAGGTGAATGAAGGAGAAAGCATATGCTCTGAAACGTTGTGTTACATCTCATTTCAAACCATGAAATTGCATTTAAAATTATTTCAGAAAGAAGTGTTTGGAGATATTTAAAAAAACAACTTTAAACTTCTGAGGTGATTGATAACCTGACGCTTCCTATCTTTTCTAAATTGATTACAGAGTGAAAACGAATCGTTTATCAATGGTTTATTTCATGAATTTCCTTTGTTATTTAAATTATTGACTTTCAACATCCTTGTAATCTGTACAACGTCACATGGCCTTTTCACTATCGCACACAAAGTGGCATGAACGAAGGGAGAGGGGAGATTAGTACCAAAGCATCTTCACAATCATTTCATCAAAGTTGTCACTTTATTTGTCCTTTAATTGAGATAGAATCTGTTACGGGTTTATTTTCGTTAGCGACATTCAAATCTTGACTTTGTGTAATTTTGTGATAATCCCAGAAAATAGCTATCTCCATCGAGGCCGTCTAAAATCATGAAACGTGTCACTGGACTGTGAAGAAAAGCAATTAACATCTGAAAACATCAAGTGACGATATATTTTATTTCAAATCTGTTTTCATGTGAAATAGAACTTGTTAATGTTTTCAAAATAAATGCATGAGAAACTCAAATTTAAGCATACCAAAGCCCCGTCTTTAACATTAAGGAACTATAAGTATTTTCTATATTAGGTAAATATCTATACACTCGATCTCATATTATCAACGTTTTCAGTTTCAACAAACCAGTAATTCATGTAAAACAGGTATTCTGCATAGCCCGGTTCGCCCCAGTTATGTTTCTAGGTTTGTCAGCACCATACCCGTGTTCGTATGTTGCAAGTTGTGAACGTCTGAGACATGCATCACTTCGGGCTTTCCTCCCACTTCAAGCTGACACGCCGTGATATAACTTAAATACTGCTAAAAGTGGCGTTTAACTCACCCATATCAAATTATAAGTTTGGGTTAAAAGGCAATACTTGCAATAATGGTTTGGTCCTTTATTGAAGCTGTTCCAGAGTAATTGCATTTCATCACTTTGCGTTTTCCTCCCACATTACGCTGACATACCGTGATATAAATGGAACACTGTTAAAAGCGGCGTTAAACCCAACAAAAACTATTCATAATACGTATACCGTGCCGTACTCAATTGATACGTTGTGTTAAATACAAAGAAAATTAACAGCCTCATTTCTACGCAAGCCTTAGCATTGTAAGTGAGTGTATAAGTTGGGTTTAACGACGCTTTGAAAAGTATTCCAGTTTTATCATGGTGTGTCAGCATTATGTGGGAGGAACGCACGAAGCGATGCAGGTTCAGACGTTCCCCACTTTAGTAAATCCCACGAGCACAGGTATGGTGCTGACAAACATAGAAACATAATCGGGGACCTAAGCATAGCACTCAAACCGTCCTATGGATACGAAACTCACAACCGTAGTGCGGGAGGTAGTTACATACAAGTATTTAATACGACAGATTAATAAATATTGTCTTTATTTACATATTGAATACTTTCATGGAACTGTGCCCTGCAGACGAATGTTTCTTACATCAATTATTATATGGTATAATACATGGTAACAGATATCAAAGGATGTTTTTGTTTATCATGGTATCACCCGACATAGTCAAGTCGGAAGATAACCCCAGACAGTTTGCCAAAGTAGTGAGGCAACACATACTATTATAGTTTTCTTGATATTGAATATCTTGAGTAAGTGAGTGAGTATGGTTTAACGCCGCTTTTAGCAATATTCCAGCAATATCACGGCGAGGCCTAGGGACACCAGAAATGGGCTTCACACATTGTGCCCATGTCGGGAATCGAACCCGGGTCTTCGACGTGACGAGCGAACGCTTTAACCACTTGGCTACCCCACCGCCCCTGGAATATCTTGAATTGACGCATCTGTACAAAAACTTTCTGTTTTATTTTAGCTTAATGATGTGTTTGATTTTATCAGTATATTTGAAAGTGATTGTTATTCCTTGTACATTCTGCTTGTCGAGGGTTAAAGAAAGACTTGCTTCACGATACGTTGTAATTAGGCATTGTCTCATACTGTGACTTCAAATAGAGAATTTCAATACTGCATATGGCCAAATAAATGGCCAGATTAAAAAGAAACATACAAGTGAAACATGTATCTCCGTGAGTGTATCTCATGCAAATGAAATATATACATTTATTCAGAATCAGCAAAAGTATTTATTATATGTCAGATTCTTTAAACTTAATATGGCCCCCTATGCAGTCCATTGTCCTACCGAGCACCACGCTTCACTGCACAAGAAGCTTTTAACAAAAGGTGCCTGCACAGTCAGGTCACCCCTCCACAACCTAAACAAAACTTGGTAGGGACCGGCCTAGTTCGACTGGACCAGACAATCCAGTGATTGATAATGCGAGCAACTGTACACGCCTTCGATACACACCCACGTGAAGTCAGCCTGACCACCATTTAATGAAGTCGCCTTCATGTTGCTGATCTGAGGATCGATTCTAACCAACAATCCCCACGAATGAAAATTCGGGTTAACATGTGATTCGAACCAAGGTTCATCGGATCCTGGCACCACAAAGGGACGCAACTCTGTACAGCGAATTGCGTCACATTACACGTCTGAGCCAAATTTAACTTATCGTTTTTGGATGGGTTCTCAGTCTGAGAACTGAAAGTATATCAACCTCTGATAACTGCGCGGATGACAAGTACATGCTGTCAGTTTAATTAACGAGTGACGTGTATAGGTTTCTATTGTTAAGATTGAACAGTAGCTGTGAACCTAAAAAAAGCAGCTGACGCATTAGAAAGTTAGACTTTCTTTGTAGTGACATAAAAGAGTCAAGATAGAATGTCAGATGGTCAGATTAGCTTATCGGAGAGTGTGGATGTGTGACGTCTCCAACACGGATATTTGATTCACGTTGATGCAGTTGTCTTTAATCATCTGATGTAAGCCCGTGTACACGTTTTGTTGTTGACAGACCCGGGCTGTGTCTGTTAGATTACTATATCAAAGAAATATCCGTTACTCATCTTATCAAAGACTTCCTTACCGTAAATAACTGATAAAAGAGAGATCAGTACTTGTTCACTTTCAAAAGAAATTTCATTTCTCGAGGATGATTTCAGATCAATAGATTTAGTGTTTATGACTTTAACTGAAACATTATGTGAATATCTCGACACGTACACCCTGTGCAATGACTAAAGGTTTGAGCAATGTTGTAGCAACATGGATATCTCGACACATACACCCTGTGCAATGACTCAAGTTGTGAGCAATGTTACAGTTACTTGACTACATCGGCACACACACCATGTGCAATGACTCAAGTTGTGAGCAATGTTACAGTTACTTGACTACCTCGACACACACACCCTGTGCAATGACTCAAGTTGTGAGCAATGTTACAGTTACTTGACTACCCCGACACACACACCCTGTGCAATGACTCAAGTTGTGAGCAATGTTACAGTTACTTGACTACATCGGCACACACACCATGTGCAATGACTCAAGTTGTGAGCAATGTTACAGTTACGTGGCTTCCTCAACACACACACCCAGTGCAATGACTCAAGTTGCGAGCAATGTTACAGTTACTTGACTACCTCGACACACACACCCTGTGCAATGAGTAAAGTAGTTTGCAATGCTGCAACTATGTATATATCTCGACAACCACTATGTGCAATGACTCAAGTTGTGAGCAATGTTATTAATTAACTTCGTATTCTCTCCCACAATTGGGACTGTTAGAGATCATTTATAAAAACCTTTTAACGAAAAGCTCTTACATTTCTTCTGAAACTAATGTCTTGGGAAGTAAGTCTGCCACCTGCTATATAGCATAAAAAATTCCGTTAACACCTTCTCCAAACTGCATAACACATACTGGGAATTATAAACGTATCAAAATAGTTTCTATATGATAACTATGTTCATCGCACAGCTGATTGTAGAATAACTATAAAACGGTTACTCTGTTTCCTTGTATTTCCTTATAGTCAGAGGTGTGGTGAACTTAAACATGAATAATATAGGAATGATCAATGGAGGGTTTCTTTTCCACATACATCAAAGTCATGTATATGATCTGAATCACTTAAGTTATATAATCCATTGATGTAGACAGTATAATGTCGATATTCAAGGTCGCTGTTCTTCAGAATGAATAAAACCGACTGAATACTTAACCAAGAACGAGGGCAGAATTATTTAAAATGAAATCAAGGAATTAGACCAAGTAACAAGTTACATGTATGTTTCAACGTCTTATTCAATCAACATACACAAACAATATGAGCGTGACAGGCCATGAAACCGGGGGATATTGGATTCTGTCTGGTTCTGTGTAAAGTGCCAGTTTCATCCAAAAACCAACGTGATCAATTCTATGAATTTACATTACAAGCATGATTATTTTAACGACACTCTGGATCAATTTAACAACTCAGGAGGAGGAATACACAATGTTAGAGTAAGCGTGTTTGATGTTAAAATTTATCAAACACACAATGTAGTTACAAAAATAATAAGATCGTAAACACAAAATGCTTGAGTAAATATTATAAATTTATCAAACCCATCAAGTTGTTACAAACACGCTCAGTTTAAAAACTCAGTATATTATATCTATGTTCTAGTAATTGAACAAAAATCATAAAAATAGCATTACATTTGGACTCTTTATCAGTCTTTACCAGTTAGTCTTCCTAAGACTAGACCATTACCGATTGAGGTGATAAGTGTGAACATCTAACAGACAATTGACAGTTAAGGTAGCCAGGCTTCCTTTGTGGTGACGCCATGCATATTTCAACGAGTCCACTTCAAATGTCAGAGCGTCTTGATTAGGCAGAGGATGAGGAGGCGACTAACGGGATCGGGTGGTCAGGCTCGCACACTTGGTTGATTCACGTCATCGTATCCCAATTACGTGGGTCGATGCTCATGATGTCAATCACTGGATAATCTGGTCCAGACTCGATCATTTACAGACCGCCGTCATTTTGCTGGAATATTGCTGAGTGCGGCGTTAAACAATATATAAACAAAATAAATCAAATACACTTACGCGGTTTATCAACAACGAAATCAGAACTATGTTCACTTCGCTTTCAAACAAACCAATCAAATTGTTTCTACAAGCAGAAAAGAGGGTATATGATTTGAACCAAGATATATTAAACCAGGCTAAAACTTGTGCTGAGTGGCGGCTGCTACCACGTGGATGAGGAACATGCCTGCCCATTTCACGAACACGTGGCGTCTTCGCTTTCAGTGATTCATTCATATACGTTTCACCACTATTTTGCCTTTTACGCCGAATGGAATGTTTCGACAGATAGCCGAGACTGATTATTCTCTGGCGTTGACATTTTATATATATTTGATACGACCTTTATCCATGATAGTCGTCTAATATTGGAAACGGTATTTGATCAAACATAAAAATGTAATAGGAAATGAATGATGTATTAAAGAACAGACCGGATAATCGATGACAAATTCTCTTTTTGAGTTGTCATCTGGGTTTTTAGGGCATATGACAACTCACAGCTTGATCACGAAGTCCACAGATGAACTTTGAAAACCAGTTTTCCATAATCATCAGCTTTGAATGGAACTGACAGTCTGACATTGTATTTTCCCATTGTAGGATCCCCAAACGTGACACCAAAATATAACACAATTAAGATAAGCATTATTTGTAAATGCCTTATCACGTTCTTTGGTTTATTTTCATATCAGGACATTTGATCGATATCATGTGTCAAATGCGAAATATTTTAAGTATAAATACATACTTCTCGTGTCTTAATCTGGTCATGGAACATTGGTAATTATTGTTTTCACTTGTGATAGTCTGTTTGGTGATCGTTACAAGCAGTTATATGAGAATCCGAAAATAAGGGCCTTTAATCCGTTCTTAGACAATCCACATAGAAACAGACATACGTGTGTTGGTGGTGAAATATAATAACTTTTATTCATTTTCAACCAGGAAGTAAGCTATTATTTCGAGTTGATGTACATGTGTTGCCTTCATAAAAATATGTTATTGCTGTTTGTTAGAAAAAATAACCAAGGACATGGGTGCAGAATTAATCATAATTTATCATTTTCTCAGCTGTCAATATTCGTTTCAGTGTTTTTCATAGGGCAAAAGTAGATAAATGTCCGTGGTCAGAATTTCCAAACAGCGTCCAACAATCCACAGATTTCCAAAAGCAGACGATTCTAGTTAGATAAGACACAGAATCTGTTGTGACCTTTTTTAGACAGTAAATTCAGAGAAGTCCGGAAACCAATTACTGCCGGGCTAAATGAGAGCAAGCATGCACAGGTTCTCAATATCTTTAACATGTATATCATTATTTTCCAGTCAGTTATGTGCTTTGATTTATTAACTCTCATTAGATCTCTGGAAATGATATTTTCACTTATTGCATTTCCTGCTTCCAATTAACTTGTTGCATGAGTGCTGATCCGACATACATAATATTTCCTGAAAGATCTTTTCGGAAGACATTTCATGATATTATAGTAATAAGCCTATTTAGCATGTAATCCAAACTTGGTTTATAGGTTTCAGACTCAACTTTACATTTCAATTGTTTTTGTATGGAAAACTAAAACTGAAAGAGATCGATATATGAAAACACTTTACAAACGCATTTGATTACGTGTTCAACGCGATGAAGCTTAGGAGAACAACACTAGACATGCATTTAAACATTTGTTATGAAACTTTGAAGATTGATAAACTTCCAAATGAGCGGTGTTTTCATTCGAATGAAAAAAAAATGTTCAAGAATTCACTAAAACACTTTTGTATCTGGCAGTACTTAAGCAAAAGGTATAATTTAGAGAGTAAAATAATACCATATATTTGATAGATTCGACTAGAAAATGTGAGATTGGATATGACTAGAGAACCCAGTTTGACTTCAGATTTCCCCTGGGTGACAAATGATTTATTGTGACTTGTGAAACGTTGAAGAAGTAGGACTTTGACATGAGTTTTACGGCGAATTATGAAATATGACAAAGAAGGAACACAAATTTAGATTATTGTTTGAAATACTTCAAGACAAAGGTTTCAGAAATGAGCGTCTAATATAGATGCACGCATTATATACTGCATCAACACACCTCGCAAAACTAACTCACTGCCACTTTTTCGGTACGCTTTGACTTATATTACTGATGGATCAATAAGCGTGGATCATGAGAAAGTCATGATTCTGTTATTGGGAAGCATCTTTCGTGTAGGATATAAGCTGCTCATGTTGATAGGTTTCATGTTTGATATTTGAGGGACACGAGGGTGAGATTCTATTTAAGATCTATCATCATGTTTCAACTTTTTCAGTTTGTAAACAGTAAGAAAAATCAGTGCCTTAAGTTAAAAATATACTGCTAACCAGCTTTAGTAGAAGAGAAATCAGTGATGACACAAAGGTCTGCAAACTATTGGGATGCAATTTTATTGCAGCTTAATCTCCTTGGAGAGATTGCTTGATCTCACCCAAGCGATATCTCATGTCGAGACCAGAATTGGATGATAAATAAGAGTCTACCATACCAACTTTTCTAATTGAGGAAGGAATAAACAAATTCATCAATTATCAACGTTCTTACAACTAATTTAACAAACCACTACCTCACAGATCTGCAGATCTGCATAAAGCGTTCAGTCGAGAGAAACTGCAAGGATGGAAAGTCTGTTCGTGCGGCAGTAGACATGGCGCATTGAAGAACACACTCCATTGACGCTTCCGTCAGTATCTGGAAGATTGTTTTGAATAATCCATACAGTTATATTATAGGGGGTATAGATTTGCATTGATTGCGAAATGTATTCGAAATCACCACGTTATCACTTGTGATTGACCCACAATGTGGTCATACATTGGATGTGGATTTGTATTGATTGCGAATTTATCATGTTATCACTGTTTGACTGTTTCCTTCTTTATTATGAGGTGAGAAATGGGGTTTAACGTCGCGTCCAAGATTATTGCACTTATATAGCGACGTGCATGTACGTGTGTTTGTGTAGCTGCTTGTCCGGACTGATGCCGATTTATAGTGCCACCTCACTGAGATACCATGCCGCAAATTAACATGAATACCTCACTCAGACACATTATACTACGAGCCGACCAGTCCTTGTTTTATCCCCTTAATGCCGAGCGCCAGACAGGGTAACAACAAGTACCATATTTATTTTTTTGGTATGACGCGGCCGGGGATAAAACCCCGGACCTTCCACTCTTGGGGCGGACGCTCTACCACTGGACCACGGAGGCGGTCCTCTTCATTATGAGATGATAGTACAGCTTAGTGTAAAATCATGAAGATGATACAATCCGACTGCATCATAAGTATGTGTTTAAATATGAACAAACATATTTGCCAAAACCTGTAAATTGTTTTGTTTCATCTTTAAGGGTTATCCTGTATTCATTAACACATGCTTACGATATAGTCGAAATTGTACAATGGACTCTGCTTTCAGCAGAGATGTCTTGTGGTTATGGAAACGATAATTTATCACCCGCTTTAGGGGAAGAACTTTATAAGGTGACTATAAACTGTTGATTTTGTGGACGTGTTGTGCTCAATAGTTGCCCTTTCTGATGAAGCTCGAAAACTGAATAATATATATAACCCTTTACAGAAGTTTGACATTTCCTCATTAATGTCTACGCATATTACGATTTTGACACTCCGCGAATAGTTATATGCAGAAAAATAGATAATGCAGCTTTCGGCAATGTTCACTTACTCACTCTCGTTTTCAGTTAATGAAGTGCACTTTGTACTCGATATAAAACACACAGCACCTTCTAAGCTCATTTAGATTCTTAACCTTTAGTTCTTAACAAGGATAATCTGTCCTGGGAATAACACGAAGTGTCTGTTGATAAAAGACAACATAATCATTCAACAAGTCTTACAACAAGTCTTCAAGCCTAATCAGTTCAATTTCACAGAAACCTCACGTATATTCAGGCAATATCACGACTGGCGACCATTTATCCTGTTTTTCTTTCTGATTGAATTCTGTACACGTAGTACAATATAGATCGTTCAAAGCAAAATAATAAAGAAACAAATGTGTACCTATGACGTCCAACAGGAAGAACTGTGACATATGTTCATGTCAAAGACATTTCTGTTAAGGCCAGTATATACTCTTACACTTCATAAAATGTGGAGTCAAAAGTGTTTATTAATTTTGGGGGATTCCTTCACATTTTGACAGGAGTGGCATGTGAATGTTTTGCGATCTTTCAGTAAAATCAGATCAGCTAAACACCCCTATATTTTATAGAAAATCGACTGTGCAATATACAGAACATGCCTTTTCTTGCTGAAATAATCATATAAATAATGTTAGTTCCACAGGAGGTGAGAAACTCAATGAAATTATGAGATGTGCGAACTTTTTATCACAAATTGACGCGTCTCAAAGGAAACCGGTATGCTTGTTGGCTGCAAAAGCAAAAGATTTATTGGTTTTTTTCCCCTCGGGCCGACAAGCGATGTAATCACTCGCTTTGGAGCAAGAACTTTCTGGGGTGACTATGAACTGTTGATTTTGTGGACGTGTTGTTATAAGGCGTCGCACGTTTGACTGACCCGAAATGTGAGCAGTAACGTCGATAAATTCGTGAACATCATAATTCCTGTGTACATCAGAAGTCATTCCAATACATTAAAAAGGGGGACCAGTTGAGTTTGGTCCCTGCAAAGGAAAATGCATACATGTAGCTCAAGGTATGTTTTGTCATTGCAAGACCCAGTTATGGGGCGGAGTATAAGCGTTGCTTCAGAGAATGAACATTGAGAGTCAATTAACCAGTGTGTGTTTTTATCATTACAGTTACTGTTGACCTCGTGAGAACCCATCTGTATCTGAAGACTGAGATATTTCAATGAGATAAAGAAATTGTTAGTAATTTGAGTTCAGTTATCATCTACATTGACACGAAACCCGCCAACAGAGTCGCAAATCTTAACTATTTCTTTGCCAAGCAAGAAAACAAGATCTTGGCAACTACCATCAATCATAAGAGAAAGCAATAATTGCTAGGAGCCAGTGACACCACACAAGCGTTGTTGTAGACACAGTGAACCTACATAGCACTCCAGAAGTAGTGTTCAATTCTCATAGTCTGGGCGCTTAATATTGTGGGAGGGGCTTGGGACGGGTTTTTTAATGTTGGAAAAGAATAATTTGTACATTTACAAAGGAAACAAGACATGTTCACTTGAGTTGCTGATTATCATGAAAAAAATGAGTGGATTTTAATGAGTTTGGCTCAGTAGAATGGAAAAAGTGGATGTCTTTAAGCAGTGACAGAAAACAATACTCTATGATTTTTTTCTGTATTGGGTGTTGTAGGTCATCCAAGAGGTAGCACTTGGGAACTGTCATGACGTGTCGGTTTTTTGTAATGCAACACATTCATGAATCAGTTATTTCTATCAGTTAAGACTACCCTGTCTTATTGGTTTCCTTTTACTAATTATAAAGCCCAAAGAATGTTCAGCATGAAACGATCAGAACCTGTATCACTTTCATGAAAAGAGGGGGCACGGGTGGCCCAGTCGTCTAAGGCGCCGCGACTCGCTGTACAGAGTTGCGTCCCTTGGGCACGCCAGAAACCTATGATTGTGGGTTCGAATCCCGGTTCGCCCCGATTGTGTTTCTAGGTTTGTCGGCACCATAACCGTGCTCGTGGGTTTCACCGAAACGTCTGAGACCTGCATCACTTCGGGCTTTCCTCCCACATTAAGCTGACCTGCCGTGATATAACTGGAATACTGTTAAAAGCGGCGTAAAACCCAACTCACTTAATCACTCATGAAAAGACGGATGCAAAGGAAAGATTCTCTTCTCAAATACGGTAAATTAGGTATTTTTTTCTCCAGATGTCTCACACTGCCATATCAGAAGCAGCTTGTTTGAGCAGGAGATCTTAAACAGGCCCATTCAGAATCTTAGTAGAATTTCTTTCACATCAAAATGTCAAATATTCCCAAACTTTCTTTTGTATGGATTCTTGGACACAATCTTTCTTTGGGTAAAACACGTTTAAAATGTTTTCAAGTTGCTCAGATTAGCTGACACACACATTTTGCTCATGCTGGAAGTCGTACCCGGGTAGTCAAAATGCATTGCTAACACTTCATAAAATTAACCACAAACCACTTGGAAACTTAAGAGAGATCCTATTTCCTAGTTAAACTGAGACATTGTCTTTGTGAAGGTTAATCATTAACATACAAAATATAACTTGATTAAGCAAACATCTGATTGACCGGAATCCAACTTGCTGGAAATAGGTTCCTCATCGAGATCGGTGATATTTTTTTCATGTTATTACAGATTGCGTCTACAACTATACTGAAAGGCAAAAGAAACGTCACTTCTGAAAATACTGATAAAAACACTGGCATTTACATGTTCTGTGGTCAATAAACTCATTTAACGTTCTACTGCTTCTTTTTGTTGCCTTAAAGTCCTTTTTACAATTGATTTTAATATGAAGTGCTTTGCCCAAACGCAGCCTACAAAAGTGCAATGGGACTCAGTTGCGGAAAAGTCTTGTCAAAAACATGATGCACGTGCATATCATGGATGGTATGGGTATAAAAGACACCCAAAACTGTTAAGCTGGCTTTCGTTATTTCGATTCATCAGCCATGCCAAGATTATCAGGAAATGAGAGACAACAAGCGATCGGAAGACTGCAAGCAGGCTAGAGTGCACAGGTCGTTGCAAATGCATTCAATGTCAACGTCAGAACGATATATCGTTTGCAACATCGCCACAACACCACCAACACCACCGACGACCGACCGCGTAGTGGTCGTCCTAGAATCACTTCTCCCAGACAAGATCGGTTCATAATACGCCAACATCTGCAGAACCGATTCCGAATGGCCACTGAAACAGCTCGGCAAACCATTGGCAACCACCAGCGTGCAATCAGTGATCGTACAGTCCGACGTAGCTCACTGCCAATAACATCTCGTACCACCGTCCTGCTCGTGTACCCATCCTGAGAGATCGTCACCGACAGGCCCGACTGCAATGGGCCAGGCAGCATCAAAATTGGCGTCAACAGCAATGGAGAAGAATCATCTTCAGTGATGAAAGTCGCTACTGTATTTCAACGGTGGATGACAGAGTCAGGGTCTGGCGAAGGAGGGGCGAACGTTATGCTGATACTTGTGTTATAGAACGAGACCCATGGGGCGACCCAAGCATCATGGTTTGGGGTGGAATCGGACTGAACTAGAGAGTAGGACCTGTGGTCTTTCAGAATATTGGTCCTGGCAGGGGTAATGGCATCACAGCTCTCCGCTACATTGACCAAGTCCACAGACCCCATGTCGTGCCTTTTTTTTGCCCGCCATCAAAACCACACCTTTCAGCAAGATAACGCCCGTCCCCACACTGCTGGAGTCACCAGGGACTTCCTCCAGCAGCACAACATCCAAATCATGCCTTGGCCTGCCCCCAGTCCGGATTTGAATCCCATTGAACACTTGTGGGATGAGATCCAACGCCGACTCAACGACGCGTACGTACGCCTAAGGCCGACAACTGCAGCAGAACTGCGTGTAGCGTTCCTGAGGATATGGGCCCATATCCCAATGGCCTTCATCAACACGCTAGTCCACTCCATGTACAGGAGATGTGTGGCTGTAGTCAACACCCGTGGTGGCCACACCAGGTACTGAGTTTGAACCCCCCAGCTGTGATGTCCTCTGGTGCCTCCCCAAAATTCACAATTCGCAAAAACATTCCCCAGACTGTTAATTTCATGTGGGTCAAACACTGACTTTCTCAGATGTCTTTACTTACATATATAAGCATTTGAAAATAAAGATATTTATATGATACATCCACATGACGTTTCTTTTGCTTTTCAGTGTAGTTAGCATCTACCTGATTATGTCTACAGCAGACTTTCAGAACATATCTGCAAGGCAACATCTGTGTTCTTCCGATATGAATGTGACGTCCATACATTTTGCCGAAACTACTCTGACTGTAGTAAGATAGTAGATAGTCGATAAACTCACGTTGAACATGTGTAACTTTTAGTTTATTTAATTATCCGACCAGGCTTACACATGCCAGTCCCGCCAGTGCGTGTTCCAGGGCGACAAAGTGATTAATGGGAGTCATTTATGTGTATGCATGCACTGTATCACCGATCAAGACGAGGTGCTTGAATGAAGAGGGTTCCTCACTGCTTCGTACTGGTTTATCCTTACATCTTCCATCTTCACCCAGTTACCGTATTCATTCATTCATGCACCCGCTCCCTCTGTCTTTTTCTTTCGCATTCTTTTATCCATTCATGAAACTAACACGTGTTCTTTCTTGATACATTTTTCAACAGAAATCATTCACCACAACTGAAAGAGGAATGTTCAACTTTTAATTTCGAACACAGCTATACCAGGAAGGTATCGACGCCTGTGTAAAATAGGAGCCATGACTTTGAGTGAAGACTGTAAGTGCTATCTACAGCCAGCGTTGCGAAATAGTTCATCATTTGGAAAAGCTATAGTAGCCTCTCATATACCTGGTCGTTCTAAGTAGTTGGTACTTTTGCCATCCTTTACTGTGTTACAACCGCGCCTGTTTTTGAAGTTCCTAAAAGGAGAAATGTCATTCCCGTGCTCTGCCTTGTCCATGGCTTCAAAGCACAGCATACACAATAGAAAACTGTAGCCTGTACGTCTTTCAAGCGCAAAGAGATTCACACTTTGCTTTAATTTTGAAGAATTATATGTCACGTCGAACTAGTTCGCTTCAAAGCAAACCTCATCATTTTTGGCTGGAACAAAACGCTTTGAGTCCTCTTGAGTCCTGTAGCTTTAAAAGGAAAAAAGACGGTTTTCATTTCTTTCATATTTCGTGTTTGCTGCTTCCCAACTGTGAGGAAGAAAGCTCTATTCAGGCCTGGAAGAAATCAAGAAACTAATGAGCAGGAATACATTATTTATCTAAAGTAAGACTTTGGAGTTGTATCATTAGACCGTATTTTCTGAGCACTCGTAGACTAAGAAATTTCTCGGGTTTTTATATATATTTGAAATTACCAACCAATCGTGACTGTGTTTTCATTTGGTTGTCAATGGATATACAAATTGAAATTCATTTTGGAAATACATAATACATTATGGATGTATAGCTAAACAAACGGGAGACTTCTCAATCGTTGCTTTGGAATTAAGAATGCATTATATGTCTGTTAAAATATATCTGCTCTGAGTGATTGAGAAAATAAATCATGAAATCGGATTGTAGCACTAATTTAGTGAAATCATAGAAAGGAGATATCAACAAGACTATATATATGTATGTATTACCGACAAACTACTTCCAGAAAATTCAGGAAGAAATATTTTTTAAAAACGTTTGGCAACTGTGGTTTAAGCGCTGATGGAAACGATTAGTTTTTGATGAGATAATAGTGTCAATAGAAACCTTGCCTGTATATATCTTCCAGTGAGAACTAGCTTAACAACATTTGTTTATGTCATGAGCCATTTCTGCAGACACAATTTGATGCTACCTACATGCCGGAGTCAACCGGAAGCGAGACCGGAATCGACATTCCGGTTAAGAAAACGACTTGGCTATGTGAGGTCAGATACATACATGACACATGAGTGTGGGGAAAATAATGCATGTTTTCATTCAGATGTACTCACAGTTTGCGATATTTACTTAACATTTTGTTTTTTTCATTTCATTAACATCTAAAAAAAACTATTTTTGCATTCCCTGTATATTTCTTAAGTTTTATTTTCCATTTCCGTCATTTTTTTCTGCATACATGTGTTTGCAACATATGACCTTTAATTGTTTTTTAGCCAAGCGAAATCTAGTCGAAAATATGTTCAGAAAACAAAGAGACCTAATTTTCAGTGATTAAACCAAGAAAGTGTGTCTTAATGGGATGAGTAACTCAACTGATACATACGATCTACCGAATGATACAATTTGAACAATTTTAGGATATTTGATCAAAGGAAGCTATCAGGTTTAGTTTCAGTGTTGAAGTAAGGAAATATTCGGTCTGGGGAGTGGCTCAACTGTTGCATGTTTGTTGAGATCATTTCATAATTCTTTTGTTAAGCTTCATCAGAAGTCAATGCTGGAGAAGAGAGAGCAGTATTGACAATTTTCCATGTCCCAGGGATGTGAAAACAGCTTTTACATATTTGTACATACACTTCCACAGTTCCATCAACAGAATATGATTATTACCGAGTGCAAATACCACTCAAGGGAATACTGTCCACATATCCATAGGCCCGACGAGCAATGGAAGTCCTTCAGACGCAACCATGCAATAGTTCTTGAATCTCAAGAGTTATCGTTCCTAACAGAGTTGGTTTAGTTTTATAGATTTTACCTCGTGCATTCATATGATCGGCTTGATATTAAGAGGATTTCGGTGTTTCATATATTGGAAAGAAAATATTTTTAAAGTCTATGTTTAATAATGAGCCAGTGCTTGGAATTATGAGTAACGTCCAACGCCGTTGATGTATGCTGACACGACATGAACCAAGTCACAGAGCCAAACAACTGATTCAATTTAGTCGCCTCTCAAACCTCTAGTGTTCCGGAGACCAAGCTACCAGTGTTCCCACAAGGGCTTTAACGATGATGAGCTCCTCGCCTGATAGAAATATCGACAAACTAAGTTTTACAAATAGTCCATGTTATCCGTTTCTCATTAGCTGTGAACCAGATCAGCTGGAGTTGATGGTTAGATGATGTAAAATAAATGATCAGACACGTATCTACTATTTACTTAAATGAAATATACAAAATGTACATGTATAAAGAATCGCTATTCTCCCATGAATAACCCCTATATACTTAAGTCAGCCGCTTCAATTCAACATTGTCTAACTTAATCAAGGTTCTACTTTGACACTGATCCAGTCCTCTACTAAGTATTCATTGCGTCATTAGGTATACTGTCGCTTGTACTTGTCGACCAGCTGATGTCTCTGTATTTCTATATATTCTGCTTCCAGCCACTGTCATTGCGTATAGAAATCAACCAATTATGTCCCAAGTGCTGAGCTGTAATATAGTTTAATGATTAATTCAATCTAACAACGACTTCAACTAGAATTTCAAACAGTGGAATCCCAAACAGTTGTTGAAATAAATTCCAGACTCGAAACAAATTTCTTGACTGATTTATGAAAGACATTTAAAAAATGAAGTTAGAAAAAGTCTTTTGTAGCCTAAATCATCGAGCGAGGACCTTCTTTTTTGGATTTGGGGAACTCCCATCATTATTTCTTCCAGAAACACGACTTAATGTGTGGTGTATGGAGGTAGGTGTTCTTCGATAGAGGTGCAGGTAACTAAACTATGAATAATCGTTTATCATTGACTTGCTCCAGAACATTACAAAATTGTATTTATCACCTATTGGTATCATACTGATGCGTGATATAAGAACCTACAAGTTTAAACGAATACAACTAGTGGTGAATACAATGTACTTGCTTGCTATGCAGGCTTTATCGTTTTCATATCATTGGAGGGTATGGCTTGGGGAGTGTGAGGCAGTTGCATCCCTTTGGCGTACCAGAAATTTAAGGGCGTGGGTTCGACTATCAGATTCGATTCTTGGTTTGTCAACACCATACCCGTGCTCATACTAATAGGAGTCACCAAAGTGGTTAACGCCTAAGGCCTGCATCACCTTGGCTTTCCTGCCACATGTAGTTGACACTCTGTGACAATAACTGAAGTACGTTTCAACTCACCCACACACTCACTAATATTTCTTATGAATATGGAAAGGGTTTTGTCGCTTTTATTAAAATGGATTATTGACGACATATAGTCACATAGCCAATACAATAGGCATCTCATATGAGAGAGTTGAGAACATTCTGAGGAATGAACTGGACATGACAAAGGTTTCAACACGCTGGGTTTCAAAAGAGCCCATCAGAAACGCTCCTTGTTCATCATATCTCATGAGAATTTTGTGGAGCGATTTGTTAGCATGGATGAGTCTTGGCTTCACCACTATCAGCCAGAGATGAGTGAGTGAGTGAGTTGGATTTAACGCCGCTTTTAACAGTATTCCAGTTATATAGGGGCATGTCAGCTTAATGTGGGAGGAAAGCCCGAAGTGATGCAGGTCTCAGAAACCCACGAGCACGGGTATGGTGCTGACAAACCTAGAAACATAATCGGGCCGAACCGGGATTCGAACCAACAATCATAGGTTTCTGGCGTGCCCAAGCGACGCAACTCTGCACAGCGAATCGCGGCGCCTTAGACGACTGGGCCACCGGTGCCCCCTTAGCCAGAAGATAAACAACATCTGACGTCCCTCCTCTGATGAAGGGAAATACTGTTCCGTCAGCTGCCAAGGTGATGCTTTTGTTTTCCGTGATTCAAAAATAGTCCTCCTTGTGAACCACCTTCCGAGAAGACTTTTACTGGCCATTATTATGCTATTCTGCTTAGGCAACGGCGTCACAATATCAAGCCTCAATGTCGTGGAAACCTCACAAAAGGTGTATTGTTCCACCAGGACAATGTAGTGCTGCAATGCATAACTGTGGCCTTGAACATCCTCTTTATTCACCAGATGTGGCACCATCATATTTCCACCTCTTCCCAAACGTGAAGGAAGAACTGTCTGGCAAGCGGTATGCAAGTGACGATGACGTTATTTCTGTTATGGGTGACCTTTTACATCCCAAGATGAAGCCTCCTACACCAGTGGGATCCATGCACTCGTTGGCAGAAGTGTTGCAATATAGTAATGTTGAAAAATAATTTGCAACCTTCATCAAAGCAGTCCATGATAGTTAGGCTAAGAACTTATATTCACATACTTCATATTCCGATCTTCAATGTTCATCTCAGCTTGTGGCGACAGTCATATAGCCACACAATACACACTTATGCCACTCCACAGACAAGGAAACTAGCTCAAATCCCTGATCAAGTTTGACAAAACCCATGAGCATAGGTATGGTGCTGACAAATCGAGAAACAAAATCGGGGACCAAAGCATATGGAGAAGAAACGTACAACCGTAGCGGAGAAGAGAGTGATATATCTAATACCATGACAGATGAATAAATCGTGTCATTATCAACATATTGAATAATTCCAAGGAAGTGTGTCCTGCAGACGGACTTTTCAATCATTCTGGTGTGCTGCTTTCACATTTGGAAATAATTTGGCAGCAGATATCAAAGGATGTAAGATTCAGAGTGACCAATAACTCTCCATGAAACTGTATGACAAGCGGGATGACTACAACTTTCCAATAGTCAGCATTCCCATCATGTCGAGCAATATTCCAGAAGCTTCAGCCTTTGGTGTTTACATTTCACCACTTTTGAGACACAATCGAGTAGCTCTTTCTACCAAGATTTCAAAGAGCTTCTTACGACTCTTGCTCAGAAGTTGTTTGATCAAGGTTACAACATTCAAAGCCTCAGTAAAGCTTTCAAAACATTTATGGTAGACACGTGGAGGGCATTTCCAAATTTGACGCATCAGTGACAAACATGGTGTCCGATGCAATTCCATATTTTGACTTGTACCATATCTTCACGCCTGTTTTTTTAGGTGAACAGGTGTCACCGGTGGGGCAGGATACGCTCACCTTTTCGCGAAGACCTGGTGTTTCATCACTATTTGACATTGATTCATAAACACATGCTCATGATATAATCGGACTCGTACATTCGACTGTGCTTTAAGCAGAGACTTCTATTGAATATGGAAACAGTTTTGTTGCTTGTGTTTGTTTAACATGATATCACCTGACATCGTCAAATCGGAAGATAACCCGAAACAGTTTGCCAAGGTTGTGAAACAACACATACTATTATAGTTTTCTTGATATGGAATATTTTGAATTGACTCATCTGTAAAAACCTTTCTGTAGTATTTCAGCTTAATGGTGTGTTCGATTTCATAATCAATTTGAAATCTTCTGTTTACAGTTCTCTGCATTTATTGATTGTTATTTTTTTGTACATTCTGCTAGTCGAGGGTTAAATGGAGACTTGCTTTCATCACGGTGCTAAATCAGGACGTTGTAATTATTCATTGTGTGATGCTGAGACTTCAAATGGATAATTTCACCACTGCACATGGCCAATGCTTCAGTGAATAGTGAGTTTATTATGCCAGATGAAGTAGAAACATTCATGTGAAATATATATCTCACATACAAATGAAATGTATATATTTATTGAGAGTCAGCTATAGTATTTATGAAATGTTAGATAGTTTAATCTTTAATCACCATGCATCACTGCACTAGTACTCTTTAACAAAGGTGCCTACAAAGCGAGGTCACCCCTCCAGGGAAGGTCGGTTGTTCGATCCCCGACCGCGTCATACCAAAAAGCGGTAAAAGATTGTAAGACTGTAAATCTGAAATATATTACTGACATGAAAAAAATAGTTAGTTTATTTTATTTTTTAACACCACACTCAGCAGTATTACAGCTATATGACGAAAGCCTGTAAATAATCGCGTCTGGACCAGACAATACAGTGATTCATATTGCGAGCACCTACACACGCCTTCGCTACACACCCACACTGATGTCTTCGAGTCTGACCACCATTAAGTCGCCTTTATGTTTCTCAATATCGATTCTTAAAGTGTATACCTCTTAAGGAAAAACTCTCACGTTTCTTCTGAAACTAATGTCTTGGAAAATATGTCTTCCACCTGTTATATAGCATAAGACATATGCTGTCAATTCAGTTAACACCTTCTTCAAATACATAACGCAAACCGGGAAACAAAATTATTAACGTATCTTAATAGTTTCTATACCATAACTAGGTTAATCGCACGGCTGATTGGTAAAATTACTATATAACTGTCACTCTTTTTGTTTTAAACTGTATTAACAGTAACATGAGTGGGTGAGCGAGTTGGGTTTAACGCCGCATTTAACAGTATTCAAGTTATATGAAGGCGTGTCAGCTTAATGTGGGAGGAAAGCCCGATGCGGGTGCAGACGTTTACCACTTCGGTGAAACCCACGAACCGGGATTCGAATCCACAATCATAGGTTTCTGGCGTGCGCAGGGGACGCAACTCTGCACAGTGAATCGCGGCGCCTTTGACGACTAGGCCACTCGTGCCCCCAACAGTAACATGAATGATATAAAGAAAATCAATGGAAGGCTTCTTTTCCAGATATATCCAAGTCATGCATAAGTTACACATGACCTTTATCACATAGACACACTATCGATATGTTGATATTCAAGGGCGCTGTACTTCAGAATGAATAAAATCGAATAAATACTTATGCAAAAACAAGAGCGAAGTTATTTTTAAAGTGTTATTTGAAATTAAACAAAGAAATTCGCCCAAGTCGCGTGTTACATGTATGTTGCAACGTTTGTTTCCATCCCTTTACGTCTCTTTGTGTCAAAAGTACCTGTCCAGCTTCATCCATAGAATGAAACACTTAACAAAGTGATCAATTCTCAGAATTTACATGACAGGCGTTATTATTTTTGCGACACCCTGGATTCATTGAACAACTCAGGAGGATAAAAAGAAATACACAATGATAGAGTCAGCATTTTTTTATGTTAAAATTTATTAAACACACAATATAGTAACAAAGATGCTAAGATTGGAAACACGCAATGCTAGAGTAAACATTCTAAATGTTAAATGTATCAAACCCATCAAGTTGTGACTAACAAGGACAGTTTAAATATTCAGTACATTATATAGAAAATATAATGGAAATTGAAATTGAAAATAAGATTACATTTCTAAAGTTTATTGTAGTTAATTACAAAAGCCTCAGTCGTTAGTCTTCCTAAGACAAGACCATTACGTGTGAAAGCGTCCAGTGTCACGATTGAGGTAATAAGTGTGAACATCTAACAGACAATTGACAGTTAAGGTAGCCAGGCTTCCTTTGTGGTGACGCCATGCATATTTCAACGAGTCCATTTCAAATGTCAGAGTGTCTTGATTAGGCAGAGGATGTGGAATTGTGACGTTTATCAGTAGTGTTTGGAGTTACATCCACGTAAGTGAAGGAAAGCTATCTCAACAGGGTGTTCTCTGTTCCCACTGATTAAATTTCTTAAAACAGTCCTTATGAATACACCTGCTTGGCGGACTGTTTATAATTGGTATATATATGCAAAGCTTCCCATGGATCCAAACCATAGAGTTCCAGAATTGAGGTAATTTCACTGTTTGAATGCTGACGACTTGCCATAGGTCACGTTCAAGAGAAATTACCAGAATGAAAAACAACTGCCAGCTTACATTTACTTAGATCTATTTTTTACTTGGCCATCAGTGACATAATTGATGCATATTCAGGGAGGATCATTCACATATGAGCAAAGAAGGAAGAGTTGTTATTTCATTCGGTTGGTGCGCGACTGTTGTTAACCTTACAGTGTGGAAGAAACAGCTAAACCATGACTGCGTGTCAGAAATCGAGTCTTTGCCAGGCAAACTATTTGCTCCATGTCATATGAACAAAATGACAATGTTGGTACAGTAAACGTATGTTTAAACCAGTAGAAAACCTGGTTACACAATTGAACCAATTCATCAAAACACCAGTTATAATTTTACTATGTCAACGGAGTCCAAAAGAAGTTTTTTAAGGCTTATCTGTTATTTCCTAAATCTTTATTTCACTAGTAGATTCACGGTTCTCAAATATTCATGAGCAAACGTCCAAAGATCAAGACTTATTCAATCAAGACTGTCACTATCGCCTTTCTTCACATGGACACCACGACAGACCCATCCCTTGTGTCTAAAAACAATTGTCTGGTTTCCTTGTGATTGTGTTATGTATCTGTACATTACTCATCTTCGAAGATCACAAATGACACTCATGAGTTCCCTCAAGGAGGTAATTGCGTTTCTTTATCCACCCCAACTTATAGGGACAGGTAATAAAAGGAATGGAGTTTGTCTGGCCGTTTTTCCGTCCGTTTATCAATGGGGACAAATATTCTTAAAAACTCAAATTTAGAGAAATGAAATTATACCCACTGACCTCAAATAGGTGGGAAAATTGGTGTCTTAAGTATTTTTCCAGTGTTACGTCTATTGCAACTTGTTTTCAGATTTTGTGCATCCTGTCTTCGGTAAGGTTTTCCTGAGAAACTGCTTGAAAGTTTGCATGCTTATAAGAGATACTTGTTTTGTAGTTAGCATTAACTTCCATATTATTCACCACCATATGCACAAACAAAATTCTAATGTGCCCGTGGCGGGGGATCGTGTTAACGCTGTTTTATTGCTGTTTTCATGACACCTCAAAACCATTGCAGTAGTGAATGCATACTCAATTGAAAACTAAACACATAACATATATTCATGATCTTCATTTCTAGTTAATGACAAGTAAGACGTCCGTCTGTTTAGTTCTTCAATGAACAAGCAGTACAACAAATCTGACGAAAATGCAAAACAATGCAAAACAAAATACATGCAGCAATCTATACATTTCCATATATTATTTCCAAAACAATATGTGAAATGCTAGACATCCTCAGTGATAACAGATGTGTTAAATGTTGGGGTAAGACATTTAGGCAAGAGGTAAGCATCCCCATGGGTACTAATTGTGCCTGATCTGTTTCTTTATGCATATTGATCGGAATATCTAAATGGAATGATTAGATGAAAATAGAGGGAATTTGGCTTAGAAGATATATCAATGATCTGATATCGTCAATTTGCTTCCACTGATTTACCCCCTGATTTGTCTGACCACGGACATTTATGTACGTTTGCCCTTTCAGTTAATTTCCTGGTTGAAAATGAATAAAAGTAATTATGTTTATCCACCAAAACACGTATGTCTGTTTCTATGTGGATTGTCTCAGAACGAATTAAAGACCCTTATTTTCGGATTCTCATATAACTGCTTGTGACGAAAGACATCATCAAGACGCCAATCTAAAATGAAAACAGTAATTACGATTGTTCTATGACCGTATTAAGACACGAGAAGTATGTATTTTTACCTGAAAAATTCCGCCCTTGACACATGATATTGATCGAGATGTCCTGATAGCCATGATATGAAAAACAACATATAATGAAACATTTACAAAACATGCTTTCATCTTAATTGTGTTATAATTTAGTACCACGTGGGGGATCCTACAATGGGAAAATGCAATGTCAGATTGACAGCTGCATTCAACGCTAATGATTAAGGAAAATTGCTTTTCAAAGCTCATCTGTGGACTTCGTGATCACACTGTGAGTTGTGTGATGCCCTAAATTCCCAGATGACAACTCAAAAAGAGAATTTGTCATCGATTATCAGGTCTGTTCTTTAATACATCATTCATTTCCTATTACATGTTTTATATTTGATCAAATACCGTTTCCAATATTAGACGACTATCACGGATAAAGGTCGTATCAAATATATGTAAACTGTCAACGCAGAGAATAATCAGTCTCGGCTATCTGTCGAAACATTCCATTCGGCGTAAAAGGCAAAATAGTGGTGAAACGTATATGAATGAATGGGCAGGCATGTTCCTCATCCATGCGGTAGCAGCCGCCACTCAGCACAAGTTTAAGTCTCGTTAACTCCAGAAATATATCTAGGTTCAAATCATTTTCTCTCTTTTCTGCTTTTAGAAAAGAATTATTGAAAATTTTCAACAGATTTCTGATTTCATGCTGATAAACCGCGGAACTGTATATGGTAACTGTATTTGCTTTCATTCTCGACAAATTGACCTGTACCTCTGAAGATAGATATGTGATCATTCACATATGAGCAAAGAAGGAAGAGTTGTTATTTCATTCGGTACGTGCGCGACTGTTGTTAACCTTACAGTGTGGAAGAAACAGCTAAACCATGACCGCGTGTCAGAAATCGAGTCTTTGCCAGGCAAACTATTTGCTCCATGTCATATGAACAAAATGACAATGTTGGTACAGTAAACGTATGTTTAAACCAGTAGAAAACCTGGTTACACAATTGAACCAATTCATCAAAACACCAGTTATAATTTTACTATGTCAACGGAGTCCAAAAGAAGTTTTTTAAGGCTTATCTGTTATTTCCTAAATCTTTATTTCACTAGTAGATTCACGGTTCTCAAATATTCATGAGCAAACGTCCAAAGATCAAGACTTATTCAATCAAGACTGTCACTATCGCCTTTCTTCACATGGGCACCACGACAGACCCATCCCTTGCGTCTAAAAACAATTGTCTGGTTTCATTCTGATTGTGTTATGTATCTGTACATTACTCATCTTCGAAGATCACAAATGACACTCATGAGTTCCCTCAAGGAGGTAATTGCGTTTCTGTATCCACCCCAACTTATAGGGACAGGTAATAAAAGGAATGGAGTTTGTCTGGCCGTTTTTCCGTCCGTTTATCAGTGGGGACAAATGTTCTTAAAAACACAAATTTAGAGAAATGAAATTTTACCCACTGACCTCAAATAGGTGGGAAAATTGGTGTCTTAAGTATTTTTCCAGTGTTACGTCTATTGCAACATGTTTTCAGATTTTGTGCATCCTGTCTTCGGTAAGGTTTCCTGAGAAACTGCTTGAAAGTTTGCATGCTTATAAGAGATACTTGTTTTGTAGTTAACATTAACTTCCATATTATTCACCACCATATGCACGAACAAATTTCAAATGTCCCCCATGGCGGGGGATCGTGTTAACGCTGTTTTATTGCTGTTTTCATGACACCTCAAAACCATTGCAGTAGTGAATGCATACTCAATTGAAAACTAAACACATAACATATATTCATGATCTTCATTTCTAGTTAATGACAAGTAACACGTCCGTCTGTTTAGTTCTTAAATGAACAAGCAGTACAACAAATCTGACGAAAATGCAAAACAATGCAAAAGAAAACACATGCAGCAATCTATACATTTCCATATATTATTTCCAAAACAATATGTGAAATGCTCGACATCCTCAGTGATAACAAATGTGTTAAATGGTGGGGTAAGACATTTAGGCAAGAGGTAAGCATCCCCATGGGTACTAATTGTGCCTGATCTGTTTCTTTATGCATATTGATCGGAATATCTAAATGGAATGATTAGATGAAAATAAAGGAATTTGGCTTAGAAGATATATCAATGATCTGATATCGTCAATTTGCTTCCACTGATTTACCCCCTGATTTGTCTGACCACGGACATTTATGTACGTTTGCCCTTTCAGTTAATTTCCTGGTTGAAAATGAATTAAAGTAATTATGTTTCACCACCAAAACACGTATGTCTGTTTCTATGTGGATTGTCTCAGAACGAATTAAAGCACCTTATTTTCGGATTCTCATATAACTGCTTGTGACGAAAGACATCATCAAGACGCCAATCTCAAATGAAAACAGTAATTACGATTGTTCTATGACCATATTAAGACACGGGAAGTATGTATTTTTACCTGAAATATTCCGCCCTTGACACATGATATTGATCGAGATGTCCTGATAGCCATGATATGAAAAACAACATATAATGAAACATTTACAAAACATGCTTTCATCTTAATTGTGTTATAATTTAGTACCACGTGAGGGATCCTACAATGGGTAAATGCAATGTCAGACTGACAGTTCCATTCAACGCTAATGATTAAGGAAAATTGCTTTTCAAAGCTCATCTGTGGACTTCGTGATCACGCTGTGAGTTGTGTGATGCCCTAAATTCCCAGATGACAACTCAAAAAGAGAATTTGTCATCGATTATCAGGTCTGTTCTTTAATACATCATTCATTTCCTATTACATGTTTTATATTTGATCAAATACCGTTTCCAATATTAGACGACTATCACGGATAAAGGTCGTATCAAATATATGTAAAATGTTAACGCCAGAGAATAATCAGTCTCGGCCATCTGTCGAAACATTCCATTCGGCGTAAAAGGCAAAATAATCGTGAAACGTATATGAATGAATCACTGAAAGCGATGACATCACGTGTTCGCGAAATGGGCAGGCATGTTCCTCATCCACGTGGTAGCAGCCGCCACTCAGCACAAGTTTAAGTCTCGTTAACTCCAGAAATATATCTAGGTTCAAATCATTTTCTCTCTTTTCTGCTTTTATAATAAAAATATTGAAAATTTTCAACAGATTTCTGATTTCATGCTGATAAACCGCGGAACTGTATATGGTAACTGTATTTGCTTTCATTCTCGACAAATTGACCTGTACCTCTGAAGATAGATATGTGACTGTATCCGTGGTCACCACGTTTTGTTACAAAAGCCCAATGGATTAATAAATTAAGTTTTTCCTGAAGTTTGTCATGAGGGATAGTGGTGCACAAAGTTGAAAAGGTTTTGACAGAATAGAACGTGGTTCTTTTCTAAGATTGAATAAAATCAATCAAATCCTTTGCGGTTTTGAGAATCAACATCAAAATTGCCACTTGTCTCAAATACAACCTGTGAATAGAGAGAAAATCCTTCTGTTTGTATTGAGGATTATGGTCAATCTCTGAGACAGTGCCATGGTGGTATATTTGCTGAACCCAACAACTGATAACCTACAACTGAAAGAGGTCGATATTAAAATTTACACTTAAAAAATGTATTTTGACTTGGTATTCAACGCGATGAAGCTAAGGAGAACCACATTGGAAATGCATTTAAACTTCTGATATTTAAGCCTTGAAGAAGGATAGACTTTCAGATGAGCAGTGTTCGGAAGCGAATAAAGAAAGATGTCCAAGAATTAATGAAAAAATACTTTGGGTATTCTTTAGTCCTTAATATATAGGTATAAATTAGAACGTAAAAATTACTGCATATTTGATAGATGCGACTGCGAAATGTGAGACTGGATAAAGACAACCTAGTTTGACTTGAGACACCTCGGGCAGTATAAAGTTAATGCCAGAAAATCTTGGTGTAATCATGGACTGTCGCTTCAATTTGAGTGAGTGAGTGAGTATGGTTTTATTCCAGCAATATCACGGCGGGGGACACCAGAAATGGGTTTCAACCATTGTAACCCATGCCGGGAATCGAACCCGGATCTTCGGCGTAGCGAGCGAAAGCTTTGACTGCTAGGCTACCCGACCGCCCCCGCTTCAATTTGAAGAGGCATGTGAACTCCAATTAATAATCGACCTATCACAAAATCAGAAACATCAGTCAAATCATTCGCTGAGTTTACAGGTGTTTGATTGAAAGTCTAGTAAATGCCATGGTCACATTTTGGCTACACTATTGTAATAGTTTGCTTTATTGCATCCAGTAGAATCAGCTAGACAAGTTGCAACGTGTCCGTAAACCAGATCTCAAGTGTATAACACACAGTCAAATATGCACACATCATACCAGTTCTGAAAAATCTTCATTGGCTCCCTGTACGCCAGTGGATCGCATTCAAACTTCTGACCATGGTCTTCAAGTCTCGTATCTGCAAGAACTAATCACCATCTACAAGCCAAAGAGACGTCTTCGATCAGCAGATCAAGTACAGCTCACATCCAAGAACATTGATGACAGAGCTTTCCAGAATCTGTTCTGTGGAATTTCCTTTCATTTGTCATCAGAAACCTAGACTATGTCAACTCATTCAAGACATAATCCACCTTTTGCACAAGCCTATAACTGAAAGCGCAAGTTTGAAAAGGGTGCTATATAAATATCTAATCCATTATTATTACCTGAAGAGAAGCCAACAAACAATGCCTTTTTGGTAGATTCTCGGTCGTGTAATAATAGAGATACATTACGTAAACAATCGACGATGCTGATTATTCAAAAATTCGTATTCACGATTCGAAATCCGGTACATATGGTCATCGCGTCCTTATTCCTTTTGCACATCGTAAAATGGCATTATTTTGCTGTTTTGCTTGGTTAATGACCCTGTTTGTTGAAAACAACGATGAATAATGTGCGATGGACCCCAGGGTGACTTGAATATTTCTGGTGGACAACTGACTCAAGCAATGTGAGGAATTTATCAACCTTATGTCACTGGTTTTAGAAATGAGCCTCTTACATAGATGTCGCATTGTTATGGAATCATAATATATTGCATAAACACACCTCTCACAAGTCAATATTAACTGAGTCTCATTGCCAAGTTTTGGTACGCTTTGACTGGCATAACAAACCAAACATTCAATCTAAATTAGTCGCCTCATTACTTTTCATAACATTTAAACACAGTCATAATAAACCATTGCCAGTGGCCAGAGCAACCAAGCCATGATAATTGAATATTATTTATAAAATGTCAACCAAATAGAATTAACTGTTCCCAATCGTTTCCGTTGGATACAATTGGTCAGTTCTTTGGATATTAGATACGAAGGGTTTTGATAAACAAAAAAAACACATTAATAACAGATTATGTCAAATGAAAAGAGACATCTCGTGCAACCAGTGCTACAGAAAACAAACTTTCAGTTCATGCTTTAATGATCTAAATGTCAAAAATATTAATTCATTATTCTGATTGATCGTCAAACATTTCAACAGAACAGAATCAGACTCTTATCAACCTTCTACCTCTTGTCATTGTTCGAAATGTTCATGTTCAACACGCTGTCAGCCAAACGTGAAAATGCCATTCTGATGAAAATATGTCATGTTTCCTTCCAGTTTTGCTTTTGTGTCGACACAAAATGAAACATCTAAGTCAATACCAGAATGAATTATTGTTTACATCTGCCATGTGAAGAAAAAACACAGAACCAATCAGTTTATACCGCACACTTTCAGCTGTTGTAATAGCCAGATAGAGAATCTCGTGAACCCTCGTATCTTTTGATATCGACACAATCTGCACGAGTTGATAAAACCTTTATCGACGGTTGTTGATATATTTGACATCAAAAGACACGAGGGTGATATTCTGTTTTTAATCCAACATCATTCTTTCAACTTGATCGGTTTTAAACAGTAATAATAACAGTGACATTAGGGTAAGAAGTACTGCCAACCAGTTTTTGTAGTAGAGTGATTAGTGATATTCCAGCAGTTTGACGGCGGTCTGTAAATAATCGAGTCTCGACCAGACAATCCAGTAATTGATATCATGAGCATCGATCCACTCAATTTGAATACGATGACGTGCCTCAACCAAGTCAGAGAAACCCTACAACCCGATCCTGTTTGTCGCCTCTTTCAACAAGCATAGTCGCCTTTTAAGGCAAGCATTGGTTTCCGGAGACCTATTCCAACCCCGATCTTTACGGGTGCATTTGATTGTGACGTCATTGTAGCCGATGACATCACAGTGGTCTGCAAAGCATTGTAATGTGATTTCACTGCAGCGATATATCCAATGGATATAGTGTTGGAAAAAAATATTAATCATTTTGCAATATGCTTACTAAATTAACTCAAGACAAATAGCAACCTTACAACCTGAGGCACTCTTGAAGAGCAACCTCCTCGTGGTGAGTGCTGGGTAGCGCTAAAAGCTCTTCCCCCGTGTGGAACCGGGGCAGAATATTTCCACAGCACCCCATTGCTGGTCGTAAAAGGCGATTTAAGTGGGCAGCCCGTTTGCCGTGGGTGGCGTCCCTGTGTCGGCGGAGGACGGGAGTCTGGTAGTTGAAGGCACTGGTTCCTGGAACTGTGTTCCTTTGCCCAACACACTACATCGACCCTTACTTCGCCTGGACGGGTGGTAAGATGGGCCCGGTCTTATCAATCGGCTGGTCATGCCAGGCCCTGTGCGTAATATTGTATATGCATACCTGTGTTGTATTTTAATGTATATTTTGGTCTTGGCCGTGCATAACTTGTGTGAATTCTCAATTTTGGATTGAATAAATTGCCTAGAGTCTTACGCCAGAAGGCGGTGGCGCATGGGCCAATCTGGTGATGTTGACCTCTGTATTCTGTATGTCTCCAGTTTCTTGTCATGGGCTGAATCTGCCTGGCAGTACATCTGGTAGATAAATATAGCTATTCAAGTCATTTTTGCTGGAGTATAACATCCCTGTATCCCTGGTGTTTGCATCCTGGATATCCGGTGCAATATAACACTGTCCTTGTTGACACTCGATGGCGGGTGGGGAACAGGGGTGCTGAATCATTTTCTTTTCAACATGGCTCTCCCACAATCTGGTTCATCTCGTAATGAAAAAAAGAGACGTCTTGAGGAAATTGAAATTTCAACTGGAAATCTGTCTCAAAATATTGATTCCTGGGCTAAATTCCTGGTGATTGAGGCTACTGATAACTTACCCATCAAATTGAATCCTTTTGCTGTTTCTAAGGCTGTGTACGGGATTTGCGGTGAGGTCAAGAACGTCACCCGTCTCCGTAGTGGTTCGCTTCTTGTGTGCACGGAGACAGCTATCTCTCAATCTTTTATCTATCTCTACCTTTGCCAATATTGAGGTTGCTGTGTCTGAGCACAGAACATATAATTCTTGTCGAGGCATTGTTCGTGACAGGGCTCAGTGTCTGTCGGACATGTCTGAAGAAGAAATCGCTACGGAGTTGGAAGACCAGGCTGTTACTGCAGTTAAACGTTTTACATTCAAGAAGGACGGTGTCATCACCAATACAAATACGTATCTCATGACGTTTGCCCGTACAACCCTTCCCCAGTCAATTAAAGCAGGTTACTTCAACATCGGAGTGGATGTGTATGTCCCCAATCCGCTCCGATGCTACAAGTGTCAACGTTTCGGTCATGGCTCTAAATCCTGTCATAACTCTGTGGTATGTCATCGTTGCGGTGCCAACCATGAGAGCACTGACTGCGAAACTGATTTGAAATGTGCTAATTGTTCTGGCCCACATGTTGCTTCATCCAAATCTTGCCCTGTGTGGCAGATTGAATCTAAAATAATGAAACTGAAATGTGAAAGGAACATACCCTACCTGGATGCAAAAGAACTATTGAAAGATCGATCAGACCACGACTCCATCAACTATTTCTTACTCCGCTGCAGTCTCACGCCCCGTAGCAACATCATATATTTCGTGTCAGACTGACTTGACATGGGTCAAGTCGGAACAACCTGTTGCTACTATTCCGAATTCCACTATTTCCAAACCTATTCCTGCCATCAGTCAATCAAGTTCAGGATCTCAGACTGAGATTCAGTCTAAGACACAATCGCAAACGTCTGGGAAACAACCAGTAAATCTGAAGAAAAAAAGAGAAAAAGAAATTAAATAGAAAACAGCCACCTATTGTCCCTTCGCCTTCAGAAGTTCCTTTACAGAACTCCTTTGGGCCTCTGGACATGGAGCTGACTCTGTCCTCTCAGGACAGGCGGAGGAGTAGTTCCTCCTCACATTCACGCGAGCGATCTCCAATTGAGCCACCATGACTCAGTTGTCCAATATAATACAGTGGAATTGCAGAGGACTTAGGCGTAATTTTAATGAGATACAATTATTGATACAGGATCTTCAACCGTCAGCATTATGTCTTCAAGAAACATACCTGAAAACTACAGATCAGTTTACCTTAAGACAGTAGGATGATTATCATTCCTTTTCTCCTCCTGGAGATAAAGCAACGGGAGGCTCAACTATCTTGGTGCGGCAGGGCATCATACATAGCCCTGTAGCTCTTAATACAAATCTTCAAACTGTTGCTGTTCGTCTGACTCTGCACATTGCTTTTATGCTGTGCTCCTTATATATCCCTCCTTCATCTTACCTTCGACAGTCTGATCTTCAAAATCTATACGATCAACTTCCAAAGCCCTGCATAAACATGGGTGATCTGAACGGACACAACCCGTTCTGGGGAAGTACAAATGCTAATAATAAAGGAAAAATCATTGAGGATTTTCTTTTTGACAATAACTTATGTACCTTTAATGATGATTCCAGCACCTATTTACATCCAGCCACTGTAACTTATTCTGCCCTCGATCTGTCACTCACAGACTCAAACTTGTATAATGAATTTGCATGGTCAGTCATTTTCCCACTATACTTAAAACTGTTAATCCTACTGATGAGCCACCATCATGCAGGTGGAACTTTACCAAGGCTAATTGGTCCTTATATGAGATACTGTGTACTGCCAAATTAAAACATGAAATTTTCCAGAATATTCCAGATCCGATACAGTTGTTTTCGGATTTACTGAGTGACATTGCTGACCAAACCATTCCTAAGTCCTCTGCGAATCCACATATTCGTAAACCATGGTTTACTAATGACTGCAAACAGGCCAGAAAGTGTAGGAAGAAAGCAGAAAAATATTTTCGCAGACATCCTACAGTCCATAATCTGGATAGGGTTAAAATTACAAATGCCAAGGCACGACGTGCTTTTAAACAAAATAAGCGACAATCTTGGAGGAACTATGTCTCCAAGATAAATTCCCGTACACCCATGTCCAAGGTGTGGAACATGGTTCAGAAAATAAAAGGCAAAGGCTCAAAATCTTAAGATGATGATCAGGTATTAACTAATAAAACTGAAATTGCAAATAAACTTGGAGCAACGTTAGCCAAACATTCTTCATCATCAAATTATGTCCCGGAGTTTAGAAAATATCAGAAACAACAGGAAAAGAAAACAATACATTTTAATTCGGACAATGGTGAAGACTATAATGAAGTATTTTCATTACATGAGCTACGTACTGCCCTTGGACAAGCTCAGGAGATGATAATATCCATTATCAGCTCTTGAAACATTTGCCTGAATCATGTCTTGAAACCCTTTTAGACATCTTTGACCAGATATGGACTTCAGGGAATTTCCCTCCTTCGTGGCATAATGCCATTGTAGTCCCCATACCAAAACCTGGCCGGGATCATACAGATCCCTCAAAGTACCGTCCTATATCTTTAACCAGTTTTGTCTGTAAGACCATGGAACGAATGGTAAATAATAGATTAGTTTGGTATCTGGAAACAAACAATCTTATTACTAATATTCAATGTGGTTTCCGGAAAAACAGAAGTACTATAGATCATTTAGTACGGTTAGAATCCTTTGTTAAAAATGCTGTAGTAAATAAACAACACGTAGTATCAATATTCTTTGATCTCGAGAAAGCATACGATACTACCTGAAAGCACGGCATTTTACAGGATCTACATGATTTTTTTAACTGACAGGCAATTTCAAGTCCGTGTGGGTACAACCCTGTCTGACCATTATAATCAGGATCAGAGTGTCCCACAAGGCAGTATTCTGTCTGACACACTATTCAGTATCAAGATAAATAGTCTTTCAAAAGTTCTAAGCGATTCAGTAGATGGATCGCTGTTTGTGGATGATTTCAATATTTCTGGTCGTGGTAAAAACATGTCTGCTATTGAGAGACAACTACAATTGTGTCTGAATAAAATACATAAATGGTCACTTGCCAATGGCTTTAAATTTTTTCAAAAATAAAACAAATTGAATACATTTCTGCAGAAAATATAGACTGCATAAGGACCCAGAATTGTTTCTATCTGGCACTCCCATCAAAGTAGTTGAAGAGGCCAAGTTTCTCGGACAGATATTTGATCGTCATCTGACATTTCTACCACATATTAAATATCTAAAAGCAAAATGCTTGAAAACTCTTGACCTATTGAAAGTCGTATGAAACACCAAATGGGGAGGAGATCAGACAACCCTTCTCCATTTGTACAGATCACTTATTCGCTCAAAAGTGGATTATGGTTCCATCATTTATGGTGGAGCCTGTCAAAGTAATTTACAGAAATTAGATTCAATACATCATCAGGGATTGAGGCTCTGTCCTGGAGCATTCCGGACATCTCCTGTTGATAGTTTATACGTGGAGGCCGATGAACCTTCCCTCAAACAACGCCGTCTTAAACTCGCATTACAATATATTACTAAATTACGCTCAAATACCTCTAATCCAGAATATAGTTGTGTTTTTTCTCCAATTTACGAAGAATTGTTTGAAAAAAACAACAACTTGTTCCACCTCTTGGGATCAGACTTAGACCACATATCATAGCAGCTAACATAGACCTAAATAATAGTGCACCATATCAGCTGCTGTCTACGCCTCCTTGGCAACTTGTTAAACCAGAGGTAGACCTAACACTTGCGAATTTAAAAAAATCAGAAACCAACCCATTAGTCTTCCAGCAGGAATATATCCAATTAAGATATAAATATGTTTGGCACCGCTCTATATTTACTGATGGATCGAAGGATTGTGGCAACACTGCTAGTGCCACAGTTGTTGGATCAAAAATTATATCTTCTAGAATACCAAATAATAGTTCCATATTTACTGCTGAAGCCAATGCTAAACTGGCAGCACTAGAATATATTCATCATCTAAGTAAATGTAAGCAGTTTATCATATTTTCCGATTCATTGTCATGCCTACAGGCACTAAAAAGTGTCAACTCGACTCATCCACTGATACTTGCTACTTTAGAATTATTTAATACCCTTGCAACTGGCCAATACGACATTGTCTTTTGTTGGTTGCAAAGCCATGTTGGAATTGTTGGCAACACAATGGCTGATGCTGCAGCTAAAGCAGCACTCAACAAATCTGTGACACCACTTCTTCTTCCATACAGTGACTATAAGCCTGTTATCAGATGTTACATCAGGGACCCTATGCAAAAGAAGTGGGACACCCAAGTAGGTATAAATAAATTACATGAAATAACACCAACTATTGGTTGCACCTACTTGGGTTGTCAGTCCAGATTTGAAGAGGTCATTATGCGACGATGTCGTATTGGCCACAGCAGATATACCCACGAATACTTATTGAAAGGTGAGGATCCTCCATTCTGCATCCCTTGTGATGAAAGAATCATGGTCAAGCATGTCCTGCTTGACTGCATTGATTTTTCCATCACAAGGGATAAGTATTTCAAAATTACATCCATAAAGGATCTTTTTAATCAAATCAGTGCTCATTTAATCATCGGTTTTTTAAAAGAAATAGAATTAATAGATAAATTTTGATTATAATATGTACAGTATAAAGTAAATGATTTTTAATTTGATGGAATGAAATCATAACTGTGATTGTTAGTGGCTGTATCTTCACAGGGGGTTGAAGTATCGTAAAACAATTGTGCCCCTGGTCCGGTATCATTCAACGTATCATTTCATTTCTCTGTGATTTTAGTCGTAGTATTTTTGTTGATTTTAACTCTTTGGCTAATCTTTCTGATCATCGCCAGTGGCCAGGGTGATGGAGTAAATCCTGCTGGGGTACCATGTATGTAGCAGAAGTACCGTATGTCCCCATGGTCCCTAGTATGGTGGCCTAACGTTGGTTGCTGGCGATCTACAGCCCGTTTTTATATTGTGTCGTCCGTTATAATCTGATTATCTTATTATTCTAAAACTAGTTTTACAATTATAATCTGTGATATTTTACTAGTTGTTGTACTGTCCTTCGATGACAGGTCTTAATTTTTTATATAAATACATAACTTGCTCAAGTCACGATATGGCTGAAATAATGCCGATGTGACTTTAAATTTTAACTCACTCACACTACAACCTGACAACCGAACCCGCGGATCAAAATGAAGCGTTTAATTGATACAGACAGCATGGAAGGTACCTTTGTGAAAAAGTAAGACAAAACGATTAGCTGTTTACGGGTGCATTAGATTGCTGAGGAAATCGAAACGGGTACGTATACCTATAGTGTGTCGAAACCAGGGGAAATATGTTTTTACAGAAAACGGGCGAAGTATTTAAATATGAACCGTGTCCAGATTAGACAGAATTGAAATCAGGAAGAGTGTGCATGTTTCATTTCAAAGCAAATTGGTATCATATCAATAAAATTCGGAAAAGGACATGTGTGTGGCTGCTTGTACTGGTCCGGACTGATGCCGATTGATAGTGCTAGCCCGCTGAGATACCATGCCACAGTTTAACATAAATACCCCACTCAGACACAGTATACTGACCCCGAGTCAACCAGTCCTTGTCCCTTAATGCCGAGTGCCAGACAGAGTAACAACAAGTACCATCTCTTAACGTCTTTCGGTATGATACGGCCGGGGAGCGAACCCCGGACCTTCCGCTCTCCGGGCGAACGCTCTACCTCTTGACCACGGAGGCGGTGTTTGACTATTGAATAATATCAATTGCACTTTATATATTAACATTTGAATGTGTTTCATAATCTCGACATTCATTTTTTAGTGAATAGCTGATATTGTCTGATCCAGACTCGATTATTTACAGACCGCCGCCATGTAGCTGGAATATTGCTGAGTGCGGCGTTGAACAACAAATAAAAATAAAAAGCATTAAGTCTGATTTTTTAATAATATAATTGACCCTTTGCAGAAGTTGAGCATATCGTCATTTAATTACGATTTCGACAACGTGTGTCATGTTCTGGACATTCATTCTCCGTGAATAACTGCAAAATAAATAATACAGCTTTAGGCAATGTTTACTTACCCACTATCATTTTTGGTTGATAAGTCGCTATATGGCTGAAATATTGCCGATGCGACGTTGAATTTTAAATCACTCACTTTTAGTTGATAAACGTTCACTTCGGTATAAAACACGCAGAACATTCTAATCTCATTTAGACTCTTAACTTTTAATTTTTAACATTATAAAAACAACACGCTCATTCAACAGTTCTTACAACGGGGGGGGGGGGGGGGGGGGGGGGGGGGGTGGCCTGCTATTCGCTGTGCAGAAACCCATGATCATGGATTCCAATCCCGGTTCGCCCCGATTATGTGTCTAGGTTTGTCATACCCATGTCATACCCTTGTTCGTGGGTTTCATCGAAGTGGTAAACGTCTGATCATGAGACCTGCATCACTTCGGGCTTCAAGCACTCTACACAACGGAACTTCCTGTCTCACCACTGAAGTTGATTCAAGAGGCTGGACCATGTCAAACGACCATTTATCTTGTTTTGCTTACTGTTTGGTTTCTGTACACGAAGAAAAAATATATGTGAGGTGAAGGTGAGGTGAAATGGGGTTTAACGTCGCGTTCAAGAATATTGCACTTATAGAGCGACATGCATGCACGCGGGTGTGTGCAAACCATTGGGATGCAATTTTATTGCAGCTTGGAGAGATTGCTTGATCTCACCCAAGCGATATCTCATGTGTAGACCAGAATGGGATGGTAAATAAGAGTCTACCATACCAAATTTTCTAGTTGAGGAAGGACTAAACAAATTCATCAATTATCAACGTTCTTACAACTAAATTGACAAACCACTACCTCACAGATCTGCAGATCTGCATAAAGCGTTCAGTCGATAGAAACTGCAAGGATGGAAAGTCTGCTCGTGCGGCAGTAGACATGGCGCATTGAAGAACACACTCCATTGACGCTTCGGTCAGTATCTGGAAGATTGTTTTGAATAACCCATACAGTTATATTATATGGGGTATAGGTTTGCATTGATTGCAAAATGTATTCGAAATCACCATTTAATCACTTGTGATTGACCCACAGTGTGGTCATACATTGGATGTGGATTTGTACTGATTGCGAATTTTTATCATGTTATCACTGTTTGACTGTTTCCTTCTTTATCATGAGGTGAGGTGAGGTGAAATGGGGTTTAACGTCGCGTCCAAGATTATTGCACTTTTATAGCGACGTGCATGTACGTGTGTGTGTTTGTGTGGCTGCTTGTACTAGTCCGGACTGATGCCGATTTATAGTGCCAGCTCACTGAGATAGCATGCCGCAAATTAACATGAATACCCCACTCAGACACAGTATACTGACTTCGAGCCGACCAGTCCTTGTTTTATCCCCTTAAAGCCGAGCGCCAGACAGGGTAACAAAAAGTACCATCTTTTAACGTCTTTCGGTATGACGTCTTTAACGTCTTTCGGCCGGGGATCGAACCCCGGACATTCCGCTCTCCGGACGCTCTACCACTAGACCACGGAGGCGGTCTAACAAATATATGTATTTCAATACAGAACAATAAATAAACAAATGTATATCTATGACGTCCAATTGTAAGACCTCGGACATATGTTTATGTAAAACAATTTCTGTGAAGGCGATTTTCCCTCAGGTTTTATAAAGTATGGAGTCACAGTGTTAATTACCTTTTGGGGATTCCAACACATTCGGAATGGACTGGTTTGTGAAAGTTTTACGATCTTTTAGTTAAATCAGAACTGATAAACACCCCAAGATATATGAAGATAAAGTGGTCAAGGTATCTGTGCAATATACATAACATGCCTTTTCTTGCTGAAATAATCATATATACAATGTCAGTTCCACAGAAGGTGAGAGATTCAATAAAATGATGAGACATGCCAACTTTTTATTACAAATTGACGCGCCACAGAGGAGACTGGTGTGTGGGTTGGCTGCAATGGCAAAAGATTTATTTGTTTGGGCGGGGGTGCACTAAAGGCAGATAAGCAATGTTATCACTCGTTTTAGGGACTATGAACTGTGGACGTGTGGTTATTAGGCGTCGCACGTTTGACTGACCCGTAATGTGAGCAGTAACGTCGATAAAATAGTGAACAGAATAATTCCTAATTCTGTGTACATCGGAAGTCAATTTAAAACATTAAAAAGGGGGGCCAGTTGGTTTTGGTCCCTGCAAAGGTTAGTACATACAAGTAGCTCAAGGTATTTTTGTCATGGCCAGACCCAGTTATGGGACGGAGTATAAGCGTTGCTTCAGAGAATGAACATTGAGAGTCAATTAACCAGTGTGGGATTTTTCATTACAGTTACTGTTGGCCTCATGACCCAACTGTAACTGAAGACTGAGATATTTTAATGACACAAAGAAATTGTTAGTTATTTGAGTTCAGGACACTATCAACAAAGTTGACACGAAACCCACCCACAGAGTCGCAAATCTTAACTATTTCTTTGCCAAGCAAAAAAACAAGATCTTAGCAACTACCATCAATCATAGGAGAAAGCAATAATTGCTAGTAGCCAGTGACACCACACAAGCGTTGCTGTAGACACAGTTAACCTACATAGCACTCCAGAAGGAGAGTTCAATTCTCATAGTCTGGGCGCTTGATATTGTGGGAGGGGCTTTTGATGGGGGGTTTTAATGTTGGAAAAGAATAATTTGTACTTTTTTCAAAGGAAATAAGAAATTTCACTGGAGTTGCTGATTGTAATAAAAAAAATTGTTGATTTTAATGAGTTTTGCTCCGTTGAATGAAAGAAGTGTATGTCTTGAAGCAGTTACAGAAAAAATATCGGATGTTTTGTTTTGATTAGGGTGTTAAAGGTCATCCACAGGTGTTTGGGGTTTTCAGATATAACCTTTGTATTTTCATTGCAATATTTGTTTTCGGTAAACACGTTTAATGTGTTTTCTAGTTGTTCAGATAAGCTGCTGTAGACAGTAATGTTTCAAGATGGAAAAGTTATATTTAAGAATACCAATTGTTTGTTGTGAAGTTCATTTGTAACTAGTCAGAAAGATGTGCTAACACTTTATAAACTTAACCACAAGCCCCTTGGTAACTGAAGAGAGATCATATTTCAAGTTGAACTGAGACATTGTCTTCGTGAAGGTTAATGATAAAGATACAAAATATAATTTGATTTAGCAAACTTCCGAATGACCGGAATCCAACTTGCTGGAAATACCAATTGGTTCCTCTTCGAGATCGGTGGTATTTTTACATGTTATTACAGACTGCGTCTACAACTAGTTAGCATCTACCTGATTATGTCTACAGCAGACTTTCAGAACAGAAATTCTTATATACCTGCAATGCAGCATCTGTGTTCCTTCAATATGAATGTGACGTCCATACACTTTGTAGAAGTAGATAGTAGATAGTCGATAAACTCACGTTGAACATGTGTAACTTTAGTTTATTTAATTATCCGACCAGACCTACACAAGCCAGTCCCGCCAGTGCGTATTCCAGGGCGACAAAGTGATTAATGGGAGTCATTTATGTGTATGCATGCACTGTATCACTGAAGACGAGGTGCTTGAATGTAGAGGGTTCCTCACTGCTTCGCATTGGTTGGTTTATCGTTACATCTTCCATCTTCACCCAGTTTATCTCTCTCTCTCTCTCTCTCTCTCTCTCTCTCTCTCTCGCTCTCTCTCTCGCTCTCTCTCTCTCTCTCTCTCTCTCTCTCTCGCTCTCTCTCTCGCGCTCTCTCTCTCTCTCGCATATTTTTGTATTCATTTATGAAACTAACACATGTACTTTCTTGATACACGAGTAAACAGAAACCACACACCACAACTTTCAATTCAAACAGATCTGCACCAGGAGGGTATCAGGTGTTATACAAAGTAATCTGAACGAGCAACCGGATAAAAATAGATCAATTGGATCTGATAACCTATAAAAAAATAACCCTAACACACACAAAAGGCACAAAGCAAAACCTTCCAAGGACCAGTATATGTACTAAAACGTGCGAAAACAACTACAAGCGTGTGATCTTGCTCATTAAAACCAAGAATGAACATACAAAACTCACTAATAGCGAATACGAAGTCTTGTTTCATTACAGAGTGTAACGCACTCAGACGGGAACGTGACGCAGAGCAAGATGCAAAAACCAAACAACTCATAACTACAGGCCATAAGAGCTTCACCTCTACACCAAAGATAAAACACACAGAATTAAACTGATGGCAAACACGATGTCTAATTTTGTTGAAGAACTTCTCGGAAGCGTTTCAATCGACGCCCATGTTCCTAACTGCCTGTGAAAAATACGAGCCATGACTTTGAGTGAAGACTGTAAGTGCAATCGACAGCCAGCGTTGCGAAACAGTTCATCATTTGGAAAGCTATAGTAGCCTCTCATATATCACCTGATCGCTCTAAGTAGTTGGTAATTTTGCCATCCTTTACTGTGTTACAACCGCGCCTGTTTTGAAGTTCCTCAAAGGAGATATGTCATTCCCATGAACAGCTCTGCCTTGTCCATGGCTTCAAAGCACAGCATACAGACCAGAAAACCGTAACCTGTACTTCTTTCAAGCGCAAAGAGATTCACACTTTGTTTCAATTTTGAAGAATAATATGCCACTTAGAACTTGTTCGCTTCAAAGCCAAACCCAACAATTTATGGCTAGAACAAAATGTTCGTTGTGTCCTCTTTGCAACTTAAATTGAAAAAGACGGTTAGCTTAATTACACCGTGTTTGTTGCTTGACACCTGTCAGGAAGAATCGTGCAATCAAGCCTGGAAAAACAGGAACCTGATTAGCAGGAATACATTATTTACCTAAAGTAAAACGCTGAAGTGATATCATTCGGTCGAATTTTCTCAGCACTCGTAAAATGTGACGTTTTCCTTTTTTTTATATTAAGCAAATTACCAACAAATCGTGTTTTCTGCAGGTTGTCAGCTGATATAGAGAGTGAAATTCCTTCCTGAAAAATTAAACTGTTTCTATGTACATAACTTATGTATAGCTATATCTCAACGATTACACTTCACATATTCATAAACAATTGGGATAACTGAATATTGATGGTCTCTTATAGATAAAAACCTTAATCATAAGAAATTCTGACTATATCAGGACCATATGTTTATCACAAAATCACTATGAAATCGTGATGATACCGGGTGTTCACGAAAAGGTAAGCGCTTCCTGCCCAACCGGTGGCATCCGTCACAAACACATGCAAAGGCAAGTCAAATGTTCACCTGAATAAACAAGGGAAACACATGATAGTAAAAAAAATGGAATTGTATCGGACATTAATTTTTTCACAAATTGGAAATGCTTCCATATGTCTACCATAATACTTTTTGAAAGGACCTCTGAAGATCCTGGGTAGAATAGGTCTCCAGCAACCCAAGCTTACCGTAAAAGGCGACTTTGCTTGTCGTAAGAGGCGACTAACGGGATCGGGTGTCAGGCTGGCTGACTTGGTTGATGCATGAGATTGTATCCCAATTGCGTGGATCGATGCTCATGATGTCAATCACTGGATTGTCTGGTCCAGACTCGAATATTTACAGCTGGAATATTGCTGAGTGCGGCGTTAAACAACAAACAAACAAACAAACTTTTTGAAAGCTTCACTGAACCTTTTATAGTGTAACCTTGATCAAGCAAATTCTGAGCAAGAGTCGTAAAAGTAAACCCATGTGCAATGAATAATTCACAAGTATCAGCTATTGTTGTAGTATTTTATATCTCATTAATCCTCCGTAAAGTCACTAACACAAGCCATGCAAATGAGTTGTCACAAAGTAATGTCTCCAAACTGATACATATATTGTTGTTTGTTGATTGACAGAGGATGGCAATAGCTGATGAGAACATGACATACGTTGCAGGTCTTTCCTTATTGCATAAAACTGACATGCCTTGATTTAACTGCAATACTCTTCACATGGGCGCTGACCCAACACACTTATTAAAACATATAAGCCGGGTTAGAATAGGTCTTCAACAACCCACGCATGCGACTATGCTTGTTGAAAGAGGCGACTAACGGGATCGGGTTGTCAGGTTCGCTGACTTGGTTGAGGCACGTCATCGTATCCCAATTGTGTAGATCGATAATCACGGGGTTAGTCCTACTAAATCTAATTTCTATACTAAACTATTCCCAGATGATCCATAAACGCATGAGTAAATCTGATCCCAGATGATCTAATGCATGAGTTGACTGAGGAGTATCGACACAGTAGAAGAAGACACATGAGACTATGGGGAATAAAGAGCAAATTTGGCCAATGCTAATTAATCCGTTGTACTCAGGTTAAGCAGCGACAGTTGTACACTAAACATATACATCAGATGTAGTAGTTTTCACTCGGGACAACTCCAGGGCCCACTTGCACAAAGCGATCTTAGCGCTAAGATGATCGTACCTCCCATACATTAACATAGGCTTACAATAGTCGTAGCGCTAAGATCGCTTTGTGCAAGTGGGCCCAGTGCCCCATCTATATGACTAGAATTTAGATTTTTGTATTGCCTTCTTCCTTTAATTGAGGAAGATTTATGAATGAAACAGTATAAATGTATGACCTTGAGAAGGATGCTGCAAATGCTGCTACTGATCAGTGGCCGTGTCTCCCTTACGGAGTAGACTGACGGAGCTACTCGACTGGGGGGTGTTAGGGGAGAACGTCAACCTTTGAATGTGAGAGACTATGAGACTATGATCGAGGATATAGTCATTTTTGTGGTCACTTTGATATTTATCATTGATATTTATATATTTATGTTTTTGAATTAATATTATAACATCATGTAAATACTATTAAGGTTTGTTATTATCTGCAGACATGTAAGTTTGCTCTTTGAATTAATTTTGAACCTGCACACCCCTCAGATGAGAATGAAATGACTTAGCCCACTTAACAACCCATTCCAATTAGATCTAACAACAAGAAATCACCATGCGTGCATTGCCACATGACCTAATTGATTTTGGGTTTTCAAAATTATATCAAGTGGAATGACACCTGCTCATGATGGCAATCACTCGATCCAGACTTATTTACAGGCCGCCGTCATATAGCCGGAATATTGCTGAGTGCGGCATCAAACAAACAAATAAACAAAAATTTCTCCGTACATTGCAAAATGGACATGACAGAGTTACGAAAGTATAAGTACATGTTTTCACAAATAACTTCGGAACACCATTTCAGAGTACATCCGTAATGTTTCGAGCTGAACAAGGAACAAGGAATGTATGTATTTTCTCAAGTATTCATTTATTTGTAATTGCACAATTATTGAAGCATTAATGACCGTATTGATCAAGATGCAGAATAAATCTGTTTCTATATTATTTGCATAAAAGGAAATCTACATTTCCTTGACAGCAAACATTGCAACATTTACAACATTCACAACATTTCGCAACATTCCAATACAATATGTAATTTCGTGTCTATAATTAACAAATGTATCTGGAGATTTGACTAACTCGAGACAATATGTTTACTAAATGTTATAGATACAATCAAATATTTTAATTTTAGACAGCAAAGTCCATATTGTACATGATTAGTATTGATTGAGGAGATAGATAGTCGCTATCTAAATTTCATTAAAGATTATGGGACTACTAAATGAGGCACTGGCTGGCAGTTTACGACGCACAGACACTTTACAGACGCTCATTCGTCTTGACTGTCGCCAATTCATCCGTTATCTGCCTACAAGTTGTCTGCTGGAACCTTCTCATGACTATGGAAGTGTTTCGTTGCTTTTATTCTAATGGCGTATTAAGAACAAGAGAAGGTATCTGATTATGATACGCAAATTAGTTGTCATGCTGTCATGGTTGGCACCTGGCCTGCATGAACAGGATAGTATTTTATAACTTGCCCGTGAAGAGATCACCCGATTTATAAACATACAGTTGTATTACACATTGTGTAATACCAAAGGGCGTGCTTATGTACTCTCGGAACACGTTTCACGAACAAATACTGAAAGCTCTCCACATCCCTTGGCTTATTCAACGACATGGCGTATGGAGTTGATAGATCACTGAGAGGAGCTTATGCACACTCGATGACCCCAGCAACCTTGTTGCTAGGCTGACGTCACATGGCATTGTTTCGCCAATGGATCTTGCAACAAAATTCCACAAATTACGTCATCGGGTATTGTGACGTTATTGTAAACTTTGAGGTGCAAGGCCCGCCTCACAAGGCGATCGTATTGTATGCAACGACAGTCGTTAGTCTAAGTTAAAGTATGTGAGTTGCGATAGTCTTAGCCCTACAATAATTTTGTGAATTCTAAAGGTGGACCGTTGTATGGTATTAAATTCATACGTTTCAACTTTTGACGTGTTTGAAGTATTATTCTGTTAAACTCAATTGGACTATGCCGGGGATCGTGTAGGTGTCAGCCTATTCATACTCAACAGTATAATTCTAAAAGCGTTATAAATGACAAGTAATAAATAAAATACTAAACTCGCTCCCGTGTAAAACCAATTTTATGAAAATAAAAAAATGAATATATATCAATTATAAAATTGGTATTACACGGGAGCTCGTTTAGTATTCTATATTTATCACCCACGGGTAAAGGATAACAGAAGATTAGATGAACAGAATATCATCGACAGGACTTTTTATTGTTCAAGGACATTTGTTTCTGACGATATATAAAAACAATTCATCTCAGATTTCTATATGTCTTGGCTAACTATATGTCACCAGTTTCCCTTCGGTTCTATGTATTTTTCTTTGAATCTGGATATTTCGATCAATGGTGTCACAGAGTGACACACCATTTGCTTATAATCTTCCCTATGCTTGATTGACTTGTTTTATATTCTCTAATTTAGTTCGTATCAAGTTTCAGCAGTTACGTATGGTTATACCTCCTTGTCAGTCAACCCATTGTTACCAATCCTTAAAATAACAGCAGAGTGATACGGACTCTCCTCATCGCTTTATCCCCATCTGGGGGCACGGGTGGTCCAGTCGTCTACATCTTCCCGAGGCAAGGGAGTTAACTGACTATAAAAGTCCAGTTTCCACCCTTGCCGAACTTGGCTGGTATTATGGAGTTACATTTTGGCTGGACTAACGAGTCTATGCATAGTCCAATCAAAATCGCGCTCCGAAATCGAAATCCGGTTCGTAAACTGTCGTGCAGATTTCGATCGATTGGAGGATTTGCAAAGCATGTGCACCGCTAACTGGTTGTCAACAGATATTTTCTAAATCTTGTCATGTTTTTAATCAAGGTGCTTACGTGATTTGATGCATTTCGCGATGTAAGACCCGTTTTATCACAATATAGACCTTGATTATCGATCAGATCATCTTGACTGGGCGCCGCCGTTATGTTTGAAGCAAATGCAAGTGATACGAGTGATGGAATCTGATTGGTCCATAGGAGAGGCATAGAAGGGTCATAACTCGTAAAAGCCACTGGTGGCGCTACGATCGAGCCCAGGAATTCCAGCCTAGTTCGGCAAGGGTGGAAACTGGACTTTTAAAGTCAGTTAACTCTCTTGACTCGGGAAGATGAGTCGTCTAAGGCGCCGCGATTCGCTGTGCAGAGTTGCGTCCCTTGAACACGCCAGAAACCTATAACCTATGGGGATTATGTTTCTAGGTTTGTCAGCACCATACCCGTGCCATCGTGGGTTTCACCGAAGTGGTAAACGTCTGAGGCCTGCATCATTTCGGGCTTCCCTCCCACATTAAGCTGACACGCCGTGATATAACTGGAATAATGTTAAAAGCGGCGCTAAACCCAACTCACTCAGTCACTCACTTTATCCCCATCTAAAAACATCTAAACCCGCACCCGTTGAATTCAGGATTAATATTTCAAACATTATGCAACCTCCAGTTGACAGTCTTGGCTGTACGCACCACGGACAGGTTCATATTTACTTTGCAGTAGATCTGATGCTAATTTAAGACGTCAAATACGTCACTGACAAGAGCACCTATCGGAATTTATAACCCACAAGAGTACTTTCAGCGTTGCCATGTGAGGGCAAGCATTCTTAAATGTCCCTCTGAGACAGTTTCCAGCTACAGAATTCCAGAAGGTCATAACAATCTAGCACAAATGAGAGGGATAAAAGAGACATTTTATTACCTCTAGTGAATAAAATAAAGTGTATTTACGTTTAGCGACAATATAAAGTAGTACCGCGTTAGTCCGGATCTTGTTTTCCGGACACCCAGAATTCCGGAAACTACCCATTCCGGAAGGTTTCTATTTCGAACAGCAACATGCCATTAAAGGTGCGTAACTATGATTCATGTATCGGGAAAATGATAAACTGAGAAATGTTACAGCGAATGATTTTGTGCAAAAAGTTTAAATGGACTTAACGTAAAGTACACTTTAATAAAGAATAAACACACACGTATGCATGTATACACTAACGCACATCATCACATGTCCTGGCATGCAAACATTCTGATGACTTAACGGTATCGTATTTTTGTTATTTGACTGGATTTACATATTTCAACAGATCTCTGTGTATGGCATTATCAGTTATTCGTTATATTAACTTCAGATGAGCGAGAGTGTTTGCACGAGTGATCCATGTATGTACTTAGTTTTACAGTTGTTTTCAAAGGAACATTTTTCGGGAGACATTTTATGATTTGTTCATTCAGTTGGTAATTAACGCAAGGTTAATTGTTGTGACTCAGTTTTACAGCATAAATGTATTTTAACTGTGTAAAAGAGTTAAAGATAATAAAGTTTATGAAAAATTAAATTAATGTATAATAACAACGTATGCGTTTTATCGATTTCATTAAAATCTCTAAATCTAGAAACAGCGGTATTCGAGTATTCAAGAGTGAATAAAAAACATATTTTGAGACAAAAGGGGCAACTTTGTCTTAAAAAGAACAAGAACACGTAAATAGGAGATTCAAACATGTATACATAATTCAAAAAGTCGAACATAAAAACATATTTTAGTGAATTAATGCATTTTTATTGACGAAACTTAACTTTAGTGAAATGAGACAATATCGCCAGACTGAAGCTTCAAGCAATTGCTGTTGACAACAAGACACGTATATATACTTATACATGTACATGCGCACATACATATGAACGACCCGTAATTGCTACACATGTGAGAGGTAATATTTAACGTCACTTCGGTAATATTTCAGCCGTAACACGATAGTACAAATTATACTTCATAAAAATCATGCAGGGTAAATATTAAAAAATGCATATTTTTACAGATTCAACTTAGAATGTGCGACTGGGATATGAAACAGTAACAATTCATTCATACAAACAATCATGCGGTGAAACACTAAGGTAAACATCAACAGAATCAAAATAAATATACTGAATATTTCAAAACTTGGATTCAGAATGTGCGATTAGATATAAAATAGAACCCTAGCATGACTTGAGTATTCACCAAAACTGGCAATACATTGTATACCTTGGCTTCAGAAATGTCGAAGATGTGTCAACTACACTTAATGTGCTTGACAAAAGAGCACGATATAGATACATGCATTCTTGTGAAATAATAATTCACTGCTAAACGACATCGCTGTGTTAGAAGTTGATGAAGAAGCAAACAATAGTCTTTGTAGCTTCGTGATCGTGTCGTGCAATGGAGAGCTTCAATAATCATTTAATGACGTGTATGATCATGATTCGTGTCATCAACGGCAGATTGTTTCCCACACTGAGGTGAAAAGTTCAAGAAACCGAGAACGTGTTACCCTCGTACAATAATGCGTGTTTGATGACAGTATTTGGTTGTGCAGCTGTTGGTAATTAACTCCCTCTCGCGATATTACCTTCATTGTTTGTATGGTGCTATTTGATAAAATAATAGAATAATAACGTATAATCATGTGACATTTTTGATCCTATATGGGTATGGATTAATGTATAAACTGCCCTTCGTGACGAAAAAGCGATTGTTTGATATTTGATGTCTGATTATCTTCAAGTTGATATTTGACCATAAAACCTTTGATAGTCGCTGTATTTGCCAATATTTCCCAAGCAGCAGTATAATATTGTCCAGCTGTCTAATTGTGAACATAACATCTGTTATGGTTTAAGTATTTTGTGCTTAGTTACATTACACACCTGGCATTAGTTGTAACATTTAAACGCCTTTCATCAGACTCACAAATCAAATATATTAACCATATGAAATCTGATTGTTCATCTTACATTTCGACGGAAACTCTCAGGACTTTTCAGAATTATATTAATTTTCCAATCATTGTTCAAAATATATCTTTCAAGCGCCCGTTCCCGAAGCGATCTCAGTGCTACGACAGTCACAGGTCCATGTTAAAATGTGGGAGTTACGATCGTCTTAACACCAAGAACGCTTTGTGGGACGGCGCTCAGTTATTTAAGAGGCAAAACTAAAATCAGCTTGTCAGTCCGATGAAATATATCACATATTTATGTTGTCACGAATTGTCATTGATTCATAAACACATGTCCGTGATTTTGTCGGAATCGTACTGCTATTGGCATGGATTTCCTCAATATGGAAGATCGATTACACGTTATTCACACGTGGCGCAACGACACATCTCATACCTAACTCACATAAATTACGTGTTTATATCTGCCATACACTAAAATGAAAACCGATACCATCCATGTATACTTCATTATCATAATATGTTGCTTGTTGCAATAGGCGCAAGGAAATACCAACAGGTGTTTCGCATGGAAGCAATAGGCCCATGTACACCCATCATATGTATATACACCATCACTTTCAAATGGGTATATCTCTGCGTGTCATGAGGGGGGAGATGTTGACCACTTTGCTGAAAGCAACGAGCATGATGGGTTTAGTGAAGAAAAACCAAGAAACATAACCAGATTGAATTTCTGATAAAACCCCATGAGTTCTGGAACACCAAAGTGTTCATGGTTGATAATATTTGTAGAACATTTCAGATAATTTGAGTTTAGATAGCTTCGCCAGTCTCATTTTCCAAGAGGGACAGCGTTCCAAACCTTTGAGCATTGCTGTGCGTGTACAGTTTCAAACATTGACAATAACTGCATCTGAACCTGGAACATGATAAATATGCAGCTACCAGCCGACTCGTCTCGCATCAAAACACGGGACTGTGTACTCGCGGGCAGATTACCACGGAGAACGCTGATCACTGTGTCGGATTAACGAGACTGATGAATGAGTGATTTCAACAATTCCTTGCAAATTAAGTGTGTCGGAGACAGGACAGGACAGGACAGGACAGGACAGGACAGAAGTTTATTACTCATGAATCACGTATTGTGATATAGAGCATACAATATATATATTTATATTTACAGACGTGTATCAGTGTGCATAAACATAAAGTAATTACAAACATAGTATATACAGCAATTGAATTCTTATTTAAAAAGTTGTAAACCATCCTTTAAGTATTTCGCCAGCTCTATAGACGGACACGGAGTGCGAGAATGTCGGATTAACGGGTCTAAATAGCACTGATTTAATCGGTTCCCATAATTTGTGTCAGATAAAGCCGATTGTCGGATTAACGAGACTTGACTGTATAATCTTTTTTATATTCTAGGTCATCGTGTTATATACCTTTGGGAAGAACATAGTGCCCATTCTCAACGTGCGTGCATACCAGTGTGTCTACACTCAATTTATAGGTGCGTTGTAAACTGATCTGCAAGACTGGGCGTATGTGAGGTGTTGTTTGCATTGTGGGCTATCGCTCGTGTAGGACGATGTTATATTCCTCATGAGACAGACAAACGAGGCTGAGTAGCTCTATCGTATCCAGAATGAAAGCATGGCCTCGGGAGTTGGTGTTACAATCAACGAGGGATTAACAGTAATAACACTAAAAGTGTATTAGGCGGGGTGAGTATAGGACGATTGTGCAAATGAGGATGGTGCACCGTTTAACTCTTTAACAAGACACGGTAATGTATATTAATTTCTCCACAACGATGGAACATCAGAAAAAATACCTAACAGTTCTTTGTGTGTGTACCCCAACCATCAGTAAATCAGTACATTTCAAACCTCGTAAATATTCCAGAAACGTTGTTGAATATGACGTCATGTGAGTGCACCCAATCCTCTCTACTTTTATGGTATCTCAGTGGGCTGGCACTTTTAAATCGACCCGTGAAACTTCCGGGGTAGAATAGGTCTTCATGCTTGCTGTAAAAGGCGACTATGCTTGTCGTAAAAGGCGACTAACGGGATCGGATGGTCAGGTTCGCCGACTTGGTTGATGCATGTCATCGATCCCAATTGCTCATGATATCAATCACTGGATTGTCTGGTCCAGACTCGATTATTTACAGACCGCCGTCATAAAGCTGGAATACTGCTGAGTGCGGCGTTAAACAACAAACCAACCAACCAACTTTTAACTCGACACTAGCCCAGACCAGTACAAGCAGCTACACACGCACGCACGCACGCATATATCAGTGAAATAATCTTGACGTCAAACCCCATTTCTCCACCTCACCTCAACTTCACCTCCGTACATTTAAATGAATTGTTGTTAAACTGATTTGCTTGCAAGAGGCCATGTGCATATAACTCATTTTAAGGATTCGACGATCTCCCAACATGACATCAATAAAAAAAACGAGAATTTTTTTTTTTTTCATAATGTAGGAAGTGTATCTGTAGTTATTACCAAATGACAAACTATCGTACAATATCGTTTTGTTTGTTTGTTTGTTTGTTTAACGCCGCACTATTCTAGCTATAATTATAACGGCGGTCTGTAAATAATCGAGCCTGGACCCAACAGTCCAGTGCTTGATATCATGAGCATGAGTTCCGTCCTTTGGGCACTCCTAAAATCTACGATTTGGGGATCGAATCCCGGTTCGTCACGATCATACAAGACACCAGGAATATAGGTTATTACATGAAATATTCAGCCTTCTACACATGCTATTGATCGAAATGTCCGGAGTAACACGACATCTGTAAGACAAAAATAATGAAATATTTACAAACCATGCTTTAATCTCAAGGGATCCTGACTGACAGTTCCGTTCAACACTAATAATTATGGAAAATTGGTTTTGAAAACTCATCTGTGCACGCTGCGAGTTGTCAGATGGCCGAATTTCCCGGATCACAACTGAAACATAGGATCTGTCATCGATTATCCAGCCTTTTCTCCAACACATAACTCATTCATATACCTTTGTATGAATCCCGCTTCAAGCATCAGATGACTGGTTCAAGGCCGAATGAAACTTCAGCCTGTTTCCACTCGTCCACTCGAGACATATGTCTTGGTGCAAATCATGTGCTCTCTTTCTTGCCATAAGACACACTTCTTATCAGTCCATCTTGACCTAATTGAACACAGTGTTGATTCAAGTACTGATAAGTCACACCAGTCCATCTTGACCTAATTGAACACAGTGTTGATTCAAGTACTGATAAGTCACACCAGCCCATCTTAACCTAATTGAACAGTGTAAGGACAAGAGAGCTACAATGCTTGTTGGATGTCAGTTGTCATGTACATGAAGACAAAGGTGGATAACATGAAAGGTGGATATCATGAAAGACAGATGGCTTTGAACGCAGAAGCAATATAAAGAATAACAAGTGATTTCTTGTAAATAAGTTCAGTAAGGATCTAAAAAGAAATTTGAAGGTTTTCCCATCACATCTGAAAAATAAGAATATGCGTTGACAAATATATAGACGAAATACAAAATACGGCTACATGTAAATACATGTCACGTGATAGATACGTCAACCACTTGAATCCCATAACAAAAAACAGACGAAAGGAACCATCATTGATGAAAACTGACAACATGCTGACCACTGAGCTGTTTTGTCAGCCACGCATGACAACTAGTTTGCAATGAAATGCTTGACTTGTTATATGTTAAGGTGAGTGAGTAAGTTGAGTTTAACGCCGCTTTTAACAATATTCCAGTTATATCACGTCGTGTCAGCTTAATGTGGGAGGAAAGCCCGAAGTGATGCAGGTCTCAGACGTTTTCCACTTCGGTGAAACCCACGAGCACGGGTATGGTGCTGATAAACCTAGAAACATAATCGGGGCGAACCGGGATTCGAATCCACAATCATAGGTTTCTGGCGTGTCCAAGGAACGCAACTCTACACAGCGAATCGCGGCGCCTTAGACGACTGGGCCACCCGTGGCTCCTACTTGTGTTAAAACTATCATCGGGGAATAAAAGTTTCCAATATCGGTTGTGCCTTCTCCTGGTCCTAAACGCTAAGAACTCGCTAATACCCATCAATGTGAGATCACATTCCCTATTACTTAGCACGTTCTGGTTCATGTATCCAGGGTAAACAGATTTTAGGATCGCGCGGGCCAGCACAACCACAGGAATTGGCATCGACTGTAAATGTCCCTTCAATTACCGATGATACCAAGAACGAGGACTGGGAATGGAGAAGGGGGACAGTTTCAAGCAGACAACTTGTTGGGAGATAACGGATGAGCTGGCGACAGTCAAGACGAATACACGTCTGGAAAGTGCGAGTGCGTCATGAACTGTCAGCCAGCGGCTCAGTTTCTAACCCCATAATCTTTAATGAAGTTTAGATAGCGACTATCTATCTCCTCAATCAATACTAAAGATGTAAAACATGAAATATGCTGTCTATAACCATATTTGTGATTACATCTATAACAATTAGGATATACATTGTCTCGCGTTATTCAGATCCATAGATATATTTGATAATTTAAGACATGTAATTAAATTTTGTTTTCACAAATCTTGAAATATATTTTACATTTGTACTCTCAAATGACGTTCTAAAGTTAAATGGTTTTTTTATTAAATAAGAAGCGACGAAATAATTCCATAACCATAAGAAATCATTTCCATTGTATGACTCCTATTACATTATAAGCATGTGTTTATGAATCACTTTAAGGAGTTCGCGAAAAGATGACTAAGCTCATTTATTTCTTTTAAAAAGTGACATGAGTGAGCTCGTCTTTCTATAGTTGTGCAGCCAAACCATATTTTGTATTATTTAATGTGTCACTGTCATATGCTTGTTTGTTTCTTTGTTGTTTAACGCCGCATATATTCCAGCTATATGACGGTGGTCTGTTTTATAATCGAGGCTGGACCAGACTGTCCCGTGATTGACATCATGAGCATCGATTCACGAATTTAGGGTATGATAACGTGCATCAACCAGCGATCCTAAACACCCTATCTAGTTAATCGCCTCTTACGACAAGACCTAATCTAACTCGGATCTTAACGGGTCAATTCTGAATGAACCCTGGACATGATACGGAATTTTACGGCAAGCATGGGTTGCTGAAGACCTATTCTACCCCGGATCTTCACGGGAACACTGTCATATGCTGTTCAAGTGACAAGTGACATTATTGAGGATTAACAAGGTACTGAGTACAACGTACTACAATAGCTTATCCTTATTCCTCACCCACGGGTTATAATGTGTCCCTCAGAGGGTTAGTAGTTGATTATCACATTTCAGAGTATCATTAGTCGTGCTTTAGGAAGTCTATGAAGTACAATCATTCAGATTACACCTTTATCACAATAATAGACTTCCTTAAAGTCTAATCTTCCGCGGAATATTCTTGTATAAAATCTATGTCACCGACACTGTATTGACTTCGGGCGTTGACCGGGTGAAAAACGTTATTTCGATATTTACGTCTCAGAATATTCAACTATCAGTTTATAATATTTCCAACAAAAATATACGTGAATGTATTCCATAATAATTTTGATTCAAACACATTCTTATTAATACGCAATAATGCTACATGTACACTTGTACATATAATTGTGCTTATATTCTCAGACATAATCCATATGCACGTTTATCTGTATCGAAGACGGGCAAGTAATGTTGTTGAAAATATTCCGAGTACTATAATATTACTAAAATTAATATTAATAAAAATATTCTGTGTAAATCTAACAAAGAAATATGGGGTTTCTAAATGTAGTAATTAACTCGTTAAGCTGTATTAATACCTATAGATCTTAACTTATACTTTATTGAACATTTCTTTATCATAAACTAATAGCATACATTCTTCATTCTCGTGCACTCATAGCATTTATAGATTTATTACAACAGACCAAGTCATTTACTTTTCATTCCGTATGTTCCTCTATGTAGTGAAACAGCTTATGTTTCTGGGAGGAAGTGAACTCAATATATCACCTGACAGCCTGTCGTAAACGCATTCACGATTTGCGGGTAATTTGTTCAATTATATAATACCGAGAAACTTCTCGTTCTACAAGGGCTCAGAAAATAAGCCCTAATGATATTGCTTCAACGTTTTGCTTCAAGTACATTATTTATTCCTGATAAGCTGCTTCCTGGTCTTTGCCAGGAATGATTACACATTCTTCCCGACAGGTGTCAGGCAACAAACACGGTGTAATTAAGATAACCGTCTTTTTCATATTAAGCTACAAAGAGGACTCAAAAAGTGTTCTGTTCTAGCTATAAATTGTTGAGTTTGGCTTTGAAGCGAACTAGTTCTAAGTGACATATAATTCTTCAAAATTAAAGCAAAGTGTGAATCTTTTTGCGCTTGAAAGACGCACAGGCTACGGATTTCTCGTGTGTATGCTGTGCTTTGATGTCATGGACAATGCAGAGCTGTTCATGGGGATGATATATCTCCTTTGAGGAACTTCAAAAACAGGCGCGGTAGTTACCAACTACTTAAAACGACCAGATGATAAATGAGAGGCTACTATAGCTTTCCAAATGATGAACTGTTTCGCAACGCTGGCCGTTGATAACACATTTAGACTTCACTCAAAGTCACGGCTCCTATTTTTCACAGGCCGTTAGGAACATGGGCGTCGAATGAAAAACTTCCGTGAGGTTTCTCAACGAAGTGGGACGTAATGTTTGGAATCAGTTGAGTTCTGTGTTTATCTTTGGTTCAGAAGTCAAGCTGAAGACGTGGTTGTGTTTTGCATATTGCTCTTTTGCATATTGTTCCCATACTGAACAGTGTCATGAACATTTTCTTTCACACAGTGGTTCTTGGAAGACTTTCTTTTCTACCATCGCTTTTGTGGAGAAGCGGATTATTTGATGTATTCAGGCGATTGATTTTGATCAGACTGAATTTCCTTTTTATAATACCTAATATATTCTCACAAGACAGAGTGTTTTCTATTCAATAGGTGAGATGAAATTGGGTTGAACGTCGCGTCCAAGATTATTGCACTAAAATAGCGACGTGCATGCACGTGTGTGTGTGCGTGCGTGTGCGTCCACTAGGACACGGAGGCGGCCCTATTTAATAGTATATCAGGATGTTCATAAATAAATAAAATAAGACGGAAATATACAAACGAATGAAGGAGGAAGATGTAAGGATAAACAAACTAATACCCTGCAGTTGTCGACCCACTTCCTTCAAGCACCTCGTCTTGAGTGATACAGTGCATGCATACACAAAACCAACCGCCATTAATCACTTTGTCGCCCAGGAACACACACTGGTGCGACTGGCACATGTGGGCCCGGGCCTGGCGTAGATCAAGGTCAGTAGTTCCAGACTCGTTTCAATTAAAAGCATATGAATTGTTTGTTTGTTGTTTAACGCTACACTCAGCAATATTCCAGCTATATGACGGCGTACTGTAAATAATCGAGTCTGAACCAGCCAATCAAGTGATTGAAATCATGATCATCGATCCAAGCAATTGGGATCGATGACATGCATCAACCAAGTCAGCGAGCCTGACCACCCGATCCCGTTAGTCGCCTCTTGCGACAAGCATAGTCGCCTTTCACGGCAAGCATGGGTATCATCGTTTGTTTTATATTGTGTGGATTGAACTTTTTAGAAATATATATTAAAGAATATTATATAAAGTTTCATGTTTAACGTTACGTTAAGTATACGCTGCTCCGACAGTCGGGACATTTTATCTTAAAATAATAGTTTCCTGTGTATACAATTCTGTATCGAAATACCTATTCATGACAATATTGTATCGGAAAATTGATATTCGTAAATATAATGTGCAAACAAAATGCGTCAAAACAGCTGAAATGGTTGTCAAATACCTTGACCATAATTTGCGTTAACTTCACCATCCCGGCAACGTAACATGTCATCTGGCAAGAGTATTTGAGTGATTATATGATTAACAATAAAACGTAGATTCTTAGGACACATATTGAAAACGTACGAGCCTACAGTCATCCGGTAATGTCATTTGCCAGACGAACAGGGACAGTATATTTGTTCAATGTAGCTCTCCGATCATATGAACCCATGTTGATAATATCAACATCTCTGTAGCATCGCAAGCAGTATCAAGTCGAGAATACCATATCTAATATCAGTCGAGTGTTAATAAAACATTCAAGATAATATTCCTACATTTCATTCACTTACATGGTCTTGTCAAAATAGAACTACGCCTTCAAGCATTGGGAGGCTATTCTTAAATGAGAGTAAACGTATATATGAAATACGTAATACTATTCTGAATCAGCAGCAGGAAGTAGAAGTGTGAGCTGAAAAGGTTATAATTTGCAATTTAAAACAGAGAGGTTACATCTGAAAAAGCAACAAAAAGTTACTTTTTTTGTATGTTTAACGCCACACTCAGCAATATTCCAGCTATATGACGGCGGTCTGAAAATAATCGAGTCTGGACCAGACAATCCAGTGATTGACATCATGACCATCGATCCACACAATTGGGATACAATGACATGCATCAACCAAGTCAGCGAGCCTGACCACCCGATCCCGTTAGTCGCCTTTTACAACAAGCATAGTCGCCTTTTACGGTAAGCATGGGTTGCTGAAGACCTATTCTACTCCTAGGAATGTTTAACATCTCAAAGTTAAAGCAATTCTACTTTGATGCCATATTGGCCTGTGCATGATCTCCTGAAGAAACGCGGTGCTCCTGCCGTGCAAGTGCGTGACAGTGACACAATTTATTAACCAAAACTGCAACTTTTCCCTACAACGTTTGGGGTATAACCGAGCATGAGGAGAATATTTCCAATTTTTCCGCATCAGTGACCAACATGACGTCCGATGCTATTCCCTGGTTTGACAGGTACCATATATTCCCGTGACTTTTCGAGCGAACAATTGGATTTTGTCGGGTTTTTTTTACATCAATACACGTCGTGTGATTCCCAGAGTAGATTCCCGATTGGATGAAGATGACTCCAAATTAGAGTTAAAGGCAGATCAATCAGATAATTATAAGTGAGTGAGTATCATTTTACACCGCTTTTAGCAATATTCCAGCAATATCACGGCGGGGGACACCAGAAATAGGTTTCACACAGGGTCTTCGGCGTGACGAGCAAACGTTTGAACCACAAGGCTACCCGGCCGCCCTCAGATAATTGTGAGCCGACATAATTTTGAATTGAATTCCATTTTATGGACGCATCTATGTCATACCCGCACGTATATTTTCTTGTTAGTGGTCTTCAGTATGATACATTTTCAGAACAACTAACCTTGATACAAATGTTATCCAGAAACAGACTGCAGCGAAAGGGCATCGTTTACCAGTTTTACACTGAAAAAAGTGCGCGAGTGTTTCCGCGATGCGTTTGAACCTGAAAAATATTTCCCGAGGTTTCGACACAATTATGTCTTCATTATGACAGTTCAGCTCACTGTCTATTGAAGCTGTCAAACCGCAGTTCTTTCGGTCTTAATATTTCACAATGTCACTGATAAAATTCTGTCATGTGTTGATGAAATCAATGTTTGCAGCTTCAGTGCTGATTTTCATGACGCCAATTTGATTCTCATATAGTGTATTTTTCATATGATTTGAATCAGAACTTCATTATCTTTTTATTCTACTGGATGCCAAATGAAATTTCAAAAGTAAATAAAAAAATCGTTTATAGTTTTCAATTTGACAAAAACATGTCACTTGACATTATGCCAAAGAAACATTTTTGAAAAGATTAGCAACCTTTTTGCTGAATTGACATGATTTTTATACAGTCATGCGAATTCCTAAACTGGTTAAAAAGGGATACACGTTTTATCTTATACTATTTCTGTGCCAAATCCCCAAACGCACTTTCTCCTTCGACCACTTTCTTTACGTATATATTGTTTTCATTTTAAAAGTATTCAAGAAACCTGATCACCCGATCCCGTTAGTCGCCTCTTACGACAAGCATGGGTTTTTGAAGACGTATTCTAACCCGGATCTTCACGAGTTTGAAACACTTGAAATGTTTAATAGGAGAAGCCACTTGAATTGTCGTTTGTTGTTTAATCTTCATCCTCTACTGACGTCAATACTTGTTTCCTAGGAACTGGCAATCCGGAAGCTCTTTCCTAATCCATCCTATGCTGAGTTTGTAACTGGGGTGAGTGGGTGGGTTGGAACTAAAGAAATTATAAGCACATGCTAATACGGAATTGGGAGATGGGTGTGCTTCTTCTCACACGGTGTCATGCTTCTGTGAGTCTTTTTTAATTATATTTGTTTCGGACACCTTTGAGTATGAAGACGTAGTTCATGCCTCTGAGTCATCATGTTATTGTCATGGTAATGGTTTTGAGACTTGAGCCGTGGGGCTGTACTCGCGGACCTCCTCTTTACTTCATACTTGTTTTTTTTCTTAAGTCCCTTCCCTATACCTTAAGAATTGTCAGTTAAGAAACATATTTGTTAGCATATTATTTAGCTTAGATGTATTTTTAAACTAAGATCATTCCCAGATAAAATGACAGTTCATTGTAGAACGGACCTTAATCCTAACACTATTTTTATTCTTAAAGGGTGCGAAAACCCTGCAGCTACATTTAGCAACATGCATTGCACTCTCTAAAGTATGAGTATGGAAATCCAGTGTTTACGCGCAGACGACATACAATAGTAAATAAACAAAATGAAACCAGTTCAAAAGGAATCGCGACAAAAACACAAGACGGATGCTGCTGGCCATGGCCACGACGCTGTCCTATGAGAAGTTTGGTCTTGTTGTAAACACGCAAAAGAAATGAGACAAGTGAACAAACTTCAAATCGCACTAAAACCTTTCTCGTGCGATTGCTTTGCTCCTAGCGGAAGTGCTTATCTTTCCTTCTACGCATGCGCGACTTCGCGTCCTATCAAAACTGCGTATATTTTGCAAAATCATTACGTTAAACGTTCATGTACAAAACTTATTTTCATGCCTTTCAGGTTTGTTGAAAACAGCTTCCTCTTGCAATGAATGTCCCAAGAATGAAATATATTCTGTATGACGACTTAAATTATCTATTAAATATGCAGCACACACTGTGCATGGAGTCCAAGACAATCTTCCTGCGGATCATGATGACAGCAATAACACAATCGTCAAACATCTGAAAATGCATGAAAATGAAAAATTAATAACACATTTGTAGAAAGAAAGACTGATTTAGTGTTTTCGACTTTCTTTTCTATATTAAATAAAACATGTTAGGGATCATGAATTTTGGGGGATATTTTTGAAGCACGCTATTTCATAAAATATCCTCAAATATAATCATGATCATTAACAATTTTGTTCAATATACTTTCGATTTGTTTTATATAAATAACAAGGATTAGTTTATTAATTATTAAATAGTTCAATATCAACAATGAAATATCAAGAATACATGAATACTTTAACCGCATTGCATGTTTTGTTTTAGGCAATCCCTTGAAGTTAATTGCTTAGAAATCATGATATAATCAGGATATATATAATCAGATCTTATATCTCATCAACTACGCAAATCATCAGAATCATATCAATCCATTTTGCTTGTTCTGAAATACATTACAGAATTACTTGTCATTGTTGTATATCAAGCTTAACTTTAAAAAGACTAAACATAGTCTGTAAAAAAATACCTCATAAGTTGTATTCTTTGTTTAGATATTCCCTCGAAAACGCCGGCAGTGTTGTCAGAAAGTCAGAACTTTGTATGTAACATTCCGATTGTTATGCGGTTTTCACCGATAGGTTGCTCAATGTCGGAGTAAGTCACATTGCGCTATAGCGCACGTGTAGCTCGGAAACTCGCAATAAATAACGAGCATGGGGAACGTTTGCCAGGGAAAATGGCTGTGACGTAAAACGCGTCATAATGGCTGCTCATTTGCATAACTTATACATAGACATAAGACGGAATGAAAGTTGTGAGTGGAAACATTTGCTGCACCAAATTGCGACTGAAAAACGACCTATCTCGTTATCTGGGTTGAATGTTTGTTTCAGTGATGTAGCCCCAGTCTTAGACGTCCCTGCAGCCGACCCATGACTTGACCGTTGTCTCTACTCCAACCGCCCGAGATCTCAGTTAAATGTTAAAAAGGCTCCTCCCCGTGATGTCAAGCTCAATACAATTAAGAGTAAAGAATAATACAAATTCTAATAAATTTCATACAAAGTATAGAGTATGAAGAAAATAGAAGAAAGCGACAAAACCATTTCCATATTTGTAATAATAGCAGAGTCGATTGTATGATTCCCGCTATATCACGAGCACGTGTTAATGAATCACTATCCAATAGGGATACCGGGTGTTCGCGAAAAGGTAAGCGTATCCTTCCCCAACGATCGCACCCAACAGACACACATGCAAAGGCAAGTCAATTGTTCACCTGAAAAACACAGAAACATATGGTTCAAGTCAAAGTAGAGAATAAAACATGTTTGTTAAACAATTAACATTACATTTTAAAACGTAAAGGAATAAATCAACGTAAGGTTTTATGGAACTAGCAAACATTCAATTCAAAGTTTAAAGTGTGAGGATAACATTAAATAGTTGTTAACTAAGGAATTATATCCCTTATATCAGAAAACAAAAACGTGCACCTCAGTGTAATTGTACAACGGCGTTTCAGTCACAGGTCACAATCCGAGTATATGAGGTTGCATTCGCAATATAAATCAGCATTCGCAGCCACGAAATGTTCGTAATGCCATTGTTTGTTCAGCAAAGCAACTGGCAGTTGGCGTTTGAATAGTGTGATATAGTGAGACATCGTACTGAGAGGGGATCCTTATGGCAACTAACGACACCATCTATTGTGCATCATCCGCTTTCATCTCGGCCGCCGATCACGATGTACTGTTAGCACGTTCTCTGACGTTCTGCCCGTGGAGAACAAATTGAAATACATGACTGTGTCCTGTTCAAACATAGCGGTTTAGTGCAATGCACAATGCTTCTAGCTTGCACCTTGGTCCTGCGTCTGCAGGTCACTGCAAACCTTCATCCTGCATAAGACAACAGTTAAAAAATACATTAATATCAACAACAATGTGGCTCAAGACTGTTTGCAAGCACGGTGGGTTGTTAAAGCATCATGAGGTTAAAAAACATTCTGGCCCGCGAACAAATAGAGACGTTGTTATTAGTTCGTTCAGAAAAATACCCAAAATGAATAGTTTGTTCACAGTAGTAACTGTATTTTCTTGAAATCAAATTATTAATAAAATAATCGGGAATAATCAGACGTTTGAAAATAATTTGTGTCGATGGTGAATATGAACAGATTGTTTGATGGTGCTCAGTAACTGTAGTTTGTTGGACATAGCTACTCACCCCCATACACAAATCAAATGGATTCTCGCTTACAACAAGCGACAGTACGTGGTAATGCAGTATACATGAAGGGCATCTGGTTTGTGTTTTGGGGGTGGCAGTTATAAACATGCGATTTATTCTAGCATGGTATCAGATGGTTCATCAACACAAAGGTAAGCACTTGCACACAATCCACACACATGAAAGGAAATCATACATATTTTGAACGGGCTGACATTTTCATATTTGGCAGACTATTTGTTGAACATGAATAACATTTGGACAATAACCAGAAATAGAAATGCTGAGAAAGGTCTCAGCGGAGGTTTCAGGAATAGGTTTTGGTAGTTTTCAGTTTAGAGTTCCTTTTAAAATGTAAGGTGAGGTGAGGTGAGGTTAAATTGGGTTTAACGTCGCGTCCAAGATTATTGCACTTATATAGCGACGTGCATGTACGTGTATGTGTTTGTGTAGCTGCTTGTACTAGTCCGGACTGATGCCGATTTATAGTGCTAGCTCACTGAGATACCATGCCGCAGTTTAACATGGATACCAACTCAAACACAGTATACTGACTCCGAGCCGACCAGTCCTTATTTTAGCCCCTTGATGCCGAGCGCCAGACAGGGTAACAACAAGTACCATCTTTTAACGTCTTTTCGTATGACGCGGCCGGGGATCGTACCCCGGACCTTCCGCTCTCCGGGCGGACGCTCTACCACTAGACCACGGAGGCGGTCCTAAAATGTAAGGTGACCGATCAGAATTCATATGGTGAATAAATGTGACATTTAGATCTGCCAACAGGTGTCAGCATGTAATGCTCATAACAGTCCTCCTTAGTTAAATAGGAACAAAAACAATAAATGAAGATTTAACAGATGGTTGATGTTTCATTTGGAATTAGTCATTTGTGATATGTTATCGATAATTATTGCTGCAAAGACTTATTTCGGTAAATGTGTTTGTTTGTTTGTTGTTTAACACCGCATTCAGCAATATTCCAGCTATATAACGGCGGTCTGTAATTAATTGAGTCTGTACCAGACAATCCAGTGATTGGCATCATGAGCATCGATCCACGCAATTGGGATACGATGACATACATCAAGCCAAGTCAGCGAGCCTGACCACCCGATCCCGTAAGTCGCCTCTTACGACAAGCATAGTCGCCTTTTACGGCAAGCATGGTTGCTCTTCCCCGGACCTTCACGGGTATATTTCAGAAAATACCACGGCCAATGAGGTAATGATCAAATATGAATAACGCTTTCTTTAATGAACAAAAGCTAACCAAACATCACACAGACACATGCATTAATATGAGCAGTTTATATTACACACAGTTATGCATCCAAATAATAGGATTGTTTATCGCCTGATCATCCGTTATGTATCTAGCAGTTACTGAAACCAAACAGGGTGGTAACATATCTGAACAACAATAGATCAGCAACAATCGCGATCCCTTGAAGGGGGCACGGGGGGCCCAGTCGTCTAAGGCGCCGCGATTCGCTGTGCAGAGTTGCGTCCCTTGGACACGCCAGAAATCATGATTGTGGGTTCGAATCCCGGTTCGCCCCGATTATGTTTCTAGGTTTGTCAGCACCATACCCGTGCTCGTGGGTTTCACCGAAGTGGTAAACGTCTAAGACCTGCATCACTTCGAGCTTTCCTCCCACATTAAGCTGACACGCCGCGATATAACTGGAATACTGTTAAAAGCGGCGTTAAACCCAACTCACTCACTCGATCCCTTGAAGCAGGAATAACTGAAAATACGCACATGAAGGAGATTCGTGGTTCATAACGCGTGACTATGGAATCCATCAGATTATCAAATGTGAACAGTAGCGAATCATGGGCATGTTTTCAGGTCTCTTTAACAATTTAGTATTTAGGCCAGCAGTGATCGGTTTCCGATATCGTTATCAAATGCTCGGTCCCTAACCATGGTTACTGCACAGAGTAGAATAACACAGGAAAACAGATCTGTGATTAATTGCTTTATCCTCTCTCATTCAGCATTACAATCTGTGGTTATTATTTCTTGGTAATAAACAGCTTATGTTTATGAAGTCAATACATCAGGTAAAATAATACTCAGCTTCCTGGTTGGGGATAAATTAGGAAAAATGTATTACTCCACGAAAACCCGTATCCATCACCGCTTCTCCACAGGGAATTGTCTTGGAACACATTATGGCCCTATCATCTATCAACCTCTCTGATGCTAGTGACGAAAGAATATCACTAATCTGCCCACCATAAAGCAAAACAATTAACTACGATTTGTCATGACCAAATAATTACGCGAGATATATACCTGTTACGTGATATCTTCCTCTTAACTTATCACATGACATTGATCGAAATATCCGGAGTGCCAGGACAGCGAAACACATGAGTTGAAATAATTTCAAAGCATGTTTCGTCTTAATTTGGTTATATTTTAGCACTACGCAGGGATTGACGAAATTCGATACTAGGGTAACAATTGCATTCAACGCCCATAATTATTGTTTATATTACACACTGAAATGATATTCAGTTTCAGCTTTTTTTTAAATAAATGATGACAAGACCAAAATTGTGGGTTTAAGGAGGAATATGCAAGGAATCTGTCTTAAATTGAAGGCTTTTGATATCTCAGGTTGTATGTAATCGAAAGTAAGGACAATATAAAAGTAGTTTTAATAAGAGTACTATATGAAGTCAAAGTTCAAATAACAGTTGGTGCATCGTCCATTGTTTCTGGTTATCCACACAGCCATCTCGATTGTCACATTTATTTATTTATTTATTTATATTATGGAACATTGCTCAAAAACATCATGTGTGGACTTCGTGATCACGCTGTGAGTTGTTAGTTGCACTTACCTCCGGGATGACAACTCAAACAGTGATTTTATCATTCATTATCATTCATGCTCTTAGGCAAATAATGTGTTTCATATTCCTGTTTATAAGGTTTATATTTCAGCAATCGTTTCCACCTTTAGTTAATTATCGAAATTTGGCCTTTATTTATCCGGAGTAAAACGATTGCTGATACAAGTCACTTGACGCTGCACGCCAACGTCTGGCGGCCCACAACGTGGGTAACATGCAACGTGGGTAACATGCAACGTGAGGATTGGGAAAAAAACTGCAATGGAATCTCAAGTGTCTTTCCGCCAAATGGACCATGAAAAGAACATAATATATGAACCGAGAACAAAATCAAACTTGGTAATTCACCGAAATAATTTCAAATTATATATGAAAGAGGCAATGTACACACAGTCGGTTCGCGCAATGGAATGTGAACATCAAGATGACTGCAGAAAGAAAAACGAGGAACTCTGAAAAACGGAGACATTGACAAATATGACCGGAATTGGCCGAAATAGAATACAAGCGAAGAAGGGAAAGAGTTTTTTTTAAGAAATTACGTTTGTATTCTGCAAGGCATTCAGACAATCTTTTTAAAAGCATAGTTATGCTTAACTTTGTGTCGAGCAACGCCCCTTTTGCAATGATCGTGTGTACGTTTTAATGAGTGAAGGAGTTGGGATTATGGCGCTTTTACCAGTACTGCAAAGATCTCACCGTGCCAGCTAAATTTTGAAAGAATGAGTATGGTTTTACGCCGCATTTTGTAATATTCAAGCAATATCACGTAGGGCATCAGAAATGGTTTTCACACATTTTACCCATGCCGGGATTCGAACCCGGGCCTTTGATGTGACGAGCGAACGCTTTAACCGCTTGGCTATCTTACTGTCCTAATGTTTGAGGAAAGTGAAGCTGATCGCGGTATATGTTAAAGTGAAACCTCTGTTGTATTTGATTGTTGTAAGTGGCATTTAACACAAGTATAACTCGTCGTGATACTATTTCCTTCCATTATTTAGAATCACTACAAAACCAGGTAAATGTAAGACGGTAACCCTGTAGAGAGTGCACCGAGATCTGAACATCAGCTGTGGAAGGGAAAATGGGCATGTGGAGATCCCTGCCGAGGTCACCAGTGCCCTTGAGTCGCTGAAACAAATGAGTGAGTGGGTTCAACGACGCTTTGAAAAGTATTCCAATTGTAACAGGCGTGTCAACTTTAAGCAGGAGCAAAGCCCGAAGTGATGCAGGTCTCTCACATTCACCACTTTGGTGAAACCCACGAACGCGGTACGGTGCTGACAAACCAAGAAACATAATCAGGGCGAAACGGGATTAGTTTCTGTAGTTCCTCTGCACAGCGTATGGCGGCGCCTTAAACGATTTGGCCACCCATGCCCCCGTCCATGACGCGGCATCACAAACATGTTTCTGTAAATGATGAGGGAGAAACTGCTTCTGGTCTTACTAAAAGCGTTTGATCAATCAAGAGTTTGTTTTCAAGGAAAAAACGGAACTGAAATTTTTGTGACATGAAACCCTTAACAATTCATCACCCACATCCTAAGACAACATGTATATTATGTCCATTTTGCTGAAATTAAGCATTGTTCTGGGATGCATTGTGTTATATTTTGTTATATGTAGATGATATATATATTCTAAATCAGATAACTGACCATCTCTCAGAAACGATAAAAACGGTTTATCAGTCCGCAATACTTTTTAGAAAGGATTTTAATCTCTGCCATACAAGTGCTGACAAATACCTTCAAAATTTGTTGGTAACTTGGTCAATTATATAGAAACGATAAATTTCTGGTTCTGCGAGTGCTTAGAAAATACGCCCCAGTGATATCTCTTCAGTTTTACTTCAGGTAAATAATGTATTCCTGCTAATCAGTTTTCTGATCTTTTCCAGGAATGATTACACCATTCTTCCTGACAGGTGTCACGCTACACACACGATGTAATTTAGACAACCGTCTTTTTCCATTCTAAGCAACAAAGATTACTCAAAAAGCATTTCTGTTCAAGCAATAAATTGTTGAGGATTGCTTTGAAGCGAACTAGTTCTAAGTGGCATATAATTCTTCAAAATTAAAGCAAAGTGTGAATCTCTTTGCGCTTAAACGACGTGCAGGCTACGGTTTTCTCGTGTGTATGCTGTGCTTTGAAGCCATGGACAATGCAGAGCTGTTCACGGGGGTGATATATCTCCTTTGAAAAAACTTCAAAAACAGCCGTGGTGACGAAATTCACCAACCAAGGCGCAAACGAGAACCCCCTAGAACTGTCCAATGATGAACTGTTTTGCAACGCTGGCACTTTTAGCATTAGACATGGCTCCTTTTTTTCACAGGCAGTTAGGAACATGGGTATCAATACAAACACTTCTGAGACGTGATTGCGATCAGTTCTGTGTATTTTATCTTAGGTTTAGAGGACAAGGTCTTTGGCCTATATTTTCTGTTTGGTTGGTTTTGCATATTGCTATGTGTTATGTTCCCTACAGGGGGCGCCACACCCTGTAATGAAACGAAACTTCGTTTTTGCTATCAGTTTAGTCTTGCATGTTCATTCTTGATTTTTTTTATGGACAAGATCAAGTCTAGTGATGTTTTCGCACGTTGTAGTACACATACTGGTTCTTGGAAGTTGTGCTTTTTTGCATGTGTATTGGTTAATTTGGGAAATCTATTTCTATGGATTGACTTCCATCCGACTGCAAGTTTAGATTTCCCCCGTTTGTTTAATACCTTCCTGGTATAGCTCCTTGCAACTGTGGTATATGGTTTCTGTTTACAAGTGTGTCAAGAAAGTATGTGTCAGTTTCATAAATGAATAAAAGAATGCGAAAGTAAACGAACCAGAGAGAGCGACTGAATGAATGAATAGAGTAACTGGGTGAAGATGGAAGATAAACCAACCAATACGAAGCAGTGACGAACCCTCTTCATTCAAGCACCTCGTCTTGAGTGATACAGTGCATGTATAAACATAAATGACTCCAATTAATCACTTTGTCGCCCAGGTATATACACTGGCGGGGCCGGCACATATGGTCCTGGACACAGAACTTAAAACACTTTGAGTTACATATGACCAATGTACATGGATCTTATCACACATTCAAAACTGTTTTGAACTTCCATTTTGTCAAATTTCATTTCGGTGGAATACAGATTCTGGCTTCCATGCAAGTACACGAGAGGTTTCGGAACTTTCCGTTCTTTTTTTCTGCTGTTGAGAGAAAACGTTTTAAGACCTTTTCCACAGTGGCCCATAAACCCGTCCGCTAAATTCAGAAGAATGGTATTGAAGACCCAGGTTAGAATAGGTCTTCAGCAACCCGTGCTTGCCATAAAAGCCCACTAAGCTTGTCGCATGAGGCGGCCAACGGGGTCGGGTGGTCAGGCTTAGTGACTTATTTGATGAATGCCGTCGTATCCCAATTGCGTAGATCGATGCTCATGATGTCAGTCACTGGATTGTCTTGTCCAGTCTCGATTCAATTACTAACAGACTACCGTCATACAGCTGGAATATTGCTGAGTGCGGCGTTAAACAACAAACAAACACTAGAATGGTACCATTTCATACGAAAGTCAGACAGCGGCTGAGCAACATGAGCGTCAGCTGACTGTCTTGGTCCATGTTTTGATCCGTCTATGTGTTGTTTACAAACACTCGGTGAGTGAGAGTGAATATGGTTTAAAGCCGCTTTTAGCAATATTCCAGCAATATTACGGCGGGGGACACCAGATACAAACACTCGGTAACAGATCTAATCGGAATCATTACTGAAAAGGTTTAACAGAAACTTGAATGATATCTCTCTCATCGCCCTGTTCTCTATGTCCGATATCCGTCTTCACTTTCACTTAAACTCAAGGTATTTGAAGTTCAGTTGCTCGAAGCAGACGGTATGCCGTCCGATATTTAAGACAAATTATTGGAGTACAAGTGTTGGGAACATTTTATGCATTTTAAAACACCCTCTACAAGTGTACAGACGTTCAATACAATAAAAGACGAGGAGTGAGTCAGTTGACGCTCCTTTGGACAGTATGCCAGTTAAAAGACGGTTCAAAGAAGAGAAAACTGGACAGTATACATGTAGGCCCACAGGAGTCTCCCCACCCAGTTTCAGTGAGTAAATATTTTCGTGACCAAACTCCCCAAGTATATTCCACATTCGGGTTGCAAAACCTGTATATGACTTGTTGAGCCCAGTCTGATGCCAAACGGCAGACACATATCAGACAACCAGTTTCACAGTATCGTTTTGTTTGTTTGTCGTTTAGCGCCACAGCCAGCAATAGTCCAGCTCTATGTAAATGGACTGTAAATAATCGAATCCGTACCAGACAAACCAGTGATTGATATTATCAACAACGCCCTTGCCCGTCGGGGACACGTTAGCGCAGTCAGGAAAGTCACCTAGCCCGAACATCCGTTCTGTTTAGTCGCTTCTTACAAGCATAGGTTGTAAGCATAGCATGGGGACCTAATTTATCCATGAAAACATTAAATCTGGTTGGTTGGTTTGTTGTTTAACGCCGCACTCAGCAATATTCCAGCTATATGACGGCGGTTTGTAAATAATCGAGTCTGGACCAGACAATCCAGTGATTGACAACATGAGCATCGATCCACGCAATTGGGATCGATGACATGCATGAACCAAGTCAGCGAGCCTGACCACCCGATCCCGTTAGTCGCCTCTTACGACAAGCATAGTCGCCTTTTACGGCAAGCATGGGTTGCTGAAGACCTATTCTACCCCGGATCTTCACGGGCCTGAAAACATGAAAACATTGAGTCAAAAATCAACATTGTATGCGAATCAATTGATGAAGTTCAAAGTAAAATCACAAAGCAGGTCCTATTTGTATTTCAAAGAAAAAACCTTCGGTCTTACTTCAAAGAAGTAATTCCTCAAAGCAGGTCTAACTTGAAAGTAAATCCTCAAAGCAGGTATTACTTGCGTATTCAAAGTCGTTGACGGTTTTCAATTTGTTACAGTCCAAGTATTTGCTAAAAGGGGAATATCACATACAGAACAATGGCATGACGTCACCAGTGATTTATAAATTACTTATAATATGGAAAGATCAATAAACTATTCTTTCTTAACAAGTTAAACTACAACCACAGACATAACATAAATGGGTACTTATCTTGCAAGTATCCATTGACTAGATCATGCGAACGGTGCTACATAATACCTCGGTCAATGGATCAGTGAAAACGTTATTCTCTGCTTCCAAAAGAGCATAAAACCTCAGCAGCTAGGTTAAGCGATTAAATTACCATCCCATCCTTCCGGGTACCCATTCGCGGTTGAATGAACAGAGGCATATATAACTTCCAAAACGAGACACCCACCACCCACTTATAAAATGTGTGATTCAGTGTGGTGCTGGGTGGGCTTCTCAGTTGACCGAATTGTTTGTTTGTTTGTTGTTTAACGCCGCACTAAACTATACGACACCAGTGTGTGAATAATAAGAATAATAAAGTCAGGACCAACATACGCTGACACGCATCAATCGAGTCTGTTTTCTTCAGTGCATCTCTTGAGTTGTTTTTTACCAAATTTATAGATCAGCGGATCCGAACACCAAGGAAAAACTATTAGAAACTGTGACCAAAACAGGCCGAGCAATGAAAGTTGAAAGGTTAGAGTTATATTTGAAACGGCGCCTTAAAGAAGTTCAGGAATGTTAAACAGCTTGAGATAAAACATAAATCTTTCTTCCATGCTGATTTTTTCTGGTTTGTTTTTTTTATCTACTATGGAAACAAGACGATGTTGCTGCTGCCATGCTAGTGCGTGACAGTTGCACAAACTAATCACTGGAACAATTTTCTACAGGCTTAGAAATATCTCCTTTGACTCCGACATATGATTAAAGTCCGGAGCTGATTCAAGTTGTGCTTCCGGGGACTAGCTTCCGGGAACATCGTAATAACCGCTGCTTCCGGGTTTCGGTCATTGAGTTTTACAAATTGTCGAATGAAAAAAATAATCCGGATTTTTCACTTTTGCCATTTGAGTGGAAAACTGAAGCTTTTATCGTGTGTTCATCAGGAGAAAATAATACACTTTTTATCCTGCCCTGCGTGTTTTGATTTTGAAGGATACTTTCATGATTCGTCGCCAACAGAAATATGATTTTGTTCACAACTGAACGTAAATAAGTAATGCGATGCTTGATACTCTGTACGAGTTAAAATAGTGTACTTACTGAACCATGTCCCATTTCCTTCTATGAACTAAATAGCTTTTTACTTTTCTTTAACTAATCTGTAACGAGAGAATATACTCACTCCCCGCACTGACTAACCTGCATCACAATGGGCAAGGATAACTGGTGTGCAGAGTTACGTCCCTTAGCTGCCCTTTGCTCGACTGGTCGTCGGCTCAACTCAAGGTTCGCCTCGATTAATTACGATCTTTTGCCTTTAAAGTCCATACCCGACTTGTCTGACTACACCAAAGTGGAAAAGGTCCATGAATATTCTTTGAAAGGATGGAAGACTTTTTCGATCAGTGCATCCACACTGTCAATGTGTTTCTGTAACAGGTCTTCCAAAACACATATATTTCTGGATTTCCAGTGAAGAACTGTTTTTATGTAATAACCGATGTCCGATTATTTTTTCCAAGATTTATTCCAATAATGGCGTGACACGTCAATCACCTGCGCCAATTTTGATCCTCCCACATTTAGCTCAACCGACGTGATTATTGTGAATGCTGGAAGCGGCGTTATGCCCAACTCACTCATTCAGATCAGACGTTGGACGTTTTGGTCAATTTTTGCGTTCGTTAACATCACGTCACACCCTTATACTTGAGATGAAAGATCCGCACGACAGAAAGTCATTTGCTTTCAATGTAAGGTGCCGCCGCCTGACAGTCTCGCGCTGGCAGCCAACCACAAAATGTGTGACATTATACGCTGATGCTTCTGACCATCTCACACCGTATCACATGGACTAGTTCTACTGACCACACATCCGTTGCACATGTCATTGCGGTGTTTGTAGCCAATCGCACGTTTTGTTACATACCATATGGCTAGCAGCCGACCCGTGGAGATCCGGGGTAGAATAGGCCTTCAGAAACCCATGCTTGCCGACTATGCTTGTCGTAAGAGGCGACAAACGAGATCGGGTGGTCAGGCTCCGGTGACTTGGTTGATGCATGACATCCATGGGCATGACATGACATCTCCCCCCCTCCCCCCATTTTTTATTTCGAAAAATATCTTTATTTCTGTATAAATTACCACCAAAGACAATAAATACATCTTAATTGTGCACCCCCCTTTTAAAAAAAGCTGTATCCGCCCATGACATCGTATCCCAAATGCGTATCTAGATGCTCATGTTGTCAATCCGAGGATTGTCTGGTCAGACTCGATTATTTAGAGACCGACGCCATATAACTGGAACATTGCTGAGTGCGGCGTTAAACAACATACAAACAAAACTAGCAGCGAATTACACTTCTTGTCACATGATATCATATGGTAAGCAGCCAATCGCGCGTTTTGTTACAGGAGACAATAAGTAGCCATCACCATATGGGTGTGTCACATTGAGAGAGTTTTGTCACATGCAGTTAACTTGATAATCAATGATTCTTGTGACGTCACTACGGTTCTAAACGTGTATTACTTTCCAAACACAATTTCAACCAAATAGCAACAAGCCCTTGTCAACATGAACGATTCCATGGTGAGTCATTGGTTCACACATGCATCAATTTTTTACCCACGACATCTTGACTTGCACGTGCAACCGCCTTTTTCATTTCGACACAGGTGTAGTTGGTTTGTTTGCGCGTTGGTTCATCAGTGTTGAACTATTTTTGGCAAAGAAAGACACCATGAAGCGTGTATTTGTGAAAATGAAACACGCTTTTTCGGTCTTTCTTCATCGCAATATTATTACTATGGCATACAACACCAGCTCACTCACTGAACAAATAAACTAATGGAAACGAATGAGGGAACAATGAAGTACATAAGTAAATATACTGTCAGTAACTGTTTGACATTCTAGAAGTTGGCAAATAAGTAAGAAAAACGTAAACTTTATGGATGACAACTTCCGGTTTATTGCATATAGCAACGTTTCCATGTAGATTCAAATCACCGTTTTTCATAGTTACTGTCAGTACATTTGAAATATTGCGCATACAAATTCAACGTCAGAATAGAATGTTGAGATCGTTTGTGTGCATTGTTTCCAACGCGTATTTGATAGGTGGGAACCCATGAAACTGTGTCTGAGACTAAGTGTTCCCATTTTCATTGCTCATTTTATCTGTGACTTCTGTGACTAAATTTTTTTTTTACACAACCAATTTGTAAGGATTTAGCTCCACACTTAGTTAATAAATATAGCAAATATTTGCCCGTTTTCACCATGTGTAAACTTTGATGGACACCTGTAGCGAACTTAAACTTGCTGACCTGCTGTCTGCTGTATAGGTAACCTATACCTAACAAGTATGCCACAAGACGTGCTACTCCATGTATTACTCTGTAATGTCATATACTGAATTGAATATAAAAAAATATTTAAAAAAAACAAAACTGTCAGACAGTGATGATGTCTGGCCTGGTGTTCGCGAGAAGGTGAGCGTATCCTGCCCCACCGGTGGCACCCGTCACAAACACATGTAACGGCGAGTATACTCGGTAACATATGGTGCAAGTCAAAATAGGGAAATTGAATCAGACTACTCTTCAAAGCGGCGTTGCACCGAACTCAAGCCATTTATAGTGAGCATCCGGGTCTCTGAAACTTCCGTTCTCAACTTGAAAATTGATTACGACAAAATTCCGAACTAAAAAAATTGTATTCTTCAGAAACAAACTGGTGGGACGACATTAGGCATTGCAAGAATTTGGCTCTTACAATCTCCTTGTTCAATAATTACGCCAAATTTCCATACAGATATATACTTGATATTCCATTACCTACAATCAGTGGAGTGACTATCGAAAGAGACTGCCTCCGTGGGCCCGTGGATAGAGCCTTTGCCCGGAGAGCAGAAGGTCGGGGTTCGATCCCCGGCGGCGTCATACCAAAAGACGTTTTTTGCTTGTGTGGTTGTTTTTTGTTTAACGCCACACTCAACAATATTCAAACTATATGACTGCGGTCTGTACATAATCGATTCTAGACCAGACAATCCAGGGACTGACATTACGAGCATCGATCCACGCAATTGGGACACGATGACATGCATCAGCCAAGTCAGCGAGCCTGACCACCCGATTCCCTTTGTCGCCTCTTACGACAACCAAACGACGTTAAAAGATGGCACTTACACAATTGTTACCCTGCCTGGCGCTCAGCATTAAGGGGATAAAACAAGGACTGGTTGGCTCGGGGGTATTCATCTTAAATTGCGGCATTGTACCTAATTGGGCTAGCTCTATACAACCGCCTGAACAAGTACACGCAGGCACACATACAAACACGTACATGCACGTTGCTATATAAGTGCAACAATCTCCCCATTTCACAGCACTGTCATGTATAGACAGCAGTTAATGTAAACAAAGAGAAGTTCCTGAACCAACACCCTTCTTTTGAAATAATCATGAACACGAGATATGTGTATATTCAGCTTAGACGAAGACCAAATCCCACGTTCAAATTAACTGCATGCAAAGCTGTTCACTGTTTTTCCACTTTGCTTTGCGAAAATTAAGATGAATTGCTCTAATCTGGGCTTTCAAAGCATCCGAGGAAAAAGATGCACCGCAATTTCTTACCTGGTGTAAATATATATAGACAACATGATGTCACTATTCAGACCAGAGGGGAAGAGAATAACAAGAGGTTCCAAACAGTGTTTATATACCACGAATATATTACGTTAATATTATCACTAAAATCCGCCACCAGAAGGAGAGATTTTCTGCGAGCATGTCCTCCTCCTGTGCCCAGGTACATCTGAGCATCTGTACTGGAGCGCCACCTGGCGGTGGTCATGATAGCCATGTGAGATAACTCTTCCCACCGTGTGTACGTAATTTCAGACTCTTGACATTATTTATGACAGAATTACATGATGGAAGAGTGCAATAGGCAGCCCAGGGGAGCCACATTAGCAGATGCTTATGACTTTAAACAAACGAAGAATTCCACACTCACATTCAACTGTGGGATTACATTCCACAGAAAACATAGGCCCATCAGCCACTGCATCAATCACTGCTAAATAAATGTTTTAACAGATGGGACTATTTGGGTTTACCTGAATATAAAAGGAGGCGTTACCATGGTAAAAAAAAAGTACAAATGATGGCAATAATAGATATATATATATATTAGTTGCAGCTGTTATATAGAATAAATACACTTTGAATAACTGGAGGCGGTGGGGTGGCCTAGTGGTTATAGCGTTCATTCGTCACGCCAGGGTTCGATTCTACACACAATGTGTGAAGCCCGTGATATTGCTGGAATATTGCTAACAGCGGAGTAAAACCATACTCACTCACTCATTCATTTGATATTACTTTAGTTATTGTGTCAACTTAACTTTACAACCGCTACAGTAAACACACCCCAAACCTCCTAAAAGTATTTAATCCACACAAACACAACCACTCTTCGAGTGAATATCGCAAAGACATCAAGCTTTTAAGATATGTAGCGGAGATGTTGTAGAGTGTGTATTTGTTGTTGAATCCCGCAAATTGCCTTACTCGGCACTATTCCAGCTATATGACGGATGAGTGGAAGATGGGGGCTGTAACCGATCGAATCTGTACAATCCAGTGATTGATATTATGAGCAACGGTCCACGCTGTTGAAGTACGATGAAACGCCAACACTCCACTATTCCAGTTGTATCACAGCGTGTCAGCTTAATGTGGGAGGAAAGCCTGAAGTGATGCAGGTCTCAAACGTTTACCACTTCGGTGAAACCCACGAGCACGGGTATGGTGCTGACAAACCTTGAAACATAATCGGGGCGAACCGGGATTCGAACCCACAATCATAGGTTTCTGGCGTGCCCAAGGGACGCAACTTTGCCCAGCGAATTGCGGCGCCTTAGACGACTGGGCCACCCGTGCCCCCTAGTGGGTTAAATGTAACTGTTTTAGGTCAATTATACTGAGACCATATAACCATCTAATTCCCATTCCCGTAACCATCTTTTAATCGAACCCGTTCAGGTGCTGGTCTTCAGAGGCCTGTTCATGTTGTTGATTGCATGTCACTGTACCCGACGGCGTAGATCGTTGCTCATGGTATCAATCACTGGATTGTCTTGTCCAGGCTCGATTATTGTTTGTTGCTTAACGCCGCACTCAGCAATATTCCAAGTACATGAAGGCGGTCTGTAAATAATCGAGTCTGGACCAGACAATACAGTGATTAATATCATGAGCATCGATCCACGAAATTGGGATACGATGACATGCATCAACCAAGTCAGCGAGTCTGACCACCCGATCCTCTTACGACAAGCATAGTCGCCTTTTACGGCAAGCATGGGTTGCTGAAGACCTATTCTACCCCGGATCTTCACGGGCCTGAAAACATGAAAACATTGAGTCAAAAATCAACATTGTATGCGAATCAATTGATGAAGTTCAAAGTAAAATCACAAAGCAGGTCCTATTTGTATTTCAAAGAAAAAACCTTCGGTCTTACTTCAAAGAAGTAATTCCTCAAAGCAGGTCTAACTTGAAAGTAAATCCTCAAAGCAGGTATTACTTGCGTATTCAAAGTCGTTGACGGTTTTCAATTTGTTAGAGTCCAAGTATTTGCTAAAAGGGGAATATCACATATAGAACAATGGCATGACGTCACCAGTGATTTATAAATTACTTATAATATGGAAAGGTCAATACACTATTCTTTCTTAACAAGTTAAACTACAACAACAGACATAACATAAATTGGTACTTATCTTGCAAGTATCCATTGACTAGATCATGCGAACGGTGCTACATAATACCTCGGTCAATGAATCAGTGAAAACGTTATTCTCAGCTTCCTAAAGAGCATAAAACCCTAGCAGCTAGGTGTAGCGATTAAATTTATTTACCATCCCATTCTTCCGGGTACCCATTCGCGGTTGAATGAACAGAGGCATATATAAATCACCAAAACACCAAGGAAATACTATTAGAAACTGTGACCAAAACAGGCCGAGCAATGAAAGTTGAAAGGTTAGAGTTATATTTTAAACGGCGCCTGAAAGAAGTTCAGGAATGTTTAACAGCTTGAGATAAAACATAAATCTTTCTTCCATGCTGATTTTTTCTGGGTTTTTTTTTTATCTCCTATGGAAACAAGACGATGTTGCTGCTGCCATGCTAGTGCGTGACAGTTGTACAAACTAATCACTGGAACAATTTTCTACAGGCTTAGAAATATCTCCTTTGACTCCGACATATGATTAAAGTGCGGAGCTGATTCAAGTTGTGCTTCCGGGGACTAGCTTCCGGGAACATCGTAATAACCGCTGCTTCCGGGTTTCGGTCATTGAGTTTTACAAATTGTCGAATGAAAAAAATAATCCGGATTTTTCGATTTTGCCATTTGAGTGGAAAACTGAAGCTTTTATCGTGTGTTCATCAGGAGAAAATAATACACTTTTTATCCTGCCCTGCCTGTTTTGATTTTGAAGGATACTTTCATGATTCGTCGCCAACAGAAATATGATTTTGTTCACAACTGAACGTAAATAAGTAATGCGATGCATGATACTCTGTACGAGTTAAAATAGTGTACTTACTGAACCATGTCCCATTTCCTTCTATGAACTAAATAGCTTTTTACTTTTCTTTAACTAATCTGTAACGAGAGAATATACTCACTCCCCGCACTGACTAACCTGCATCACAATGGGCAAGGATAACTGGTGTGCAGAGTTACGTCCCTTAGCTGCCCTTTGCTCGACTGGTCGTCGGCTCAACTCAAGGTTCGCCTCGATTAATTACGATCTTTTGCCTTTAAAGTCCATACCCGACTTGTCTGACTACACCAAAGTGGAAAAGGTCCATGAATATTCTTTGAAAGGATGGAAGACTTTTTCGATCAGTGCATCCACACTGTCAATGTGTTTCTGTAACAGGTCTTCCAAAACACATATATTTCTGGATTTCCAGTGAAGAACTGTTTTTATGTAATAACCGATGTCCGATTATTTTTTCCAAGATTTATTCCAATAATGGCGTGACACGTCAATCACCTGCGCCAATTTTGATCCTCCCACATTTAGCTCAACCGACGTGATTATTGTGAATGCTGGAAGCGGCGTTATGCCCAACTCACTCATTCAGATCAGACGTTGGACGTTTTGGTCAATTTTTGCGTTCGTTAACATCACGTCACACCCTTATACTTGAGATGAAAGATCCGCACGACAGAAAGTCATTTGCTTTCAATGTAAGGTGCCGCCGCCTGACAGTCTCGCGCTGGCAGCCAACCACAAAATGTGTGACATTACACTGCAAACACGAAAACGTCGTTTTTTTCCGTATATGGTCATTGGACGGAAAAACGACTAAAAATTCATTAAAATTGATTAATTGGTCAGCGTCTAGAAAGTGTCCAGAAAAGGGTCGAGTTTTTCAAGCGTAAAATGGACGGAAAAACGATGCTTTTTGCTCCGCCTTGTACAACTGTTAACGGCCAATCAGATGGCGCTGGTCCCCCAACACACGTGATGTCCAAGGCTTCCTTTCGGAAGCTTTAGGTTTCGTATTTCTGGCATGCCTTGCTCTAGTATCTGTAGCGCGCAGTGCAGCGAGATTTGCTGATAAGCTAGTTTTAGGATATGTTACATGTTAATGGAATTCAGACACGCGCCAAGAAGTCAAACCAAACAATGTTACTAAGTTTATTGTGGTAACGGCTATGTACAGTTACCCCTATCGGATAATGTGTTGTGTTTCATTTGGTTATAACAATAACTAATTTTTTAATGCGAAGTTTACAAGATATACGACTTGGACGCGAGGTCGGTCACATGGCGTTCTTCACGTGACTGTATTCTTGAAAAGGCGTAAACACTGACTACTTCCACATTCCTGGGGAAAACCCTTGGAATTCCCTGGTACGAATTTATACAGAAGCGTGGTTGCAAGCCCATTTAAGGATACCCTCGCTACAACCCATCCCAGAGAGAAAAAACACGAAAAAAAATCCAAACTGTCGCAGTGACAATTTACAGAAATCTATGAATTACCTTAGTATCTATTTGACACATCTTCACAATCACCTTTCAATGATCGGCCAATTGATCAGTGATGCCAAAGGCTTGAAATAGCCACAGGTTAATTAACAACTTCGTTTATCGTGTCGGCCATTTTGACGTATTGTACTTGATGTAAATGTATTACAACGCTTTGTCATTGTAATTGACTTACTGAGGTAATTCTGTAAAAGATCTTCTCATCTAATGAGGATATTGTTTGGAATATATTTCTTGTAAACATACTAAAACATATGTTCCTCGCTTTGGGGGGAACTATTTTATTCCGGGGTGGCCCATTAAATCTAGTAGTAAGTCAAGGCACCATGCGTGATCTGTTATTTTATGTGTTTAAATTACGATTTGGGGCGTTAATAAAATACACTGACGCAAGTATATTCTATTCAAATCAATTGGATAATTGAATATGCTTTCTTTTACATATTACATAACATCACTGCACAAAATATGAACAGTTGCAGTAACACACTACGGTAATCGCATTAAACATCATTTTCAACTGTACAGTATTTCAGTATTTCAGTTATATCATGGTGTATCAGACTAATGTGGGATAAAAATCCGAAGTGGTTCAGGTCATCCAATGGGTGTTCGGGAAAAGGTGAGCGTATCCTGCCACACAAGTGGCACCCGTCACAAACACATGCAAGGACAAGTCAATTGTTCACCTGAACAAAGCACGGAAACACACAATGATGCCCGTCCTCAGTTTTACAGAGTATGTAAATTATTTTGTCCGTCAAAAACATGGACGAGTATAAACAATATGTTCATTCACGTAATACATGTCATACATTTGACAAAATGTATTGACTCGGAGCATTATTGTTAATCACAGCGTATGCAGTTGAACTCATCACCCATCCCATTATTGATAACCCTTCTTGAAGATCTATGAAATCAGAAGCTGCAACACTCTATCTTTTAACTGGCATGTCAGACTTCTATTTCATTACTCAGTTTTATTTGCACGGATTACTATGGAAGGGACATTGTCTCGTTGTCGCATTGTCGCATTGACGCCTTTAAAAAAACAAGCAAAACGTGTCAAAATTAACAAAAGCGCGACAATTGACCATTTGTCGCATTGTCGCGTGTTCGCATTGTCGCTCTTTGATAATCCTTTTCTTTATTTTACAAAAGGGCGACGATGCCGTAACGCGACATTTTCAAGGTCAAAATATGTCTCGTTGTCGCATTGTCGCCCCATCACAAATGTGTATAAAAGGCGTAAAGTTCAGTTATTGTTACAGTTAGGAAGTTCAACCTGATAAATGTACGTCTTGAAATGAAAACACAAGTCCGTCCGCGAGTCCATAACGTTTTATTGTGAGCTCTTCTAAGTGCTAAGTGTTCAACTCCCAGTTCTAAACACGTAGTACCTCCTCAATAATCCACATACCTCCAGTGCAGTGGTCTTCCGGAAGATCTTACTCTTGACCGTATTAGACAACTGACGAGTGCACGCCTGACCTGTGACCTCGTTGCAACCCTCGTGATGTGTTTGCCGAAGGGAGAGGTGTAGGAAATGTGTGCTCCAGCCCAGCGCAGAGCTCGCGACACACTGTATACTGATGTATACAGTATATTGCAATTGATATACTGTATACTGCATGTGATACTTATTTGCGGAAATGTTACAACTTTCAAGATTCAAGATTCAATTTGCATATATTTCATATACAACAGACCGCCGTCATATATCACTGGAATACTGCTGAGAGCGGCGTTAAAACAAATTGTTTTCATAATGGAGCCCTGCAGTCATTTAAAATAGAACCGTATACATATGTACATGTAGTACCAACTCACTCTATTTGTTTCGAATATTCAGCAGAAAATATATTATTTACCAGGTCTTTGGGAAAAGATATCAGATTTTTATAAGCAGCCACATAGGGATGATAAAGGACCCCTCGCTGATTAGGTTCTTGTTTACTTAAGAGCAGAGTTGGCCATGTTAGATGATATAACCAAAATCCGGGAGCTCCGGCGGGGGGCAAGCTGGTCTTGTTAGTGTATGGTATGAGCTGTGACGTTGACCCAAGAGAATAATGTAAAACATGAGACCAACTCAAGTCTATAATGATTGGGAAAGTCTAGATTTCCACAGCTCTAGCCTGAAATTAAGAATTGTTCTATGCTCCATTTTAATTGTATTATTTTCATTTTGTAGACATGGATGGACCAACCAGGAAAGAAATTGATGGAATATTAATATCACATGTTACCACTGATCCAGTTAAATTCATCACACAATAATAAATTAGGATTTGACATAACGGCATTTGATTATTATGGCATGATCATGTACATGTTCACTGTAGTAATGTACACACCAGTCAACTTGATTATAATTTTTATCAAAGTGTAGCGCGGCATCAACGATTACTTTATGATATCCTCACTTGTCATCGATGTATTGACATCGAACAATGGACGGCAATTCGAAATTCTTATGGATAGCTTCAATAGGGACAGCGCCGGTGTCAGTACAACTTTCCTAGTTAAAATAAGTATCTACAAAATATAATCTGAAGCAGACAAGAACAATATTTTTTTATTAACGCTTACTTTCATGGATAGAATTAAGGCAATCTAGGTTTGTCAAATCGTTCTAGACTTGAGCTGGATTCCTTTTAAATTTATTCTGTATGGTCTGGGAGACGAACGTGCGTCAGTATCGCATGGAGAATGGGACAGCCTTAATCAGTGTAATCGGATATGTTGTGGAGTTTCGGTTTTGGGCTGTTTGCTGAATATATAGAATTGCAAGTTATGTATACTCTGTATTCTTTCGTCATGGTAGCATATATATTTTCTATGGTGCTTTTTGAATTATCCACAAATAATGAGAACTACAATGTAAACCTCTCTCTGGAGATATGCAATAATACTACTGAAGGGCATATCTGAAAAATGGGACTTCTCGACAAATATTTCTTTCTTAAATACTACCCGTTACAGGCATTCTGATCATTATATCATACTTTGTAAAAGTCAAATAATGGCAAATTGTGTATCTTTCTACATTTTGAATTAATTATATTTTCTGAAATAAAACCTTAGCATCAGATAGTGATATACACGAATATGATCTATACTATTATAAATGAATTATCAATTTCGTATTATGAATTATATAAACAGAAATATGATAGTAAAACAAATTATTTTAATCTATTCTTGTGAGTAGGTAACGAGAGATCTAGGCAACGCACTAACGTAGCCATTTATGAAAAATGAAATATTAAAAGTTTAGGGGTTTGAACATGCACATTGAATGACAGGGAAGAAAGCAACGCAATAATTAAATTATAAATCAAATTATGTTATAAATATAACAGAATATTTAGAAAATATAAGTTTAATTTCTCATTGTTGGAAGGTGTTTAATAATTATATAGATTTTGTTTGATTGTTTGTTGTTTAACGCCGCACTCAGCAATATACCAGCTATATGACGGTGGTTCGTAAATAATCCAGTCTGGACCAAACAATTTAGTCATTATCATCAAGAGCACCGATCTACGCATTTTGGATACGATGACATGCATCAACCAAGTCAGCGAGCCAAGTCGCCTTCGTACAAGCATGGGTTGTTGAATGCCTATTCTAACCCGGATCTTCACGGGTATTTTTTTAAATAATAAGGTACAATGAAATTCTGTATATGTCCATAATAAGTGTGTATAAGTAGATGGATAATATGTCCATACACGCCAAGTAAATGGTATATGCATTAATTAAATGCAAATGATTCAATGATGAGTTCTTTCACAAGTCCATATTTCAAGGCATGTATTTGATATTCATAATAACTCCACAAAAGCTACACAATGGCAACACAACGGTACCAGCATCACAGATACCAGTAATACATGAGATACATATAATTACTTTAAAGTTAAAACATGTATCTAAATAGAAAATTAGAAGGATACACTTCCGACATTTTTCGTATTTTGTTTTCGTTTGGAGAGAGAAGTTGTGATTGGTATCTGATGGGTGCAAACAGGTGTTCCCTTCCGCCCAGGCCTTGCGGCAATGCTATAGCCCAAAATGAAACAAGCCTAGTTCAACAGGTTCAGACTCAAATTTCTATCCCACTTGGGCTCCTTTTAAATTTAAATATAATTTCTCGTGTCGATATGTGTCAGAAGAAATGAAATATTACAGCACTGGTGAATAGGTTATATGCGCATGTCAGCGTCGATCCTGTAATATCCTTTTATGCAAAATACATATATACTGATGAATTAAGGTAGTAATACTACGCAAATATATGTCCAGATGCATACATCAGTATCATCTCGTGATCTTAATTCGTGCTTTGAGCCCTTTTTCTACCGGAGATTCTGGGGTGTTACATCACACCAGAAAGCCAGGTCCAAATTCAAGTCATAATTTCATGGTCCGTCTTGTATGTTGGAAACAAATATCGCAATATGGCCAAATATTGCTGAACGTGGTATTAACTCGATTACTCACATAATTATTCTATTTTCTACAGTCATCTACGAACACTATCTTTAAGGAGGTATATCTGTATCATCCAAATGTCCATACATATACGTCCACATTTATATGTATAAAGCAAGTCGTCCTGCACTCTTCCTTAAAAGATAAATGTTAAGCATTTCCTCTGTATGGATTTATATAATGTAATATCGTTTAAATGTTATGCTGATGCAGTAAACGTACCACAGACCTAATGCTAGAATAACATCTAATTTCTGAAATGAACATATTTTACAGACAAAAACAGTTGTTTAAACAATACTTATAAAATATAAGAACAAGGAGCCAGGAGCCAAATATTGGGCTGTGTTGGACATATTTGTTTCGGGGTCTTATGACAGACAAACCTGATGCCTTTAAGTATAAAGATAAGTAAGTATAGATGTTGTACATATTCAAATATGTTCGTGATTAACCCAACCTTGAAAAATATTGAAAGATGAGTGGTAACTATTTATGCCATTATTTCAAATTAGAATGAGAGCACATCAGGAAAGCATGGTACTGTAATATACGTATCTTGTTAACCCAATATTCTTTTTTAAGTAAGAGCAGCATGTATATCGAGAGTATAGGTTTGGTGCGTGACTTATCACACAGTACTTTCAGAAAGTGTGCATATTCTGTTTATCGGCAATAATTAACATAAGACGATTCATACGGGTAAATACGATTTACTTCAGAACTAGTATAGATTATTTAAGGTTAGGGGGAAATGTATGTAATTAACAGAACTTTGGCCGGGTTTGAAGGATTTGGGTCCTGGCTTGGGCTTTGTGTTGGACGTGTAGACGGCATTTCCAGGTTTGACGTATCAATGACAAAAATGATGTCAGATGCAATTCTCTGCCTTTTCGGGTGAACAATTTGCTTGCCTTTGGATGTGTTTGTGGCGGGTGCCACTAGTGGATCGGAATGAGCTCGCGTTTTTGCGAGCATCCAATGTCATCATTTATTATGATGAATCATGAAACACGCTCCTGATGTTGTCGCAATGGTGCCGTTGGCGCTACTTTTGGCAAGGGTTTCTCATGATAATGGAAATGCGTATGTCGCTTTTGTTGACCGATAAACATGAAAAGATATAATATTAGCGTATATGGTCATGTAGTTAAGAAACAAACGACGAGTGGGAGTGTTTATTGTACGATGAACAACGACCGAGACTTGTTTATTTCTATATGAGATATCAACATTACGTACAGCCTCTTTTAGGGTGCTAAATTAGGAAAAAATACACGCTTTACAATATTTACCCGTACTTAAATAATGATGATTCCTTGAATAGAATCCGACAGCGGCCATGCTAGATAAATCCATTTTAGGATTTGAGTTTGGTCCCGCATATTCTCAGAATTTTCTCGTCAATCATCTGTACCTTTTCTCCCAATACCGATTGTCATATCACTCTCACTTTCGGATTCTCCAGCAACATTTATTGGGAACAACTCACTAGACACATACCTCTCAAAAATAAGGTCAAATTTACAAATTTTACTTTTCAAGTTGGCGAGTGCATGTTCGAATCTCAATAAATGACGTCATGATAGAACAATGTTTTATCGTGAAATAAATATCGCTTCCTTCTTTGTTCTTTGTGATTTATCGCGTAGCTTTCTTATATCATCAAATGCCAATTTCTAATTGCTTTATCATGACGTATCCGTGTCATGTAGCAATAACATACACAAATATCGTTGACTTCGACGTTGAATAGTGTCATGAAATATGATTATCCTCTTGTGTGCAATATTTCTGGTTGATAAATCTAACATATTCTTACTTTAAGAATAGCGACTATACATTATTATATATCCCTTATCAGGTCTCTGTAACATTTGCAAAATGATACAAATATAAAAATACAACTGAACCTAAATGTAATGTTTTAATATCCTTACGTTGCTGAGTGCAGCATTTAACAACAAACAAACAAAACATAATATCTTTAAGAATTATGTTAACAATTCCGATGCTAAAAATAATCTCACAATCTCCATACCTCTTTCTCTCTATGAAAACATAATAACGTTTTTTTTAATAATCTGAAGGAATAATAATGGCAATACTATCATAATTATCATCATTATTTATGTTACTTATCCTCAAGTGAAGTAGTCCTCCACACAATACATTCAGTGAAGAAGCCCATGAACATATGAACTATGTAACATACATTCATGGAAATTAGATGAACAGTTGAAGTTAGCAAATGATATTATTCGGTCGAACGTCTATCAGCCATCTATTCTATTCATGAAGAACATTTCACGTGGGACCAACAGAGGGAATTATGACTATCGACTTGCTATTATTTTATATATTCATGCCAGCTCAAACGATCTATTGGCTTGATTTATTGTTATGGTATCCACAAAATAAGTAGGATACGATTTTTGTCCGTTTTTGTTGAAATAAACTGAATAATATTTCCTGTTTACATATCAAAGTTTGCCAAATTGTTACAAAATGTTTGCCCACAGCAAGGCTACGTATCCACAACATATTGTGCTAGGCACAGCATCACTGGACTGAGGGAGGGCGGTATTCCTCCTTGTGGGTCACCTGCTTGGCAATATGGGACGGCAAAACTGCAGGGGGTGAGGGGAGGGCAGTTAAGTTGATGGTACAGACAGATAAGAGAGATCATTTTACAAATGTGAAACCTCAGTCCACAAAGGAACAGGCGAAAGCTGAAACTTGGTGAGGTTTACAGAACAAAGGCAGTTATTTCTAGTTTCTTACTGACTCTCGAAGATACATTTAAGAAAACAATTAATGCGTGCGTGTGTGTGTGTGTGTGTGTGTGTGTGTGTGTGTGTGTGTGTGTGTGTGTGTGTGTGTGTGTGAGGTAGAAGAAGAATTGTACACCATAAAAATGGCTACGTATGTAGTTGGGGTAGATATGTTGAATGCCCGGCCAATATGACCTTTGAGTCACTACAGTTTCAGTCATTAAAATGCGTAAAACCGTATTTGAGTGAAAGAAAACACTATAAGTGAGTGAAACAAAAGACCTCAGTACAGGCACACCCAGTCCCCCAACCCCAAGTCTGCATGTATCAATACTCATACCTGCCACACCCTCAACCACTTAACTTACTCACACAATCATCTGACAACATGTTCGCCAACCCTCGTATCACAACGCATGCACGCATGCACGCATGCACGCATGCACGCACACGCACACGCACACACACACACACACACACACACACACACACACACACACACACATCACATTCTTCTTTCCCAACCATTATGTCTACGTCAGCCATCATGGATCCATGCGCATGCTTTCATACATAATCCATCCATCGAACTATAACTATATCCGCCCTCATGTATCGGTATTCGTGCTTTCATACATACATACACCCCCCTACCATTCCCCTACATCCATCGCAGTATAACTATGACTATAACCGCCTTCGTGCATCCGCACTTATGTTCACATTGCATTGCATATGTATCGAATTACACGTTTAAAATATCGTAAATATTTTACAACATGTACATATTATATATCAGCAAACAGAGATTAGTATAACGCAATAGATTTCATCCGTCAAAACATCACAGAAAGAGGGGCAGCCTGGAATTTTACAATGGCATCTGAATGCACTAAGACGTTGAACTGGTCAGGAGGTGAGAGTTGCGGAAGATTACGGTAAACTTCAGTTACAGATCTCCATTACGAATATCTAAAGTATGAATAATGATCACAGCTTGCTATGACGTGTACTTCATGCCTGCAGAACTAGCAATGTCCTTAGCAATAAATTGTATGTCTAAATGCTTATGTAGACAAAGACCCAAATGTATAAAGGCATGACCATATTATATTCTACGCAAATATCACCACATTTAAAAACACAGCTAGATTGAGTCTTTGAAGGGCATAAAGAACTGATACACACAAGGAAAAATATTTATGGATGTCAATACTATATACTTTCTCCTTCATCAGGTGCATATTATTAAATACTATGAGGCAGAGAACATATATTTGTACCTGTAAGAACAACAAAAGTAAAAAGATAGCAAAGAAGGGAACGCAACAAGGGAAGCCAACAGATAACAGGCATGGCGCTGATTACCCCGCCTCCCGTTTGCCCATTGTCCATTTCCCATTACCAATCATTCATAAGTTAAGTTTTGGCTTTAATTTGTCCATTGATAATCAACCATCAACGTCTATTATCTCCACCCTAAAAATATGTAGTTTACTGAGAAAGTGGTATCCAAATATAATGTGTGTTACTGATGACCACTTTCTTAAAGGCATTGTTGGTTCAAAGCTTTCGGTCATAGAAGCCGTGCCATTTTTCTCTTGTCAGAGGAGTACACAAAGTATACGTCATCTGGACTAACATTTTTGGTTCGGTGGCTGGGTTAGATCGCCAACTTTGTGTTCTGGCGATTGGGTGCCTCACTCACAGTGTGGGTTCAAATCCCGGACGGGACTCAACCCAAGAAGTACGAGAATCTGTACTTTACTCAGAAAGTGTTATCCCAATTATAACATTTGTTGTCAAGAAAACACAATAAATGTATATTCGGCTTTGGATGGGTAATGATATCACAGACATATACGGATATTGATGATGACTTGGAGGTGCTTCGTAACGCACGTCTTCTCAATTCAGGGATTGGTAAATCCAAATATGTGTGCGCGCGTGCGTGCGTGCGTGCGTAAATGTGGGCCTGTTGGATGTTACATAAAACATTCATCTTGAGCGGGATGGTAGTTCGAGTTGGATTAGCATGTTAACTATATGATCTTCTTTAGGCAGAAATGCCGCGCATGAATGTATTGATGAAATTCCTAGGTACATGGGGCCTTTTCGTCCCCAGGAATACCCACAGTGGAGACTTCAATGGGGATAGGGTGTACACAATGTGCTACCTGGTAGATTGTGTGTCATCAGACCGGACAACGTTGGTCTTTGACTGATTGTGGCATAAAACACACTTATTCATTTACTTATATCGGAAATTGAATGTGCATCTTAATTGTTATTGTTGAACATGTAATATATTTTTAAAGAAATAAAACAGTGACATAATAACTACAACTTTATGTGAGCGCGGGTATCTTTTTGGGAATGAGATGAATAAGTCTTATAAAGTTGTAAGCTTCTTTACAACCGTGTAACTATGAATTAACTTTATTGGGTAATCAAAAAGAGATAGGACCTAAAATAGCCAAATTTCATACGATTTCACTTGTCCACAATCTTGGATGCAAGGCGAAAACATTTCAGCGCGTTTGAAGCCACTGAGAATGCCCCCTGCAGAGTTGGACGAACATTCTGCGGTGGCGCGGCTGAGTTGACCAGAGGCTATCAGCAGTATTTCCTGTCCAGGTTATTTAGGTCAGTTGTGTGTGTGTGTGTGTGTGTGTGTGTGTGTGTGTGTGTGTGTGTGTGTGTGTGTGTGTGTGTGTGTGCGTGCGTGCGTGTGTGTGTGCGTGTTTGCGTGCGTGCGTGCGTGCGTGCGTGTGTGCGTGTGGACGGTGGGGGCGGGCGGGGGGGGGGGGGGGTGAGATTGGGGGAATAGATGATAGATTTAGCAACAAGTAAGGTCATCTTGAGTGGGAGGGTATTCGCAGATGGATTAGCATATGAACTATGATTCTCTTTAGGCAGAAAATGAGGATCCACGATGTTCGACCTGGTAGAAGTGTGTTATCAAACCTCACAGCATTGGTTTTTTGACTGACTGTAGCGTCAAAACAAACTCATTCATTTACTTGAACTGAATGTTCATCTTAATTGTTATGGATAGTCACGGAGCCAGAGAACAGGGTGTCATTAGATAGAAATAAACTAAGTAATAATAGGATTAAGTCAGTACAAGATTGAGAACTACCCCATAATTATGTATAACATGCTTGTCGGGTATTGCAACATGTATATGTGAAAACAAAGTTATTAAAATGAAGAGCAAAACTGATGAAAGTTAACAATAAACGTGTATACGTGTTATATCGTCACTGCAAAAATAATGATTGTTTGTCTTTAGTATTAACATTCAAATACGTTATATCTGTATTAGCGATATTGTCTTTGTTCCACCGGTGAGTCAGCGTTAGCCGTACTATCTCGTAGTATAATTGTAATTCTGAAGACATCACGATACAGTTTTTACGATTCATCACGTCTGCACTAGCCCTTGATAACAGCCTTGTGTTTGGGTGTTTCAGTGGTTTAAATCGCTGCTCTTGATATTGTTGATTAAACTTTGATACTATGAACCATATAATGTTATGTGAGAGGTTGACTTTAGTACGGTAACATACTAATAGTATATAGGATGACATAAACAGAACAATGAGAAGTTCGTCCAGAGTAGTGTATAGGCAACATTTAATAATTAAAATAATTACATTCAACAACTCCCCTTTTAAGTCCATTTACTTATAAGTGAATGCAAGAACAATCGGCCGGAACACAATGTATAGTTCTTGTCCACTTCCATATGACTATATAGCATACAATAAGCTATCGGGTCCCGTTTAGATCGGTTTGGGTGGCAGCCTAGATAGCCATAGAATAGTTTCATCTTGGAATCTCCCATATCACTGGGGATCCTCTTCAATTTAAATGGAGTTACTCGTTACGATTCCGAACCTTCACGTGACTGTGTTTATGAACCATTGTGAATAGTGGTGACATTAAATCTAGGAAACAATACGCGAAATCGCGCATGCACAGAACGGAAAATTTGGTCAAGGCATTAAGTAATCCGCATGCGCAGAACGATTGATTTCAGTACTTCCGCTAAGCGCTTCGAGTGCAGTGTCAAACGCGGGCCTGTAATCTAACACGCGGGGACTGACCAATGAAATCTGAGAAGTAGAAATACCGGTAGACGCTGTTGCTTGATTGACAATGTCAATCAAGAAAGGGAGGAGCTTAACGCTATCGTTCTCTCCCAGTAAATTCCGATGTCAAATAACGACGTTATTTGGACGGAAAAACGATGGTTTGAAAACGTCCAAATAACGTCGTTTTTCCGTCCAATGACCATATACGGAAAAAAACGACGTTTTCGTGTTTGCAGTGTTATACGCTGATGCTTCTGACCATCTCACACCGTATCACATGGACTAGTTCTACTGACCACACATCCGTTGCACATGTCATTGCGGTGTTTGTAGCCAATCGCACGTTTTGTTACATACCATATGGCTAGCAGCCGACCCGTGGAGATCCGGGGTAGAATAGGCCTTCAGAAACCCATGCTTGCCGACTATGCTTGTCGTAAGAGGCGACAAACGAGATCGGGTGGTCAGGCTCCGGTGACTTGGTTGATGCATGACATCCATGGGCATGACATGACATCCCCCCCATTTTTTATTTCGAAAAAAATCTTTATTTCTGTATAAATTACCACCAAAGACAATAAATACATCTTAATTGTGCACCCCCCTTTTAAAAAAAGCTGTATCCGCCCATGACATCGTATCCCAAATGCGTATCTAGATGCTCATGTTGTCAATCCGAGGATTGTCTGATCAGACTCGATTATTTAGAGACCGACGCCATATAACTGGAACATTGCTGAGTGCGGCGTTAAACAACAAACAAACAAAACTAGCAGCGAATTACACTTCTTGTCACATGATATCATATGGTAAGCAGCCAATCGCGCGTTTTGTTACAGGAGACAATAAGTAGCCATCACCATATGGGTGTGTCACATTGAGAGAGTTTTGTCACATGCAGTTAACTTGATAATCAATGATTCTTGTGACGTCACTGTGGTTCTAAACGTGTATTACTTTCCAAACACAATTTCAACCAAATAGCAACAAGCCCTTGTCAACATGAACGATTCCATGGTGAGTCATTGGTTCACACATGCATCAATGTTTTACCCACGACATCTTGACTTGCACGTGCAACCGCCTTTTTCATTTCGACACAGGTGTAGTTGGTTTGTTTGCGCGTTGGTTCATCAGTGTTGAACTATTTTTGGCAAAGAAAGACACCATGAAGCGTGTATTTGTGAAAATGAAACACGCTTTTTCGGTCTTTCTTCATCGCAATATTATTACTATGGCATACAACACCAGCTCACTCACTGAACAAATAAACTAATGGAAACGAATGAGGGAACAATGAAGTACATAAGTAAATATACTGTCAGTAACTGTTTGACATTCTAGAAGTTGGCAAATAAGTAAGAAAAACGTAAACTTTATGGATGACAACTTCCGGTTTATTGCATATAGCAACGTTTCCATGTAGATTCAAATCACCGTTTTTCATAGTTACTGTCAGTACATTTGAAATATTGCGCATACAAATTCAACGTCAGAATAGAATGTTGAGATCGTTTGTGTGCATTGTTTCCAACGCGTATTTGATAGGTGGGAACCCATGAAACTGTGTCTGAGACTAAGTGTTCCCATTTTCATTGCTCATTTTATCTGTGACTTCTGTGACTAAATTTTTTTTTTACACAACCAATTTGTAAGGATTTAGCTCCACACTTAGTTAATAAATATAGCAAATATTTGCCCGTTTTCACCATGTGTAAACTTTGATGGACACCTGTAGCGAACTTAAACTTGCTGACCTGCTGTCTGCTGTATAGGTAACCTATACCTAACAAGTATGCCACAAGACGTGCTACTCCATGTATTACTCTGTAATGTCATATACTGAATTGAATATAAAAAAATATTTAAAAAAAACAAAACTGTCAGACAGTGATGATGTCTGGCCTGGTGTTCGCGAGAAGGTGAGCGTATCCTGCCCCACCGGTGGCACCCGTCACAAACACATGTAACGGCGAGTATACTCGGTAACATATGGTGCAAGTCAAAATAGGGAAATTGAATCAGACTACTCTTCAAAGCGGCGTTGCACCGAACTCAAGCCATTTATAGTGAGCATCCGGGTCTCTGATACTTCCGTTCTCAACTTGAAAATTGATTACGACAAAATTCCGAACTAAAAAAATTGTATTCTTCAGAAACAAACTGGTGGGACGACATTAGGCATTGCAAGAATTTGGCTCTTACAATCTCCTTGTTCAATAATTACGCCAAATTTCCATACAGATATATACTTGATATTCCATTACCTACAATCAGTGGAGTGACTATCGAAAGAGACTGCCTCCGTGGGCCCGTGGATAGAGCCTTTGCCCGGAGAGCAGAAGGTCGGGGTTCGATCCCCGGCGGCGTCATACCAAAAGACGTTTTTTGCTTGTGTGGTTGTTTTTTGTTTAACGCCACACTCAACAATATTCAAACTATATGACTGCGGTCTGTACATAATCGATTCTAGACCAGACAATCCAGGGACTGACATTACGAGCATCGATCCACGCAATTGGGACACGATGACATGCATCAGCCAAGTCAGCGAGCCTGACCACCCGATTCCCTTTGTCGCCTCTTACGACAACCAAACGACGTTAAAAGATGGCACTTACACAATTGTTACCCTGCCTGGCGCTCAGCATTAAGGGGATAAAACAAGGACTGGTTGGCTCGGGGGTATTCATCTTAAATTGCGGCATTGTACCTAATTGGGCTAGCTCTATACAACCGCCTGAACAAGTACACGCAGGCACACATACAAACACGTACATGCACGTTGCTATATAAGTGCAACAATCTCCCCATTTCACAGCACTGTCATGTATAGACAGCAGTTAATGTAAACAAAGAGAAGTTCCTGAACCAACACCCTTCTTTTGAAATAATCATGAACACGAGATATGTGTATATTCAGCTTAGACGAAGACCAAATCCCACGTTCAAATTAACTGCATGCAAAGCTGTTCACTGTTTTTCCACTTTGCTTTGCGAAAATTAAGATGAATTGCTCTAATCTGGGCTTTCAAAGCATCCGAGGAAAAAGATGCACCGCAATTTCTTACCTGGTGTAAATATATATAGACAACATGATGTCACTATTCAGACCAGAGGGGAAGAGAATAACAAGAGGTTCCAAACAGTGTTTATATACCACGAATATATTACGTTAATATTATCACTAAAATCCGCCACCAGAAGGAGAGATTTTCTGCGAGCATGTCCTCCTCCTGTGCCCAGGTACATCTGAGCATCTGTACTGGAGCGCCACCTGGCGGTGGTCATGATAGCCATGTGAGATAACTCTTCCCACCGTGTGTACGTAATTTCAGACTCTTGACATTATTTATGACAGAATTACATGATGGAAGAGTGCAATAGGCAGCCCAGGGGAGCCACATTAGCACATGCTTATGACTTTAAACAAACGAAGAATTCCACACTCACATTCAACTGTGGGATTACATTCCACAGAAAACATAGGCCCATCAGCCACTGCATCAATCACTGCTAAATAAATGTTTTAACAGATGGGACTATTTGGGTTTACCTGAATATAAAAGGAGGCGTTACCATGATAAAAAAAAGTACAAATGATGGCAATAATAGATATATATATATATTAGTTGCAGCTGTTATATAGAATAAATACACTTTGAATAACTGGAGGCGGTGGGGTGGCCTAGTGGTTATAGCGTTCATTCGTCACGCCAGGGTTCGATTCTACACACAATGTGTGAAGCCCGTGATATTGCTGGAATATTGCTAACAGCGGAGTAAAACCATACTCACTCACTCATTCATTTGATATTACTTTAGTTATTGTGTCAACTTAACTTTACAACCGCTACAGTAAACACACCCCAAACCTCCTAAAAGTATTTAATCCACACAAACACAACCACTCTTCGAGTGAATATCGCAAAGACATCAAGCTTTTAAGATATGTAGCGGAGATGTTGTAGAGTGTGTATTTGTTGTTGAATCCCGCAAATTGCCATACTCGGCACTATTCCAGCTATATGACGGATGAGTGGAAGATGGGGGCTGTAACCGATCGAATCTGTACAATCCAGTGATTGATATTATGAGCAACGGTCCACGCTGTTGAAGTACGATGAAACGCCAACACTCCACTATTCCAGTTGTATCACAGCGTGTCAGCTTAATGTGGGAGGAAAGCCTGAAGTGATGCAGGTCTCAAACGTTTACCACTTCGGTGAAACCCACGAGCACGGGTATGGTGCTGACAAACCTTGAAACATAATCGGGGCGAACCGGGATTCGAACCCACAATCATAGGTTTCTGGCGTGCCCAAGGGACGCAACTTTGCCCAGCGAATTGCGGCGCCTTAGACGACTGGGCCACCCGTGCCCCCTAGTGGGTTAAATGTAACTGTTTTAGGTCAATTATACTGAGACCATATAACCATCTAATTCCCATTCCCGTAACCATCTTTTAATCGAACCCGTTCAGGTGCTGGTCTTCAGAGGCCTGTTCATGTTGTTGATTGCATGTCACTGTACCCGACGGCGTAGATCGTTGCTCATGGTATCAATCACTGGATTGTCTTGTCCAGGCTCGATTATTGTTTGTTGCTTAACGCCGCACTCAGCAATATTCCAAGTACATGAAGGCGGTCTGTAAATAATCGAGTCTGGACCAGACAATACAGTGATTAATATCATGAGCATCGATCCACGAAATTGGGATACGATGACATGCATCAACCAAGTCAGCGAGTCTGACCACCCGATCCTCTTACGACAAGCATAGTCGCCTTTTACGGCAAGCATGGGTTGCTGAAGACCTATTCTACCCCGGATCTTCACGGGCCTGAAAACATGAAAACATTGAGTCAAAAATCAACATTGTATGCGAATCAATTGATGAAGTTCAAAGTAAAATCACAAAGCAGGTGCTATTTGTATTTCAAAGAAAAAACCTTCGGTCTTACTTCAAAGAAGTAATTCCTCAAAGCAGGTCTAACTTGAAAGTAAATCCTCAAAGCAGGTATTACTTGCGTATTCAAAGTCGTTGACGGTTTTCAATTTGTTACAGTCCAAGTATTTGCTAAAAGGGGAATATCACATATAGAACAATGGCATGACGTCACCAGTGATTTATAAATTACTTATAATATGGAAAGGTCAATACACTATTCTTTCTTAACAAGTTAAACTACAACCACAGACATAACATAAATGGGTACTTATCTTGCAAGTATCCATTGACTAGATCATGCGAACGGTGCTACATAATACCGCGGTCAATGGATCAGTGAAAACGTTATTCTTAGCTTCCTAAAGAGCATAAAACCCTAGCAGCTAGGTTTAGCGATTAAATTACCATCCCATCCTTCCGGGTACCCATTCGCGGTTGGATGAACAGAGGCATATATAACTTCCAAAACGACACACCCACCACCCACTTATAAAATGTGTGATTCAGTGTGGTGCTGGGTGGGCTTCTCAGTTGACTGAATTGTTTGTTTGTTTGTTGTTTAACGCCGCACTCATCTATACGACACCATTGTGTGAATAATAAGAAGAATAAAGTCAGGACCAACATACGCTGACACGCATCAATCGAGTCTGTTTTCTTCAGTGCATCTCTTGAGTTGTTTTTTACCAAATTTATAGATCAGCGGATCCGAACACCAAGGAAATACTATTAGAAACTGTGACCAAAACAGGCCGAGCAATGAAAGTTGAAAGGTTAGAGTTATATTTTAAACGGCGCCTGAAAGAAGTTCAGGAATGTTTAACAGCTTGAGATAAAACATAAATCTTTCTTCCATGCTGATTTTTTTTTTTTTTTTGGGGGGGGGGGGGGGGGGTTTATCTCCTATGGAAACAAGACGATGTTGCTGCTGCCATGCTAGTGCGTGACAGTTGTACAAACTAATCACTGGAACAAATTTTCTACAGGCTTAGAAATATCTCCTTTGACTCCGACATATGATTAAAGTCCGGAGCTGATTCAAGTTGTGCTTCCGGGGACTAGCTTCCGGGAACATCGTAATAACCGCTGCTTCCGGGTTTCGGTCATTCAGTTTTACAAATTGTGGAATGAAAAAAATAATCCGGATTTTTCGATTTTGCCATTTGAGTGGAAAACTGAAGCTTTTATCGTGTGTTCATCAGGAGAAAATAATACACTTTTTATTCTGCCCTGCGTGTTTTGATTTTGAAGGATACTTTCATGATTCGTCGCCAACAGAAATATGATTTTGTTCACAAGTGAACGTAAATAAGTAATGCGATGCATGACTGAGATTTTTTCTGTATTGGGTGTTGTAGGTCATCCAGGAGGTAGCATTTGGGAACTATCATGACGTGTCGTTTTTTTGTAATACAAAACATTCATGAATCAGTTATTTCTATCAGTTAAGACTACCCTGTCTTATTGGTTTCCTTTTACTGATTATAACTGACTGACTGAGTATGGTTTTACGCCGCTTTTAGCAATATTCCAGAAATATCACGGCGGGGAACACCAGAAATGGGCTTCACAAATTGTACCCATGTCGGGAATCGAACCCGGGTGTTCGGCGTGACGAGCGAACGCTTTAACCACTAGGCTACCCGACCGGCACCCGATGCATGATACTCTGTACGAGTTAAAATAGTGTTCTTACTGAACCATGTCCCATTTCCTTCTATGAACTAAATAGCTTTTTACTTTTCTTTAACTAATCTGTAACGACAGAATATACTCACTCCCCGCACTGACTAACCTGCATCACGATGGGCAAGGATAACTGGTGTGCAGAGTTACGCCCCTTAGCTGCCCTTTGCTCGACTGGCCGTCGGCTCAACTCAAGGTTCGCCTCGATTAATTACGATCTTTTGCCTTTAAAGTCCATACCCGACTTGTCTGACTACACCAAAGTGGAAAGGGTCCATAAATATTCTTTGAGCGGATGGAAGACTTTTTCGATCAGTGCATCCACACTTTCAATGTGTTCCTGTAACAGGTCTTCCAAAACACATTTATTTCTGGATTTCCAGTGAAGAACTGTTTTTATGTAATAACCGATGTCCGATTATTTTTTCCAAGATTTATTCCAATAATGGCGTGACACGTCAATCACCTGTGCCAGTTTTGATCCTCCCACATTTAGCTCAACCGACGTGATTATTGTGAATGCTGGAAGCGGCGTTATGCCCAACTCACTCATTCAGATCAGACGTTGGACGTTTTGGTCAATTTTTGCGTTCGTTAACATCACGTCACACCCTTATACTTGAGATGAAAGATCCGCACGAAAGAAAGTCATTTGCTTTCAATGTAAGGTGCCGCCGCCTGACTGTCTCGCGCTGGCAGCCAACCACAAAATGTGTGACATTATACGCTGATGCTTCTGACCATCTCACACCGTATCACATGGACTAGTTCTACTGACCACACATCCGTTGCACATATCATTGCGGTGTTTGTAGCCAATCGCACGTTTTGTTACATACCATATGGCTAGCAGCCAACCCGTGGAGATCCGGGGTAGAATAGGCCTTCAGAAACCCATGCTTGCCGACTATGCTTGTCGTAAGAGGCGACAAACGAGATCGGGTGGTCAGGCTCGGTGACTTGGTTGATGCATGACATCCATGGGCATGACATGACATGACATCCCCCCCCCCCCCCCCCCCCCCCCCCCATTTTTTATTTCGAAAAAAATCTTTATTTCTGTATAAATTACCACCAAAGACAATAAATACATCTTAATTGTGCACCCCCCTTTTAAAAAAATCTGTATCTGCCCATGACATCGTATCCCAAATGCGTATCTAGATGCTCATGTTGTCAATCCGAGGATTGTCTGGTCAGACTCGATTATTTAGAGACCGACGCCATATAACTGGAACATTGCTGAGTGCGGCGTTAAACAACAAACAAACAAAACTAGCAGCGAATTACACTTCTTGTCACATGATATCATATGGTAAGCAGCCAATCGCGCGTTTTGTTACAGGAGACAATAAGTAGCCATCACCATATGGGTGTGTCACATTGAGAGAGTTTTGTCACATGCAGTTAAGTTGATAATCAATGATTCTTGTGACGTCACTGTGGTTCTAAACGTGTATTACTTTCCAAACACAATTTCAACCAAATAGCAACAAGCCCTTATCAACATGAAGGATTCCATGGTGAGTCATTGGTTCACACGTGCATCAATTTTTTACCCACGACATCTTGACTTGCACGTGCAACCGCCTTTTTCATTTGGACAAGGGTGTAGTTGGTTTGTTTGCGCGTTGGCTCGTCAGTGTTGAATTATTTTTGGCAAAGAAAGACACCATGAAGCGTGTATTCGTGAAAATGAAACACGCTTTTTCGGTCTTTCTTCATCGCAATATTATTACTATGGCATACAACACCAGCTCACTCACTGAACAAATAAACTAATGGAAACGAATGAGGGAACAATGAAAAACATAAGTAAATATACTGTCAGTAACTGTTTGACATTCTAGAAGTTGGCAAATAAGTAAGAAAAACGTAAACTTTATGGATGACAACTTCCGGTTTATTGCAAATACCAACGTTTCCATGTAGGTTCAAATCACCGTTTTTCATAGTTACTGTCAGTACATTTGAAATATTGCGCATACAAATTCAACGTCAGAATAGAATGTTGAGATCGTTTGTGTGCATTGTTTCCAACGCGTATTTGATAGGTGGGAACCCCTGAAACTGTGTCTGAGACTAAGTGTTCCCATTTTCATTGCTCATTTTATCTGTGACCTGCAACCTCTGTGACTATATTTTTTTTTACACAACCAATTTGTAAGGATTAAGCTCCACACTTAGTTAATAAATATAGCAAATATTTGCCCGTTTTCACCATGTGTAAACTTTGATGGACACCTGTAGCGAACTTAAACTTGCTGACCTGCTGTCTGCTGTATAGGTAGCCTATACCTAACAAGTATGCCACAAGACGTGCTACTCCATGTATTACTCTGTAATGTCATATACTGAATTGAATAAAAAATATTTTAAAAAAACAAAACTTCTGTGACTAATTGGTGAATAAATTGAGCGACAAAACCTTTCCATAATCTTAAGAAATCTCCGCTAAAAGCAGAGTCTGTTGTATGATTCCGCTATAGTATTAGCATGTGTTTGTAAGTCACTGTCAGACAGTGATGATGTCTAACCAGGTGTTCGCGAGAAGGTGAGCGTATCCTGCCCCACCGGTGGCACCCGTCACAAACACATGTAACGGCGAGTCAACTCGGTAACATATGGTGCAAGTCAAAATAGGGAAATTGAATCAGACTACTCTTCAAAGCGGCGTTGCACCGAACTCAAGCCATTTATAGTGAGCATCCGGGTCTCTGATACTTCCGCTCTCAACATGAAAATTGATAACGACAAATTCCGAACTAAAAAAATTGTATTCTTCAGAAACAAACTGGATGGACAACATTAGGCATTGCAAGAATTTGGCTCTTACAATCTCCTTGTTCAATAATTACGACAAATTTCCATACAGATATATACTTCATATTCCATTACCTACAATCAGTGGAGTGACTATCGAAAGAGACTGCCTCCGTTGGCCCGTGGATAGAGCCTTTGCCCGGAGAGCAGAAGGTCGGGGTTCGATCCCCGGCGGCGTCATACCAAAAGACGTTTTTTGCTTGTGTGTTTGTTTTTTGTTTAACGCCACACTCAACAATATTCAAACTGTATGACTGCGGTCTGTACATAATCGATTCTAGACCAGACAATCCAGGGACTGACATTACGAGCATCGATCCACGCAATTGGGACACGATGACATGCATCAGCCAAGTCAGCGAGCCTTACCACCCGATTCCCTTTGTCGCCTCTTACGACAACCAAACGACGTTAAAAGATGGCACTTACACAATTGTTACCCTGCCTGGCGCTCAGCATTAAGGGGACAAAACAAGGACTGGTTGGCTCGGGGGTATTCATCTTAAATTGCGGCATTGTACCTAATTGGGCTAGCTCTATACAATCGCCTGAACAAGTACAAGCAGACACACATACACACACGTGCATGCACGTTGCTATATAAGTGCAACAATTTCCCCATTTCACATCACCGTCATGTATAGACAGCAGTTAATGTTAACAAAGAGAAGTTCCTGAACCAACACCCATCTTTTGAAATAATCATGAACACGAGGTACATGTATGTGTATATTCAGCTTAGACGAAGACCAACGCCCACGTTCAAATTAACTGCATGCAAAGCTGTTCACTGTTTTTCCACTTTGCTTTGCGAAAATTAAGATGAATTGCTCTAATCTGGGCTTTCAAAGCATCCGAGGAAAAGATGCACCGTAATTTCTTACCTGGTGTAAATATATATAGACAACATGATGTCACCATTCAGACCAGAGGGGAAGAGAATAACAAGAGGTTCCAAACAGTGTTTATATACCACGAATATATTACGTAAATATTATCACTAAAATCCGCCACCAGAAGGAGAGATTTTCTGCGAGCATGTCCTCCTCCTGTGCCCAGGTACATCTGAGCATCTGTACTGGAGCGCCACCTGGCGGTGGTCATGATAGCCATGTGAGATAACTCTTTCCATCGTGTGTACGTAACTTCAGACTCTTGACATTATTTATGACAGAATTACATGATGGAAGAGTGCAATAGGCAGCCCAGGGGAGCCACATTAGCACATGCTAATTATGACTTTAAACAAACGAAGAATTCCAGAGGGCACACTCACATTCAACTGTGGGATTACATTCCGCAGAAAACATAGGCCCATCAGTCACTGCATCAATCACTGCTAAATAAATGTTTTAACAGATGGGACTATTTGGGTTTACCTGAATATAAAAGGAGGCGTTACCATGATAAAAAAAAGTACAAATGATGGCAATAATAGATAGATATATATATATATATTAGTTACAGCTGTTATATAGAATAACTACACTTGGAATAACTGGAGGCGGTGGGGTGGCCTAGTGGTTATAGCTTTCATTCGTCACGCCAGGGTTCGATTCTACACACAATGTGTGAAGCCCGTGATATTGCTGGAATATCGCTAACAGCGGAGTAAAACCATACTCACTCACTCATTCATTCACTTGATATTACTTTAGTTATTGTGTCAACTTAACTTTACAACCGCTACAGTAAACACACCCCAAACCTCCTAAAAGTATTTAATCCACACGAACACATGTACAACCACTCTTCGAGTGAATATCGCAAAGACATCAAGCTTTTAAGATATGTAGCGGAGATGTTGTAGAGTGTGTATTTGTTGTTGAATCCCGCAAATTGCCGTACTCGGCACTATTCCAGCTATATGACGGATGGGTGGAAGATGGGGGCTGTAACCAATCGAATCTGTACAATCCAGTGATTGATATTATGAGCAACGGTCCACGCTATTGGAGTACGATGAAACGCCAACACTCCACTATTCCAGTTGTATCACGGCGTGTCAGCTTAATGTGGGAGGAAAGCCTGAAGTGATGCAGGTCTCAGACGTTCACCACTTCGGTGAAACCCACGAGCACGGGTATGATGCTGACAAACCTAGAAACATAATCGGGGCGAACCGGGATTCGAACCCACAATCATAGGTTTCGTTGCTCATGGTATCAATCACTGGATTGTCTTGTCCAGGCTCGATTATTGTTTATTGCTTAACGCCGCACTCAGCCATATTCCAGCTACATGAAGGCGGTCTGTAAATAATCGAGTCTGGACCAGACAATACAGTGATTAATATCATAGGCATCGATCCACGAAATTGGGATACGATGACATGCATCAACCAAGTCAGCGAGTCTGACCACTCGATCCCGTTAGTCGCCTCTTACGACAAGCATACTCGCCTTGTACGGCAAGCATGAGTTGCTGAAGACCTATTCTAACCCGAATCTTCACGGGTGACTCGATTATTGACAAGACGACGTCAAATGGCTGGAGTATTAACAACAAACAAAAAAGCAAAGTCCAAAAGGCAAAATAACGTTCTTGTTGACTGAAGACCATTCAAGACAGACCATCACCTGTGGTCGTCAACCACGACAGAAAAATACACCCTAAATACTAATATTGATTATGAAAATATGAAAGCAGGTGCAAGGTTCGGAAATCCGGTCAATCCAATTATTGAAAGCAATGGGCCACATGCATGAGTAATTATTGGTTCAACATCACCATTATGAAGAACTGCGAGGCCATGCTCATTGTAATAACACGGCGATGGCCGCCGGGAGTACAGTTGGGAGGTGATCTGACTCCGTCGATGACTGACCTCCAGGTGATGATTTATGTATGTGACAATCAAGGATGAAATCGGCGTCAAAGATTGATGAATGCTGTTCATTAACTTCTCACCTAAACGGGCAATCTACATGTAAACCTGTGCATGGCACTGACCTCTGTTGTCGACACGCTACGCCCCTGGTAAGTTCATGCCATCGATTTTCTTGAACTCATTTCACCTGGAAGTCCATTTTTCATCCGTGATCAGACAAACTGATATTATTTTTGTTTTCATTGTACCAAGAGACATGTGTGGAAGAAATCAAATATGTGAAAATGATTGATTATCTCAAGATATGAACAATTAACACCTTTTTGTTATTAAGAAAATAAGAAGAAGACACGAAGCGATAATTTGGATGATAACCTACAGTTACCAATTTTATGTTTGACAGGTTGGAGTTTTACAAACCAAACATGGTGTTGCAGGGGGTTAATACTCGATGTGAGTAAAGTTGTTCCACGCCGCAGTCACTTATATATTTATACTGAGACTTTAATCAAGTCAGGGATAGGAAATCAGTGGTTGGTAGCATGAGCAGCGATAAACGTTAAGGCCAGGTTCACACAGTGCCGATTATGGCTCCCATTTGAGATCAGACACCGCTACGACACGAAAAGTGAAAAAGTCGGATTACAATTCTCAATGGTCTGAAATGTCCTATCATTGTATGAACGCAGTCGTATACGTTTGTATCAGAGTCCTACGGATCGGGAAAGGTCCAGAGAGGTCGGCCAAGTACTCCCGACAGTATGGTGCGTCCCGTAACATTCAGGAAACTCTGCCAATCCTTTCTAGTCGGATTACAATCGTGACTGCATCGTTACAGATTCCGCTGTAACGGATCAAAGTCGTAACAATGTCCTGTGTTGTCTGGACGGTGTCCTGTGGATCGCGACGCTGTCGTGATGAACGGGCATGAATTGTTCATTGCCGTTTCTTGTCGATTGAGTTTAGATTGCGTCCAGATCTTGCTGCATGCGAACCGTCTTTGTCTGTTCACTGTCCGGTCACTGTCTGATCTCTGTCGGATCGTATTCGGGAGAATCGGGACGCTGTCGGGACAGATTCGGTCTTTTTTTACCATGCGGAAGATACAAATCGGATTGAGAACGGGAGAATCGGGACGAATTCGGCTGGAAACGACTGAATCGGGACGCTTCCTGAACAATATCTGATTGATTGTGAATGTTTTACACATTGTAACCGACAAGAAGTAAATTGACGTACCTGTCCCTGTGGAGATTCCTGGGTACGCAATGCCTTTAGCAACTTGTGATCATCTAACGAGGCGATTTCAGGGTTCCGTCGTCAGGCAATTTGACTTGGTTGGTTCATCGTCGCATGTTGTTCATAACATCTACTACTGGTTTGACTGCTCCATACAGGTTGAATATTTCTGAATGATAAAAATCAAATAAGCAAACACTAATGCTTGTACTCACATATCGTCGACAATCACCTTAAACTGATTGTGTTCTGAGAATGTTACATCTGTATGTCATTCATGGTTCTTGTGTTTACATTGCATAAACTTGACCCAGTAAGTATAATCTTACAAGTTTCTCTCCACTGCCCTCGTTCTTGTCATTGAGTTTCAATTTCCTAACGTTTGGCGGTATTAAGGTTGATTTGTATTCAATGGGAGACAAAGTATGATTTCTGTCCCACACTATGGATAATGTAAGAGTGAGTGAAATGGGCTTTAACGCCGCTTTGAACAGTATTCCAGTTATATCACGTTGTGTCAGCTTAATGTGGGAGGAAAGCCTGAAGATATGCAGGTCTCAGATGTTTACCACTTCGGAGAAACCCATGAGCACGGGTATGGTGCTGACAAACCTAGAAACATAATCGGGGCGAAATGGGATTCGAACCCACAAATCTTAGGTTTCTGGCGTACCAATGGGACGCAACTCTACACAGCGAATTGCGCACCGCAGACGACTGGGCCACCCGTGCCCCGAGTAATGTAAGAAATGAGTTAAATCCTTACAAATTATTTTGAACGACATGCGTAGGTAAGGCTGGATGTGCCGAAAGGATACTTTTAGAGATTTTCAGGAAGTCTTTAGCCCAAGTTGGTGTTCTTGGGAGATGTTTGAACATACCATAACAAATCATCGTGGATCAGGAGCAGCGTTGGAGATGGGGGTATCACTTCGAAAAGAAGCTTTAATGATGAACGGGTCCGAGGATCTGATGTGGAATGTTTAAAAAGCAGTTCACGAATTTGATTTCCAGAATACGAGAGAGGGGGTACCTTTATAATTCCTTAAGTTCGATATTGTATAAATTGTGTCACCTTCTGAGCTTCCACTGCCCTGCACGCATCTCCAAGAGTGTCGTATGTCAAGTTCCAACCACGTGAATTTCGTGCAGCACGTGCACAACAGTCACTCCGACTCATGGTGGTCGAGAAGCCAACGATGAAGTGGCCTGAGCCCGATTGTACAACATGGGTCCGACTGTAGGAATGACAGGCGAGTAAGCCGACGGGTGGAAGGTGTAGATAAGAGTGATACCTTATGGTTTTACGCCGCTTTTAGCACTATTCCGGCAATATCACGGCGGGGGACACCAGAAATGGGCTTCACACATTGTACCCATGTTGACTGCATGAACGTAATAGCCTTTTGGCGCCATTGTGGCAGATATTAATCATAATAATTCATTGATGTGTGTTTTTTACTTTCTTGGAAAGGTTTTTGCTCCTTTTCAAGTTTGTTTGTTTTGGGTTTTTCTGGTTTGTTTCTTGTTGGTTTGGGGGTTTTGGGGTTTTGTTTTGATTTTACATTGACCCCATATAGGTAGAAAATACACAGGGGGGTCTACACCTGTTCGTAAGATATGTTTGTTTGTTGTTTAACGCCGCACTCAGCAATATTCCAGCTATATTACGGCGGGCTGTAAATAATCGAGTCTGGACCAGGCAATCCAGTGATTGACACGACGAGCATCGATCCACGCAAATTGGGATACGATGACATGCATCAACCAAGTCAACCAACCACCCGATCCCGTTAGACGCTTTTACGACAAGCTCAGTCGCATTTTACGGGCAGAATGGGTTGCTGAAGACCTACCCGGATCATCACGGGTGTGTCCGTATGAGTATCCGTACAGTTTTAATAAGTGTCCCTAGCCCTTTTCTCAACCCCAGACCGAATTATGCTGACACTGATGGGCCTGCGAGTGGAACAGCCACTGTTGTGAACCCAGTGGAACTCATTTATAACGGGACAAGCAAACCTCATGTTTTACTGTTTCACTTTAAATAAAATACGTTTCAAAAGCTTCAGAAGGAACTTGTTCTTTCCAGAACCAAAAGTATACCGTAGTTTCAAAGATGTAAAAAATGCTGATTGTTGATATAGTACACTTAAAAATCATATGGTTGTCGCATCGCAAATATGCTTTAATTTAGCACATTACCAAAATCACATAACCCTACAAGGAACGGCTGCCCCTCAATTTATGAAGATTTAAGTGCAAGAAAAACACATATTTGTAACCTATTCTCTCGGGACATCATATCATTTTTGGCCTGGTTGTAAATTTATCTTTACGAGAAACACATGTACATTCCACAGAAATATAATATAGTTATGTCTGTTGATAAGATTGAACTTGTTTGACAAATGGCTGTGTTTGTATTCCACACAATGCATTTAAGAAAAAATAGTGATAATATGTTATTCAAAGACTGAAAGTTGATTGCAGTGTAACTAAAGATGTACGGGACGTTGGTCTACATCAAGCAGAATAGAGATGACGATGATTTATCTCGCCATCATATAATCATATAATTACGTGACCTGATACCGATGTCGACTGATATTATGGCATACCCCTCTGTCTCTCTCTCTCTCTCTCTCTCTCTCTCTGTCTCTCTCTCTCTCTCTGTCTCTCTCTCTGTCTCTCTCTCTGTCTGTCTGTCTCTCTCGCTCTCTGTCTCTCTCTCTCTCTCTCTCTCTCTCTCTCTCTCTCTCTCTCCCTCAGACTTCAAGAACAAAAATGAAGCGCAAAAGGTCAAGGTGATCAGCACGTATGAAACGTAATTTTAGGAACGATTGAGTCGAAAAGGTGTGTGTAATATATTACAGACGCTTCTATTGATACTTCATGTTAAATCGAAGACGTTGGTGTGTTCCGTGGCTCAACATCTTCTCCTTGAAGGCAGAGAATAATAAGCGAGACGCTTTTTATCCTGTACGGATTTCTTACAATAAAATACCTGTCGGTAGGGGATTAAAAAAGCAGTTCAATTATCAATATTTAATTTCCTCCTCCACTACAGGTCGGCTTATTATAAAATAAAAATGGTTTAATGTGAGAGGAGGGCCTGCAACACAGCTGTTGCTTTAAGCAATGCAAACCTGACGAATCAAGCGGGACTACTGTTGGGCATCTGTGTATCCTATCAATTTCAAGAAAATAAAAAAAACCCTTTAATTTCACTCCATTGTTTAACTGTGACAACTTCAGTGGGTCCTTGTTTACATATTCGTTTTGTTGCAATATGCTACATGCTTCTCGGGTGGGATAAAAAAGAGCACATTTTAAATTACCTATTTCCATTTTAACAAAATTTACAGTGGGCGGGTCCGTAAAGCAAGAGAAGACAGTGTGGACTAAATGATAAGAGAATACCTGTGGTTCCAGCACCGCATCAGCAAGTTTACAGGTCAAGAAATGAAAGAGTGGGTGAGTGAGTTGGGTTTAACGCCGCCTTTTACCGTATTCCAGTTATATCACGGCGTGTCAGCCTAATGTGGGAGGAAAGCCCGAAGTGATGCAGGTTTCAGACGGTTACCACTTCGGTGAAACCCACGAGCACGGGTATGGTGCTGACAAACCTAGAAATATAATCGGGGTGAACCGGGATTCGAACCCACAATCATAGGTTTCTGGCATTCCAAAGGGACGCAACTCTGCACAGGGAATTGCGGCGCCTAAATGCCCCCCAGTAATGAAATAAGTATTATATCTGTAGAACACAGTGAGGGAGTGGTGTGTTGATAGATAACCACACCAGAGCGTCAGGATATTAGTTTCCCAGAGTGAAAGCAAACTGAATATTCTTAAGTATGCCAAACTCGCAGCTCGGAATTACGTGTGTGGGTTATCTGTCCCTCGTGAAATTATGTTGAAAGTCCCTCGCTACTGTTCGGCAATTACGGCATTAATTCACTCGTCACAGATATAAGACATGACACTTTTATGGAGAACAAACTCTTTATTGTTTGTGACGTAGGTTTCAGGCCTAGTTCTTGCACCTTCCTCCCTGATATCTTCATGTTCTTCCAACTCCTTAATGCCTATCAAAGACACCGTTGTTCCTGGTACCTCCCTGACAATCCAGTGATTGACATCATGAGCATCGATCTACGCAGTTGCGACTTAATGACATGCATCAACCAAGTTAGCAAGCCTGACCGACCACCCAATCCCGATAGTCACCTGTTACGACAAGCACTGTCGCCTGTTACGGCAAGCCTAGGTTGCTGAAGACCTATTCTACCCCGGATCTTCACGCGTCCGTTGGGGTAGGTCGTATATTAGGTGAAATGGCAAAACATGTCGCTAGGACATCCTAAACTAGGTCGCAGCGGTTAGGAGGTCGTAGCGCTAAGAGGCCTTCGTGAAACGGCACCCTGTTACGGCAAATGAAGCATGGGTTGCTGAAGACCTGTTCTTACCCGGTTCGTCACGGGTCAGTGTAAGTTGTAGCAGGCCCTTGGGTGTCACTGACACTGGCTGTCAATCCTTGGAGGAGCATGCAGACATGGCCAGTAAAAAAACGTATCCTACTATCGCTTCGCTAAACAGGAAGTGACTTGAACTTCATCACGTTTCGGGGGGCGGGGGCGGGTATAGCTTAGTGGTTTAAGCGTTCGCTCGTCACGCCTTAATTCCGGGTTCGATTCCCCACATGGGTACAATGTGTGTAGCCCATTGCTGTCCCCCGTCGTGATATTGCTGGACTATTGCTGATGCGGCGTAAAACCATACTCACTCACTCACTCATCACGTTTCACGGTAAAATGCGGAAATAAACACAAACACTCTCATTTGCATTATATTTATACACAAAATACAATGTTAATTGTGGCCATTACTAAACCATGGGTCAGCCGAGTGAATAACCTATCCAACTGTCAATCAAGCAACATCGACAGAAGTGATACACAATCAGCCATTTATCCATGATTTTTAAACCTGCCGAAATTAATCAAACATGTACCCCAATCGGCTGATGCGCCGCAATTTGATGTGTAGGGCTGCCTCCCTTGGGCACGCAAGAAACCTATGGTTATGGGTTCGAATCCCAGTTCACCCCGATTATGTTTCTCGGTTTGTCTGTACCATACCCTTGCTGGTGGGTTTCGCCAAAGTGGTAAACGTCTGAGACCTGCATCACTTCGGGCTTTCCTCCCACGTTAAGCTGACACGCCGTGATAAAACTGGAATACTGTTAAACTCAACTCATTCACTTGTTATGTGAGACACTGTGTGGCATCAATCGCTATATTTTACGGGCGCATCGTTTACGGCGATACCATAGTTCATCTCAGAATACAAGTGTTACACAGTGAGATCTTATCTGATCTTATCTATAATAATTGTCCTTTGTATATCCTTTGTAGAACCCTTGACACTTGCGAATGTACGTCATCATAGAACAATTGGTAGTTATTTACAGAAATAAACAGTCATCACAAATAGTATCAAACTGGATCTATTCTGTTATAAAGTGCAAATATTTATGTATTGGTTTGTAAAATGGTGGCAAGTTGTAGGGTAACGGTACCACTTGAGGGTAGTGCATGTTTAACGTGTGTCCCATTCATGTCTGCCTGGGGATATTGGGGTGTGTCAGATCACCAGTCATGGCTTTGTTTGTTTGTTTGTTTGTCTAACGCCACACTCAACAATATTCTAAAAATGAGACGACAGTCTTTATTTAAACGAGTCTTGGCCAGATAATCAAGTGATTGACGGCATGGGCATCGATCTACGCGATTGGGACACGATGCCATGTATCAACCAAGTCTGCGACCTGAACACCCGATCCCGTTTGTCGCCTCTTACCACAAGCATAGTCGCCTCTGATGACAAGCATGGGTTGCTAACCCGGATCTTCACGGGGCGTCATGGCTACATACAGTCTCGACGTCTGTCCCGGGAATCAGACCCTGTGTATTGAGTATTTTGGGTGCGGTCAAGGTTTACGCGAGTTTCAACTGAAAATGTATTTGGTACCAAAGATGCGGAAGTCAAGAAATAGTTCCTCGTATATTAGACCAACTCTTGCACACATAAAACGTGAACAATGTCAAAAATATTTTTGTCAGTGGTACCAAGAATGAGGGTTGTCCAATACAAATTTGAAAACTTCTAAGCCTGACCAGTGAGTCAGTTGTCGCCACTTTTAGTAATAATCAAGGAATATCACGACAGGGCACACCAGGAATGGCCTTCATACTTTGTACTATGAAGGGAATCGAACCAGTAAATAAAAGCATGTATTGCATTTTTAAACACAGATAATGGCTTTTGCACGTTTAGAGTATGTGGGTGGCGACCAACCCATTTGATATTCGGGCTGGGTTGTGTTGTGGACGTCTGGGCGTTCTTGAAAACATTTGTTATATGTTTTTAAAAATGTATTCGTTTGGCATGCTGATTGTCCTCCAAACTCAAGAAACATAAATGTTCAAAAAATAGTAGGTGGATGCAAATAGACGCAAACGGGATGCGATGACAAAGATATTTATAGAGTAATCGTGATGCAGAGTTAGGGAAGGCACACTCCGTATATGGCAGCACGAGAACTTACAGCTAAATTCCAACCACTAGGGAATCAACTGACTTGTCGAGGAAGACACAAAAAGGAATAGTTTCAAGAAAGCACAATTTATAAGCACAGACAAACACCGTTGTGTCGAACTTTGATATGCTGAACCTACGGTTCTCTCAAAGAAAAGGGATGGTCGGGTAGCCTAGTGGTTAAAGCGTTCGCTCGTCACGTCGAAGACCCGTGTTCGATTCCTGACATGGGTACAATGTGTGAAGCCCATTTCTGGTGGACTGCCGTGATACTGCTGGAATATTACTAAAAGTGGCGTAAAATCAAATTTAATCATTCACTCACTCAAAGAAAAAAACGTGATCCCTACATAATCCTTCTTTATTCATCCGTTTTCGGTTGTGTCGAACCTCGGACAGCTCGAAGTATTTACATTGGTCCCTTCAACTTCGACACAATGGTATTGACAGAATGTTTATCCAATAATTATGTTGGATGAACCTTTGTCACTCCTCACCATACAGTGCCGGTCTGCTTTAGGAAGGGCGTCCAACCACGTGGAGACCCTCTTTGGATACACGTGACTCTTCACCGCCATCTTGGTTGAGAATGCCAGGAAGTTCTGGTTGGTGACGTCATACTGAGGCCAGTCACGTGAAAGCTGGCCTTTTACTGCGGGATTCGGATCACTGAAAAGGGAAAGTTGATTTGTGTTAGGGACTGATCATAGTCACGTGAAAGCTGGCCTTTTACTGCGGGTTTCGGATCACTAAAACGGAAAGTGGATTTGTGTTAGGGACTGACCATAGTCACGTGAAAGCTGGCCTTTTACTGCGGGATTCGGATCACTAAAACGGAAAGTGGATTTGTGTTAGGGACTGACCATAGTCACGTGAAAGCTGGTCTTTTGCTGCGGGATTCGGATCACTAAAACGGAAAGTGGATTTGTGTTAGGGACTGGTCATTATATATTCCTTATAACGGTAGAATGATCATGTGTCATAACTTTCCGATATTTGCATGTTTGCATCTTAGCGATTCTTGGTGCTTCAGTTGAAGCTATATGACTTGACAGTTCTTCGTTGTTGAGAAAGATACGATATGGCACCTTTCATTGTTCGTCACAAATTAATTACATTACGTGACCCGTGAAGATCCGGGGTAAAATAGTCCTTAAGCAATCGATGCTTGCCATAAAAGGCGACTATACTTGTAAGAGGCGACTAACGGGATCGGGTGGTCAGGCTCGCTGACTTGGTTGATACAGGTTTCAGATGTTTTTCTTCATTTTCTCTCGTAAAAATGTCATTGAAAAAAATATTCAGATGAATCTACACGAAAATGGGAATTACAGATTATCTGTCATGGATGAATGAATGCTGTTAGTCACTATGCAAAGACTCGGGATAAACAACATTCAGTCACTCGCGATCGGGACAGATCATCCGAAATACCTCGTAGCTTGTTGGTTATTCTCTACATATTTGGTGGTTTGGTGGAAGGCGTCTGGTATTGGAGACCGATCTACAAAATAGCAACACAACCCTTGACATCATGCCTCGCTTGCTCTTACGTGAGCTTGCCGATTGGTCCCTGTTGGGTCGAGCCACGAAACTCAACCGTGCCTCAGCCTACAAGTGTGTAAACTATAGGCCAGATTTGAAAACTTCAAAATGTGACGGCACTTATTCAATCCGAGTGAGTGGGTTGGGTTTAACATCGCTTTTAACAGTATTCCAGTTATATCACGGCGTGTCAGCTTAATGTGGGAGGAAAGCCGGAAATGATGCAGGTCTCAGACGTTTACCACTTCGGTAAAACCCACGAGCACGGGTATGGTGCCGACAAACCTATAAACATAATCGGGGTGAACCGGGATTCGAACCCACAATCATAGGTTTCTGGCATTCCAAAGGAACGCCTAAATGCCCCCCAGAAATGAAAGAAGTATTATATCTGTAATCGGAGCGAACCGGGATTCGAACCCACAATCAAAGGTTTCTGGAGTGCCAAAGGAAAGCAAACTCTGCACAGCGAATCCCGGCGCCTCAGACGACTGGGCCACCCGTGCCCCCAAATCAATCTGCGACCTGTTTGATATCGATATTGCTTTAAAATAAATTATCATTATCAATAACACTCACCTGCTCTTTGCAAAGTTTGTATATATCGCAACGAACGTCGATGACAGCTGATATTCTTCTTGACTGACGTTGCTATGGTAATTGCTGTGGACAAACGCTGCACTGATCCCAAACGAATACATGAGATCACGTGCATGCACCATTCCTCTAAGACGATTGTAATTTGCCAGGAATGATGGAAAATGATCAAATAGATAGAAGTACGTTTTGCCCCGGTTGGTAAACCGACCGTGTGCGTTGGCCACTTCTACAGACGGTGCGACAATGGAGGCGTCACTCTGTGTGTCCATGACGTCATAGAGGGTCAGCAGCTTCGTCTGAGGGTAGTCTTTAGCAACGTAGCCATTCATGATGACGTAAACGCTGCTGTTGTCAAACGTTCCACAGAGTCTCCTGAGGATGAGAGGAACCAGTTCTGTCTTGTAGTAATGGTGAGTCCTGATGGTGGTAAGGGCGGAGGTGTTGTGGGTGTGGCCATAGTTGTAGGCCATGCCCACCATGTACCCCCCTTCCTGATTGTTCACCCCCACCATCAGGTCAAGGTCATAAAACCCCACGCGCTCCAGATGGGCAGAGTCATGGATCATGAACCTCGGGTTGTTGATAACGAAGTCATCATCCACAACCGGAGACCAGGTAAAATCGGCCGAGTAGTAAGCAAGGCCGAGATTCGGAATGGAATACTTGACCAAAGTCGACACTGACATGTTCTGAAAGCAGTTCAGAAGGTCCTTGTCGGCTGGATCATAACCCGGGGTGTCGGGTATGCATTTAACACGTTTTCCAAGAGCAACAGCTACTTCTCTGGGATTGCTCCTGAATGAGAAATATCCTGTAGCTGATCCGCTTTGCATGATAACCTTCTGAAATAATCCCTTTGCCTTCTTCGACAAGAAGAGATAGGATCCCGCTTTAGATCCTGCAGATTCACCGAATAGAGTGACATGGCTAGAATTCCCGCCGTAACCCTCAATGTTATCTTGAACCCATTGGAGAGCCAGCTTCATGTCCCAAAGAGCATAGTTGCCAGGTAGGACGGCGTTTCCAGTGCTGAGGAAGCCGAGGACGTTGAGTCTGTACTGGAGGGTGACGACCACGACGTCCCCTTCCGTCACCATCTTCCAGGGGTCGTACTTGACGGCTGACCCAGCCTGGAAGCCGCCTCCGTGGATCCACACCATCACTGACCGCTTGACCGCTGGCGCCTGTGTGGGCGTGAACACATTGATGGTCAGGCAGTCTTCATCCTGAGGTTCGGTGCCTGGGGATTGAAGACAGGACGTCAGTGGACATGTTGGCAGCATGGAATAGCATATTGAGGACAAGAAATAATCGAAAAACGCTTCATGCGAACAGAAAAAAATGACACGGGGATATATAATGGTCTTGTGTTACCACATTGAAGTAATTTCCCAGCTTAATCTGAATACAAGGAGTAGTGGTAGTAGTAGTAGTAGTAGTAGTAGTAGTAGTAGTAGTAGTAGTTTAGTAGTAGTAGTAGTAGTGGTAGAAACGATGACATGCATCAACCAAGTCAGCGAGCCTGACCACCCGATCCCGTTAGTCGCCTCTTATAGTAGTAGTAGTAGTAGTAGTAGTAGTAGTAGTAGTAGTAGTAGTAGTAGTAGTGGTGGTGGTAGTGGTAGTGGTGGTAGTGGTAGTGGTAGTGGTAGTGGTAGTGGTAGTAGTAGTAGTGGTAGTAGTAGTAGTAGTAACAGTTGTTAATGCAGTAGTAGTAGTAGTAGTAGTTGTAGTAACAGTTGTTAATGCAGTAGTAGTAGTAGTAGTAGTAGTAGTAGTAGTAGTTGTAGTAACAGTTGTTAATGAAGTAGTAGTACTAGTAGTAGTAGTAGTAACAGTTGTTAATGCAGTAGTAGTAGTAGTAGTAGTAGTAGTAGTAGTAGTAGTAGTAGTAGTAGTAGTAGTAGTTGTTGTTGTTGTTGTTGTGTTAGTTATACTTCTGGTTGTAGGGCGACTTGTCAAACAGTTGCACTGCCTTTCAGACAGTAAACGCTGGTAGTAACAATGTCCCATCGTTATTGTACAAAATGTTCGTTATCCTATCTGCACATGTGATGACGTGTATAATATTAGCACAATAATGTCACACTGCCTTTTCTTAAATCGTCAGCGTGCAATAGAGTTCATCACATCCGGATTAAGGACCTTTGAACTGTGTGGAAATTTGAACGGAGGAAAACTGACTGAATGTGTAATGCTACCATTGTAGCTGCTCATCGAGGCTTACTGTACAGTAATCACACAGTGAAAACAGGGACTCGGGACTTCAGGGCACGTTGTCATTTTAGCTGCTCATCGCGGCTTACTGTACAGTAATCACACAGTGGAAACGGACTCGGGACTTCAGGGCACGTTATCATTGTAGCTGCTCATCGCGGCTTACTGTACAGTAATCACACAGTGGAAACAGTGACTCGGGACCTCAGGGCACGTTATCATTGCAGCTGCTCATCGCGGCTTACTGTACAGTAATCACACAGTGGAAACAGGGACTCGGGACCTCAGGGCACGTTGACACGTTATCATTGTAGCTGCTCATCGCGGCTTACTGTATAGTAATCACACAGTGGAAACAGGGACTCGGGACTTCAGGGCACGTTATCATTGCAGCTGCTCATCGCGGCTTACTGTACAGTAATCACACAGTGGAAACAGGGACTCGGGACCTCAGGGCACGTTGACACGTTATCATTGTAGCTGCTCATCGCGGCTTACTGTACAGTAATCACACAGTGGAAACAGGGACTCGGGACCTCAGGGCACGTTGACACGTTATCATTGTAGCTGCTCATCGCGGCTTACTGTACAGTTATCACACAGTGGAAACAGGGACTCGGGACCTCAGGGCACGTTGACACGTTATCATTGTAGCTGCTCATCGCGGCTTACTGTACAGTAATCACACAGTGGAAACAGGGACTCGGGACCTCAGGGCACGTTATCATTGCAGCTGCTCATCGCGGCTTACTGTACAGCAATCACACAGTGGAAACAGGGACTCGGGACCTCAGGGCACGTTGACACGTTATTATTGTAGCTGCTCATCGCGGCTTACTGTATAGTAATCACACAGTGGAAACAGGGACTCGGGACTTCAGGGCACGTTATCATTGTAGCTGCTCATCGCGGCTTACTGTATAGTAATCACACAGTGGAAACAGGGACTCGGGACCTCAGAGCACGTTGACGCGTTATCATTGTAGCTGCTCATCGCGGCTTACTGTATAGTAATCACATAGTCGAAACAGGGACTCGGGATTTCAGGGCACGTTATCATTGTAGCTGCTCATCGCGGCTTACTGTATAGTAATCACACAGTGGAAACAGGGACTCGGGACCTCAGTGCACGTTGACACGTTTTCATTGTGGACGGAACTTATGTTAACCGACTGTGCACCCTCGCGATAAACGCATTCACTCGTCCCGCACTCGATTCTCAAAATGGGTACCCATTTTTAGTGCTTACCCGCATTGTTAAAAGGGGCATTACACTCGCTCGTGGGGCGGTGGGGAAGCCTTGTATTTTAAGCGTTCGCTCGTCACGCCGAAGATCCGGGTTCGATTCCACACATAGGTACAATGTGTGAAGCCCATTTGTGGTGTCCCCGCCGTGATATTGCTGAAATATTGCTAAAAGCGGCGTTAAACCATACTCACTCACTACGCTCGCTCGCTAACGCAGGAACTCAACCACTCAACCACCCAAATACCCACCAACCCACACAATCACTCACTTTCTCAGATCCCTCACGCACTCACTCACTAAGATCTCCCACTCACTCAGTTCCCTCACTCACTTAGATCCCCAACCCACTCACTGTCTCAGATACCTCCCCCACCCACACATTTACTCCCTTACGGTGTGATATGTAACTTTATAAAGCAAGTGTTCACCTACCCAGCTGGGGACAAGCGGGGCCAAATGCCTTTGCTTTGAAGATTCCAGAAGAGCCTGGGTTAGGCTGTGACTTCTTGAATCTGAGGTCACCGACAGGTGGCAGTGCATACGGTATTCCCAAGTAGGCGTTGTACTTCCGACCCTCCGGGGACGTCTTTATCACCCCCTCAACTGTCCCCCAGGATGACGTCACAGTCGGCCCAGCGGTGGCTAATGTCAACTGACACAGACACAGGGCCAGCCACGATGTAGACGCCATTGTTGATCGCGAGATGACCTCTACAGAAGTCAAGATAAGATTACAGGTAATCACATTGGTAACCGTCTCACAAGTTCACCACTAGATCGTGTTTATTCCATTTTTAATGTATCCAACTATCGAAAGAGTTATCTCTTTTTTACCAACGAGGGATAACATATCGGGGTTCATAGAAATCATACGTGCCCTATGGTCATATCGCGTCACGAGACAACGGTGTATTGTTTCCGTCATCCCGATGGCATTGTTGACGTCATTCGTATCTTATTTTGACGTGAGGTCTGAATGACGTCACACTTGAAACCACGTCAGAGCTGAAGATTGTTGACGTCAATCGACAAATTGTGGTTCCGCTGCTGCGACTTGCTGTCCTTCTAGGTAAAAATCGTCTCTGTATGTAGAAACCTTCTTTGGTAATAAATATAACATTATATTAGTGTTCATGTCATACTATGTTTACGACACTCGAGCCTAAATTCCGGTATTTCCACACTCGTGTCGTAAACATAGTATGTATGTATTTAGAGATTGTCCCATCAGAGTGCATACAGCTGTATTATAGGTGTCATGTGACCCATCACATGTATACAGCTGTACTAGAGGTGTCATGTGACTCCATAACAGTGTATACAGCTGAAATGTAGGTGTCACGTGACCCCAAGCTGTACATGACGTGTCATGTAGCCCTATTATAGATCAAACATATGTACTAGAGGTGTCATGTGACCCCATTATAGGTCATACATATGTACTAGAGGTGTCATGTGACCCCATTATTGGTCATACATATGTACTAGAGGTGTCATGTGACCCCATTATAGGTCATACATATGTACTACAGGTGTCAAGTGACCCCATTATAGGTCGTACATGTGTACTAGAGGTGTCATGTGACCCCATTAAAGGTCATACTTATGTACAAGACGTGTCATGTAACCCCATTAAAGGTCATACTTATGTACAAGACGTGTCATGCGCCCCCATTTTAGGTCATTCATATGTACTAGAGGTGTCAAGTGACCCCATTATAGGTCATACATATGTACTAGAGGTGTCATGTGACCCCATTATAGGTCATACATATGTACAAGACGTGTCATGTAACCCCATTAAAGGTCATACTTATGTACAAGACGTGTCATGCGACCCCATTTTATGTCATTCATATGTACTAGAGGTGTCAAGTGACCCCATTATAGGTCATACATATGTACTAGAGGTGTCATGTAACCCCATTATAGGTCATACATATGTACTACAGGTGTCAAGTGACCCAATTATAGGTCATACATGTGTACTAGAGGTGTCATGTGACCCCATTATAGGCCATACATATATACTACAGGGGTCAAGTGACCCCATTATAGGTCATACATGTGTACTAGAGGTGTCATGTGACCCCATTATAGGTCATACATATATACTACAGGTGTCAAGTGACCCCATTTTAGGTCATACATATGTACTAGAGGTGTCAAGTGACCCCATTATAGGTCATACATATGTACTAGAGGTGTCAAGTGACCCCATTATAGGTCATACATATGTACTACAGGTGTCACTTGAAACCCTCTCCATAATCATACGAATTATCTGCTCAAAGCAGAGTCCATTGTACGATTCTGGCAATATCATAAGCTTAAAGTGTTTATAAATTTTCAAATAGTGATGATGATGATTATTATCATTATTGTTGCTGTTACTACTACTACCATTATTATTATTATTATTATTATTATTATTATTATTATTATACAAACAATAGCTACACTGATGACAATGACCTGAATGTATAAATCACTCAGTGAGTAAGCAGTTGCTATCAGTATTGCCCAACATGCACCTGTCTCAAATCCTCTGTCGCCAAACAATACAGCAATGTCCGTCAAAACGTTACACATATATAACGCCCTAAACGGCGAACAAAAATATCAATAAATCGAAATGAAAGGATCGGCATTTCGCTGGCTTCTTCTTCTTGCACTTCAACATGTATGGGGGGACCCTACCCCAGTCGTACACTGTCCCTGGGGGTCGGTTCAAGGCGTGTACCAGACGTCACCCACGGGAAAGAGCTACATCACCTACCTTGGAATCCCATATGCTCAACCACCGCTAGGAAGTCTCAGGTTTGAGAACCCTGTCCCACATCCTGGACCACAAGGGATATTTAAGACGACAGCTACATTTAATTTGGAGCCGTGTGTCCTCAACCACCCGTCCCTCATCACCCCTTGGCTCCATCTTCTCAGGATGAAGACTGCTTGACCCTGAATGTGTTCACCCCTGAGATGTCCTCCCCGACCCCCCGGGCAGTGATGGTCTGGGTACACGGGGGAGGCTGGTACAGAGGTGGTGCTGTGAAATTCAACATGTGGAAAATAACCACAGAGGCTCAGATAATTGGAGTCTCCATTCAGTATCGTCTTGGAGCTTTGGGATTTCTAAGTACCGGAAGTACCGTCATTCCTGGCAACTACGCTATGTTGGATCAGGTTCTTGCTTTGGAATGGGTCAAAGACAATATTGCCTCCTTTGGTGGTGACATCAATAACATTACCATATATGGACAGTCTGCAGGAGGGGCAAGCGTATCATGTCATACCCTCTCCCCCTTGTCCAAAGGATTGTTTAAGAGAGTCATCATGCAAAGTGGATCAGCACTTGGATTCTGGACAACTCGGACGGACGAAAGTAAATATGCCTATCAACTAGCCAAGAATGTAAACTGCCTGGTTTCGCAAAATCAAAGCCATAATGCCCAGAGCGACATGCGCATGATCGAGTGCCTTCGAAAGATACCTTACAGAAGCATCGTTGATGGTTCGGATTTTAACCTGTCATTGACATCATATTCTGATGATGCTGTTTGGAGCCCGGTAGTAGACAACCATTTCTTGGTGGGAGAACCAAGTAGGCTGACTGACGATGCCAGATTTCTCCAGTCAGTTGGATTCAACGAATATGACATTATGTTTGGCGTCAACAATGCTGAAGGAGGGATCATGGTGCATTTAGCAATGCAATATGGCGACCTACATAACATATCGGGGCTCGACATGATTTCAAAGCCTGGCTACTTCCAGGGCGAATACTTGCGCACGGTACTGAAACGATTCTATGGAGAATTTTTGAACGTGGACATAGATGTTGTGGAGTTTGAGTCTCGGATCTACACAGCTGTCCAGCAACCATATCCGCTGTTCAACCAAACAGCCGTCCAAGTGTTGGAGCAGTTGTTGAATACTGCTACCTTGATGTCTGCCTACAGGATTGCGCGTGCACGTGATCTCAACAACTCGTCGGGGAAAACCTTCCTGTACTTCTTTGATCACTACCCGGCATACGCTAAAAGATTCTACATTACAGGAATCTCTCATGGTGACATCAACTACTCCTTCGGGATTAACGACACCCTCATCCGTCTGAAGTACAACATCACTGGAAACATCAGCCAAGAGGAGTATCTTCTGTCAGACAAATTCGTTCAAATCCTGGCACAATTTGGAAAAACTGGGTGAATATTTTTTTATGCTTTTCGTAGTCCCGGAGGACTGATTACAAGGTGAAGTAGAATACAGTGGTTGCAAACATCTTTAAAGCCTTGTCTCGGTAGTATATAATTATGTTTTTCCCATATGTCATGGCCTCGTCATACCAAAAGACGTTAAAAGATGGTACTTGTTGTTAACCTGCCTGGCATTAAGGGGCAAACATTAGGACTGGTCTCCTCAGCATATTGTGTCTGAGTGGGATATTCATGTTCAAAAACGGTATGGTATCTCAGTGTGCTAGCTCTATATAATCGGTACAAGCAGACACACACGCGCGCGCGCGCACACACACACATGCATGCACGTATCTATATAAGTGCAATAATCTTGAACGCGACGTTAAACCCCATTTCACCCCATCTCACCTCACCTCACCATATGTCATTTGTGTTCACATTGCATTCCTAGTTTATGCACAAACATAAATGAAATCAAGCAAATCTCACTGTATGATAAACAGAATAAATAACATTGACAGAAATGATGATCCACAGAGATTAATTGACCTTCCTTGAAAGTGAGAAAATCAAGAATGTTTGGGCATATCGAAGTATACCTCAACTGTGTTAGACATTTTACTCGATGTATTAGTAACTGGTGTAGGCTTTTGGGAATGCAGTCTCATTGATATCAGCGAGCGTGTAATGATATGTTAGGATAACAAGATGGTAATGGTAAAGTGAACTGGGCCTCGGGTGTTCGCATGCTGCGTTATCGACAGGGTTTCCCTTTGTCAGGATTTCGGAAATTACAACCTTTTTATTAGCATGTTTTCCCAAAGAAAAATCATTTTATTGTATATGAAAGTGCTTTTAGCCATGATATTTAAATATAAATATAATGGTCTCTTGTCAACTTTCCCTATATGTCGAGATATATTTCAGTAGCTCCAGCCATCGGTGTCAATCGAACATGCTCTTTTTTTGAAGATTAGTCAAAAGTTGTTTGATCAAGGTGACAACATTCAAGGCCTCAGTAAAGCTTTCAAAACGTTTTATTGTAGACATATTCCAAAAATGACCAATGAATGACATAAATTATGTAGGATGCAATTCCCTTTTCAGGTTATACCATAAGTTCCCGTGTTGTTGTTTTTTTCAGGTGACTTGCCTTTGCATGTATTTGTGATAGGTGCCACCGATGGGGCAGGATACGCTCATATTTTCGCGAACAGTGGTATCATCATTATTTGATAGGGATTCATAAACACATGATCATCATATAGTAGGAATCGTACAATCAATTTCTTGTGAGTATGGAAAGGGTTTGGTCGTGTTTGGTAACATTTACCCGTGAAGCGTGATGTTACAGTAAAGGAGACTTTGGATGCATTGCTAGAATCCATAACTGGAGCGACGTTTTCTCAGATGGTATGAATCATTTGAAACTTAAAGCTTTGGTCAAAGAATATATTCCCGCAAATACGGTCCGAGCTCGTCAAAATGACAAGCCTTGGATCAATTCTGAACGAATAGGGACAGATAACATGTTCCCAGGATAAGCTGAAGTGTAAAGGATAGTTTTTAGGAAATAAAGTTAACTACATGAATGGTATGCAAAGGAAACGTTTTACTCCTATGTACATGAAACTTTTATTCAGAACATAAATTCTCGAACTGGAAACTATTACACAAGTGAAACATTTTCGAACGCCTGGTAATATGGGTGGTAATATATATGAGGATCTGTAGCCCGAATTCATATGTTGTGTCGTTGTTCATTAGCCTGAGTCTCTTCTTCCTGTAACACTAGTTTTAAGTAAATATGTGATATATAACTCGTGATTACACTGTCATCTGGCGACAGGTTTCTATGCAATTTATTTGTATAAGTTGATCAAGTCACAATATGGCCTATGGCTGGGATACTGTCTATTGACTTAAGATTCTAACTCACTCACTCACCTATTAGTCTCCTCTTTCATTTCCCTATTGTTCCAGATCTTTGTACTTAGTTGTTGTAAATACTTTCGCAATTGACTTAATAAGATGTGATAACGTGTGCCCAATCCAGTTCGGCATTGTTTGCTTGTTGTCTAACGCTGAATATGAAAACGATCTGTGATGCTCGTTTGTTTGTTTGTTTGTTGTGTAACGCTGCACTCAGCAATGTTCCAGCTGTATGACGGCGGTCTGTAAATAATCGAGTTTGGTCCAGACAATCCAGTGAGTGACATCATGAGCATCGCTCTGCGTAGTTGGGACAAGGTAACCAGGCATCAAAAGTGGAAGTGCGTTGCAACTTATAAGGACTAAAGCAAAAATAATACTACTTACAATAGTATCTTCGATTATTTGCACGATTATAACATTTTATTTTAACTTGTGATCACAAAGTGCACCCATGCTTTTCAAAAACAGTTGCATCTGCGTTTGTATGAGGTTGGTAAACACAATTATACGCCTGGTAATAGATATACATATATATGTATCTGCCAAAGTCTCCATGCAGTGATCCCAACACTGCTGTCAAGGAAACACTGCCGATATCATTACTTGTTGGGTATCTATTTCAACATTAGTATTTCCAAATTTCCACGTTTCCCTTAAGCGGGCAATATTTTTTAAAAACATTATTAGTTATAACATTTATCTATTCATCTTACCTTACACATTCATGTCGGCTTCTGACTGACTGACTGACTGACGCCCATTCTAATATGTTCATTTTACCCTGCTAACATGTAAGGTACGTTTCTTATTATCCCGCTCGAATTGCCGAACTGTTGGCATTACATTTGCAACATGCCAACCGCAATTTTGTTTCTCGAATTACTAATGTAAGAGGTCATTCTCCGGATTATGATATTTTCCGAAATATTTTTCCTGAAATACATCTAGGGGGAATAACTCTAAGTTTGTTTTGAGTCGTCTGCTATAAATGCCTAACTGTGGTATTCCTACTATTCGGGCCCAAGCCTGCATGAGACATACCTGCAATATAATTCGGTGTTCGATGAGATAAATTTATTGTCCACCCGAAGGGCGAGGGGAACATAAACGTAGAGGGTACATGAACCTATGTCCCCCTTGAGACCGGTGAACAACTTATAATTTCCCCATGCAACACAATTTGTTTTCTGTTCTATCCTTGCAGTGATCCCAACTCCGCTGTCAAGGAAAACCTGTCGACTGTATGGCGAGAGTTTTCTGGTCCCGACTGGAGTTATCTTTCCTTTACAACCAACATGGAGGTCAAGACTCATCTTCGACAGAGGGAGGCTGAACTATGGCTGGATCTCATCCCTAAACTGCACATGGATGGTAATAAGAATTGTGATGAGAAACAAAAGACTTAACCTGCCGTAAAGACATAATTATCGGCACTCGGATGATGGCTGAATATTGATTTAGCCTTCTTCGGAGTTTTATAGTCGGAAACCAAGACATTGATTCCTTCAGACATTGAACTATAAATGATCTTTCATTTAGGCACCTTTGCTCATATAAGCTCTCGTTTCTTTGGAATAGTCCTAAAACCACAATAAATGTGGATTAATTATAGTTATGTTAGGACTATAAACTATTGATTAATCCTTATTATAATGTGCTATAACCCATGTAGTGGCGTGTGTTTGTGACGGGTTCCAGCGGTGGAGCAGGGTACGCTCATCTTCTGGCGACCAACTGGTATCATTACTATTTCATAGGAGAGATAAGGTGAAATGGGGTTTAACGTGTCCAAGATTATTGCACTTATATAATCTCCACCCGGATGATGGTTGAATATTTGATTTAGCCTTCTTCGGAGTTTTATAGTCGGAAACCATATTATGTTTAATATAAGCTGGTTTATTCTATTACTGGCTGCGGTATAATCGAGTTAAACATAGTTGCTTCTACTAGTGATCTTCCAAATACATATAACACGGTTACTGCACTGTGACGTCACCATTACCTCAGGGGATGATAGCATGAACAGACTGGTGACGTTGTCAAGGTAACGTCGGGTTGGGGGTTTCTGAAGGAGACCGGAGACTATATATAATTTTATCATTTAACTAAAGCATTTATCCATGACATAAGCTTATGACATAAAAACATGTATGTCATACCCCAATGACATAAGTATGCAAATTAGATATGCAAATTAGATAACCGGAAATGGGACTTTTTTCGCCGGTGCAGTGAGTAGGTGTTTACAAACAACATGGATACCTTTGATGTTGGAGACAATGTTTTAATAGATGAAAGGGGAAGTGCTACAGTGATATCCGTGTTGAAAAATGGATATTACAGGTTACAGGTTGATGGTACTCTTTTTCTCAGCGAAGGAATATGCCATAAAGGAGTTAAGAGGTTGTTTATTTTGGTTTACACGGCTATGGAAACCTTGTATCACTACGCAAGATCTATTAGTAAGATTTCGACAAGTTGCTGATGTTATTGTTAATGCAATTATTCCTTAATAGGGAAGCAAAAATGATAAATAGAATTCATCACTCGTGTTTTTTAATATGGGAAATATCAACCTCGTCCCGTTAATCCCGATTAACTAAGACTCGGTTGATATTTCCCATATTAAAAAACACTCGTGATGAATCCTCTATGTAAACATTTCATCATTTATGAAAAGTAGCAATGAAAATATGTCTTCACAGGCCTCCAATGAGAAGAATGGTACTTGGATTGACTATACAAGCTAAATAGCCATAAAATCCATATGAGCCACACATATGTGTGATACTTGCTGTAGCCCACCTTTCAATGTGTATTGCCCAATAAACTAGTATTTACAATAAAGAATGCTATGCCTTGCTATCATTTAATATGAATATTTGACTGGATTAGCCAAATAAAATATTTGTGTAAAAATTCTTTTGAAGCGTACATAAAAGGAACAGTTGCATGCTTAACATTCAAGGTGTATCTGTCAATAGTTTACACGATGTTCGGCTGTACGAGAGACCGGCCACATTACCGCGAAACCGACGTTCATAAGCGTATATGTTTTTTAACCTGAGGTATAGATGATATACAGTTTTGGTCTCTGGGTTTTTCCATTAGACGAGAGAAATTTATGAAAACAAAAGTCCCAAAAAAACGACGGAAACACAAGTTCACAACTTCCACATTCCCCAGAATTGTGTTTGACCATGAGACACTTTATCTTGTAATTGTGGGACGGTCGGGTAGCCTTGTGGTTAAAGCGTTCGGTCGTCACGCCGAAGACCCGGGTTTGATTCCCGACATGGGTACAATGTGTGAAGCCCATTTCTTGTGTCCCCCGCCGTGATATCGCCATGGATTCGAACCAGCGAGGTCCACACCGAAGGCAAACGAATGTAGTCTTCTGCCACGGCAATTAGGAAGAAATTGCATAAATTAACAACTAAACATTTACTTACCTCAGAACAAATTGTTGATCCGTCTGTATATGTGTTTTATGCAGTGCGTCTTATGTTACTCTATGATTGTACGTGTGATTTGGTGGTCAGGCTCGCTGACTTGGTTGATGTATGTCATCGTATCCCAATTGCGTGGATCGATGCTCATGATGTCAATCACAGGATTGTCTGGTCCAGATTCGATTATTTACAGACCGCCGTTATATAGCTGGAATATTGCTGAGTGCGGGCGTTAAACAACAAACAAACAAACAAACAAACAAACAAAACGTGTGATTTGGTAGCTTTTCGTTCAATGCAACGAATAGATAGAAAAGAAATTACTTACTATCTTGATCAGGGCTGTGATTGCGCATAAGAGGCCTGTCAACAAAGGCAAGTAGCGTTTACCTGATTGATAAATGTGCTCGAGTTGGTCCAAAATGAATGGTATACTTGCCCCGGAACATGCATTTCATAACCCGAGTCGGCAAAGTGCGAGGTGCACGTGCAAAAGGCTCGGGGAACATATTGGACGCGCATCACACAGGGGCGACTCACACTGTGTCCACACAGTTTAGCATAGAGTTCCTGAATATCTTTCAAAATACCTTTGGGCACTCGTGAAGAGCAACCTCCTCGTGGTGAATGCTGGGTAGCGCTAATAGCTCTTCACCCCATTGTTTGCCGTGGGTTGCGCCCCTGTGTCGGTGGAGGAAGGGATTCTGGTGGTTGAGGGCACTGGAGCCAGGAACCGGTGTTCCTTTTGCCCAACACACCACTTTGACCCTAACTTCACCTAGACGGGTGTTAGAATGGGCCCGGTTTTATCAATCGGCTGGTCACGTCATGCCCTGTGCATGGTTTATTTCGATTTTGAATGTATCTTTATATTCAACATAGTTATTTAACATAAACAATTTGAATTCATTATAAATCTGAGTAGTATAGGTAATGGGGGTTCTGGACCACTTCCACTGTAGCTGGATTTATATACCTATACTGCTACTACAGATGGAATTTTTTATGTCAAAATGAATTATGTGATTTAATGATAGTCATGAGATTAAGTTAAATTGGCTCCAGTTCACCACCACCTGGGGCCAATGATATAAATTTTTATAGGTAATAAGGGTTCTGGCTCACTTCCACTGTAGCCAGATTTGTATTAAACGAAATATCAATATTAATTAATAATGGATAAAATTTACTATAGCCCACAAGGATATTGGAAAGGTGTAGGAGCAATAAAAAAATTAGCCACCGCGGCTAAGGTATCTAAAGATGTGGCCAAGGATTGGTTAAAGAAACAAGCGATGTGGCAAATATATTTACCGGCACCGCGTTATATACCGAGGAAGAAGTTTGATATTTTTACAACGAATGAAGTTCATCAGGCTGACCTCTTGTTTCTTCCCCACGATAAGGTAAAACGCAAAACGTATAAATACGCTTTAACAGTAGTGGATGTGGCTAGTCGATACAAAGAGGCTGAGCCATTAACATCGAAAGAATCAACAGAGGTAGCTAATGCACTGAGTCGCATATATAAACGCGGACCGCTAAAATGGCCTAAGCTATTTCAAGTAGATCCCGGTCGCGAGTTTATGGGATCGGTAACTAAACTGTTAACAAAGAACGATGTCAAAATCGTCCGTGGTGAAAGAGAGGCCCACCGCAGTCAAGCTATCGTCGAAAGATTTAACAGGACATTAGCGGAACGTTTGTTTGGCTATCAGTATGGGATCGAAATGAAATCCGAGCGATTGAGATCAACCGAATGGGTGACACGATTATCAGCCGTTGTATCAGCGCTGAATAATGAAGTAACGAGATTAATAGGGAAGAAACCATCCGATGCTATTAAAATGAAATCCGTGACTTCCAAATCTTCAGCACCGAGGAGAGGTAAAGAACGAAAACTTCCGGATAGAGTAAGGGTAAGATATTTATACCAGGCTGGTGAACTCGAAGGAGGCCTACGTCGCGCAACCGATCCCATATGGTCCCTTAAGATGTATAACATTAGTCGATTGGTTATGAAAGAAGGAGAGCCTATTCTTTATTATCTTCAAGATGGACCGGGTAGGGCATTTGTACGAGAAGAGTTGTTCATAGTTCCCGACGGTACAGTATTACCACCATAACCATAAGCATAGGTATTTACACCATCATTATCAATCCATCTCTTTGTATCTAAGGGGGATAATGATGTCTTGTTCATTCTTAATCCATATATCCTATGATTGTAACTTCTTAAAGAGTTCATCTCATGTTTGAACTTTCTACCGTTAAATAATGATTCTTTATACTGTTCGTGTTTGATATGCTTTTTTACAACATACTTCTTAACACCCTTAGCTTTTCTTATCTCTCCATTATCAGACTTCTTTATAGAATACATCTTAGGTCTTAATCCCACATACTCCACTATAGGGGTCCCAGCACATTCATCCTTCATCTTACCTAACACCTTTTTATTTACAACGCTGTGCAGTGGATTATCTTTTGGGTAATCGCTCGTGTCGTACATATCTATTTTTTCTGCCATATCTTTATACACATCTTCGGTTTGTATTTCCAACAACAAAGAATCTGTGTCGGTATATAACACCTCACATCTATCGCTGTATTGCTTCTTAAGTTCGTTGTAATAAAAGTCATACATTAAGTGTTTTGACAAGTCCAGAATACTCATACCAACGTACACCGGTCTGTTAAATTTTATATTACTCTTCTGCATATGCAACGCGGCTAAGTCGTTATCGAATATCTTGCTTCTGTTAAAAGCCGGGCTGGCTATAAGTTTCCTGAGTCTTTCTTCCTCATTAGATCTGACTAATTTAACATCAACACGCTTCCTTAGATTCTCCATAGTTTTACCAAATACCGAGTTATTCATGAGCTTATACAGATCCTTTTCGAAATCGCTGGTAGCTATCTTTCTTAAATCTGTGTTCAACCTTAAATAGGGCTCCATCCAAGGGCTTTGATCAAACTTTAGAACTCTGTGTATTTTCTTAAGTTTCATACCTAACGATAGATACAACTGGAGATTTCTGTAGTGAACTATATATTTTGTTTTATCCATCAAATTTGGTATGAGTTTTTCTACGTTAGCTAACCTACTATTACCCATCAAGGAGCGTTGATATTCCGACATCCAATCTTTATTAACCATTAATCTTTCGGGAGCTAGCGGATAACTGTTATGATCTTTATGTAACGAACTTGGATATTCCAAGTCAACTTCTAGTATGTACCCTTTATTCGCTTCGATATTATGGATATCATCGACCCATTCAAAACCACCCATGGGTAAAGGTTGACTCATAGCCCATCCGTACAAATTGTTGGCGTCGAGATATAATATGTGTGTGTTGGGTTTACTGGGATCGTATCCTTCCACTAATTTATTATTAGCCTTAGAATACCTTTTAGCTGTCATCGATATACCACCTCTTAATCCTTTCTCAATAAACAAGTGCATATCGTAATCTGTGAGTAGTTTTAGTTCTACGCCGGTCTTCTTCAACAATGCATCCCACGATAGTCCTGGACTGGAATAGTACCATGCCGGGTCCAAGCCGTATTGTTTGAAACATGTCTTTCTAAATATCTCGAATATATCGGCTAGTAACAGTACATCGGTTTTTAAGTACAGATCGTGATAATCGCCTAAATTCTTACAACCTAATTTATCCCAGACCGTCAGAGCGTGTTCATAATCAGCATCTGTTATTCTAGATTCTGTTAAGTTACTATAGAATGATTCGAGGGGTGGTAATTCAGTTTCTTCGAATCTAGACCAACCATCCATATATTCGTAAGGATATACACCTTTTCTCAGCAACAAATGACGAGTTATCTTATCGGTATATTTATTTGTTATCGTGAAGTCATCGGGATTGTTCGCATTAGCTAAATTGTCCAAGGAAGATAACAGAAATTGTACGGAGTCTATGAATCTAAGCCCATTACACGAGAACGATATGTATTTTTCCATATTATTAGGAATGCATGTTAAACCGCCGTCGGTCTTCGAGATAGCTTGCATAATGAGATGTGAATCGTATCCCCTAAGGTTATGAAACACAACGGGGATGGGTATTGTTTGAGAGTTCATTTTTAGTTTCAAGTTACACTCGTTATGAGCGGCTCCCCGATAATTACCCGTGACGTGACAATGATCTCTTACAGAATCCCCATCCAGGGGTTTATTACAAACGTGACAACTCGTTGACTTCTTATGGGTACTCCAATCATCCCTCGTCATACGCATGGGTATCTTACACGATAATTTTTCCCTGATTATTCTCTCTTCATTTTGTAGATATTCTAGGAACTTTCCCGCTGCATCGGGACCTCTGTAAATCACAGGAGTGTTTGTTTTCCCATCATACCTTACAACTATATATCCAAACCCACAAGGAATATGTTCTTGAGTTTTGTACGTAAAACTACTATCTTGATTATTGTGTTCAGTATTTTCTATGGGTTTGATAAGCGCTTCGAAGTCGGCGTAAATTACGTACGGTACTGGCATTTGATTACAATAATGTTCAAATTTTAATATATTTTTTCCCTCTTTAGGCATATCGATCCTGATAGCATTCTGTCCAACACCTCTACAGTCTTCTTTATGCGCTTCTAATAGATCTTGTCTGCTGTACCCATGTAGGCATCTTTCACAGAAATATTTCTTTTCTTTATGTTTTGTTTGATCGTATAGTAGCCTGTTTAAACTCTTTATCCACGTATAATGATATTTACCATCTTTTTCGATCAGAAATGAATTGATTCTGGGAATATTTTCCAGAGCGGAGCTTATCCTGTGTACAACAATTCCTTCAGAAGAATGTCCGAAAACATTTATAGCTAAATTATTTTGCTTTTCCACCTTATCAATTTGTGATATTGGTGTAGGTTCGTCTATACCATCGAAGTTGAGTCCATCGTTTTTGGGATAGCTAGAAGGTCTATCTGGATGTTTGTCTACGGGGAACAATGCAGATCTTATCATCATTCTTAAACAGTCATCGGATTTATTTTTTACGTTAATTATGGCTTTTTTCTTCTTATAATACGGGGGTAAATCTATATAAGATCCACCTTTGAAGGGCATATAATTTGCTATATCTAAATATAAACTATCGATTTTATCCACTCCCCAACCCGAACCTCTATTAGTCCAGCGTTCTAAAGTTTCCTGTATTCTCTGAATTGATGTATCTAATGATGTGTTTATAGCATCGGATTCGGTTAAAACTTCTTGATTGCTACGGAAATATGGTTCGGTATATTCGGTGCTATCGTCTGTGTTACTTTTACTCAATGTCATTTTAATCGTCAGCTGGTATTTTATACTATGTAAATCATCTAATTCCTCGTTAATTTTACTCGATATGATGGGCTTAATATCGTTAACATCCATGTTGGAATTAATATCCATCTTCCAACCTCTTAGATATTTACCAACGCCGGTGGATGTGGGTACAAATATTAATTCTTTTTGTTCCAGTAAAGCGATCAATTCATCTCTTCTCATTCGAGAATAACCTCTCAACCCACTGTTTCTCGCTCGAACTTTGAGTTCTCTAACAGTCTGAGGTTTGTTGTATTCCAAACCGAGTAAGGTAAACAATTCAGCTTTTCTCATTCGAGAATATCCACGTAGACCACGTTGCTTTGCCATAGCCTTCAACTTTCTGACAAAAACCATTGTGGTTGAATATACAAAATGATTCATTTGTCTAAATGGTTATACGTATTCTCCCCAACCTATTCCTCTCATTGATGTAATCTCTCTTCCTAGCATAAATAATCTGCTTCCTGACCTTATCAGCACCGTGACTATTACATAAACTGTAACTACATTTGACTCCAATCCCACATACAGAACAAACGTAATTTTTAAACCCCTTTCTGATGTTATAAGCGTGAGTGCCACAGTAAACACCCACCGATGGCTTCTGACATTGAATCGATTTCCCCATGAGTGTATATTTGCATAGATTCATGATTTACACATATCATATCATTTGTCTAAATGCATGGTATAGCTGAAAATCAATACAGCAGTCAACCCCATAATCACAAATGTGACCTCGCGGTCTTTCTGAGCCTCTGACGGTGTATAAAACTGACTCATTGTTGGTCTAGGTATTGGGTCTAGTTTTTTCCCATAAACGAGGAAGTATTCATGCATGGCCGATTCAACATCCTTAAACGTTTGAATTGAATGTCCTTCCTTTATCAGTTGTTCATGAATAAAGTCTAATCTCTTCATTCTCTGCTGTGTATATTGTAACTGAGCTGCTTGGTATTGCTCTAAAGCTTCGTTATGTCGTTTACGCTCCTCTTCAACTTCTTTAGCGTTTGATTCCCTCATACTAGAAAATAAAAAATTACTCCCTGAAAAAGCTAGAGCATTAACAACAGCTCCACCGACCATCATCGCAATTGATGCCATATGTATAATAATATAAAATATTCAAATGTTTAATTACTTCATTATGTCTTCCGGGATAAGTCCTTGTTTGATTAGCATATCCTTTGTTGCCATAGCTAATCCAATATCCAGAATGGCCATACCAATGTCATATCCATTAAAATCTAGCTTGGGAGGTGTGGCTTTAGTAATCATTTTAGCCATACGAGCATATCCAATGGCCAAGCCGGTGACCACCGCTGAATGATACGTCGCGTTTACCAACATTTTACCGTCTGTAGCTGGAGTAGTCATGCTTCTTATAGCATTATATGAGGACTAACCTCTAATTGTTGCGGCGGGGGTGACGTTTTCTCTTCTCCGGACTTATAAAAGAACCATACAACCGCTATACCAGCAACTCCTACTAGTGCCCATGTTTTAATCGGATTAATATTTGAATTATTTATTAATTTCGCTTTGCGCGCAAGCCCTCCCTTTCTTCCTGCGGCTATTTTCAAAGGATTCTTTGTCACTCTGGGTTGTTTTTTTGTATTCACATGTTGTGTTTTCTCATTCACTGGTGGTTCCTCATTCACTTGTTGTTGCGTTTCCACAATCTGTTGTTCCTCGTTCACAATCTGTGGTGTCACCTGTTGTGATTGTGTCTCCATTATTATTAAGTGGGCACGTATGTTTAAATTGACAATACCTAGCTGTTATTAAAGCTGTGGTGAATGGAGCTAAGAACATTCCATATCTATGATAAAACTCACAGCTCACTGCGCTTATAGCGTGTTCGATGAATGGGTCTTTCTCTAGAGATTCGCATAAATACATGCGATGTTCTGCTGGGATGGGGAGAAATGTACTAGCTATGGTCGTGTATAGTTGTAATATAGAAGACCCTATCGTTTTAGTCATGGTAGCTCCCAATCTAGACTCGTAACGAGCGTACAGTTTTTTAATTTCTTCGTCTGTCATGTTATCAATTTTTTCGATGGTATAATTTTCTCCCAAATATTGGGAACATTTTCCACCGGCTACCAAAGCCGCGAGTCTTTCTCTATGTTTATCTGTAACTACTTCAGCATGTTGATGTGTTTTTTGATCTGCATCAGATTCTTTGAGCATTTGTTCGATGAGTTCGTCGCATTCCATAATGTAATACCTAAGGAGATATTTAAGTTTAACATAATGTAATATGACATATCCAATACAACCCGTAATAATGAACTGTTGCGAAAGAATGAGGATTTCTAACCACATTTTATGTAATATTAACCGCTAATGTTCAATTTGCTACATTTGCTATAATTTTGCTACATTTTGCTACATTTTGCTAAGCAATTGTATAAGCAGCTGGTTGATCGGTTTTTAATACGAGTTTACAGTGCTTCGTTGCCGCTAACACTTTTCTGACTTTATCTCGTTCGCCCTTGGTATAAATGACATCATTTTCGCGTAGACATTCCTCGAATGAATCTCGGTCTTTGCAATGAAAAAGCGCTACCCATTTGGTCTGCTCTCTGAGATCTTTCAGTACAGAGTTGTATTTTTGAGTAAGTACCCAAATGCTATGTTGAGTATGCCGACCGGAGAATGCTAAATACGAAAGCATATCTTTCTTTTTTGTGAGTTCTTTACTCGCGCTGCAGTCATCTATTACGAAAAGGGTTGATTCTCCTTTGTATTTTTCGTGACATACTCGGAGGCAGTCTTGTAAACGATCGCCTGGATCGACTCTGTGTACCCCATTGTCATTCATTACCCAATCTCTCGATAGGTATGTTTTATTAACACTTATAGTCGGGCATAGAATAATGATATGATTGAAAACGTCCTGATAATGACTTTCTAAAATATCTAGAATAAAGGCTGTTTTTCCACAGCCCGTTTGCCCACATATGATAGCGCAGTGTGGATCTTTAGGTAAAAGATTATCAATAGATTGCTTGCACGAATCTCCCATTCTGTATATTAAGTTGCGCATCCATAATCACGTACAAATATATGTTTAATTTACCAGCTGATTCCTGAAGCTTTGTTATCTGTATGGTGGCACCCTCGCTAGCATTTTCTATTCTCCTCCCACTACCGTGTAGTTGGTCATCATCCGTTGTTCGCATGTCTAGCCATAGCGCGTACTTCGTGGTGAGGTATTCACCCATCGATACACTCCCGAGAGACAGATCTTTCACGACCGCGAGGGAGAACGTTTTATAGAAGGAAGTTTTTTAATCTCATCCCACTGGTGATACGCTAGCATTCCTTGGCTATATAGTTGATTAGGAACTCCCTCGATAGTCAATTCTACTTTTGTAATCTTAGGATTGTAGAACTTCTCGGTATTTCTTTTAAACACATCGGAGGGGTCCTCGAACAACATTAAAATACCCTTCAACGACCTCGTGGGGACGTTTAGATTGATATTCCACATCGTATCTTTTTTATCCCTCGTGATCTTTCGGTGTCGCAGCACGCGATCGTACAAAATAGCTAAACTTCCCGAATACTGATTACGAATTTGTCTAGCTAATTCGGGATCCGTTATCATATCGTACTCCAGAGAGATATTATCAATGGAATATCTAGCATCTTCATTAACAGATCTGATTACTCTACCATAATCATTAAAAGTGAGTTCGTATTCTAACCTATCACCTAGGGATGCTTGATAAAAGGGCATGTGGGAATCTAGTAATTCAAAGTCTAGGGGAACATAGAATCTGTTACCTAATGCGTCGGCAACAGCCTTATCTTTTTCGTTGGTATCAACACCATTTTCAGCACCCACGCGCAGTCTCAATGTGTTCTTATTACAAATACCTTGGTACTGTAAGTTTTCCCGCTCTTTATCCGTTCTCCAGAGATCCATGTAGCAATAGTATACATCACTATCGTCGATACTCAAAACCTCATTACCACTAATTTTAATGGCGATTTTCTTAACGATAGCACGACCTATGTTCTGAACGGGCTCCCTGTTAACGTCTGTAGAAGTCAAACTAATCGTAAATGCTAGTCGGACAGTTCCCGGAACTAACACATCGTGTGCGCCGAGATTAGGAAAGCGAACCAGAAGGGTTTGATTCTGATCTATGGTACTAGGGTTATTAGTTATAGTTACAGACTGACGAATTGCTTTGACCCCTAATGGATCTCGAAGTCTACGTTGTGGGTTTAACTTGCGTCCATATTGCGAAGACATTGTTTATATTGAAATTATGTACCTTATGTTTAATATAAAAATGGATAATTTTGAACATAATGACTTTGATCTAAGTACCTTTGATGACTTTGATAACCCAATCGAAGAGGGTACTGATGAAACCAACTTTGGTGCCACGAATCTTAACGATGAACTTTTACAATCATCCGTCAATGATTATTATGATGCCTTAAAAGAAGATACCCCAATAGGTCGTGACTATTCAAAGTTTGAGATAGATAGTAAAGGAATATTGCGACTGCGTGGCGCTCTGGATATTGATCTTATGCATTCTCGTACTCGTAAGCCCCTAGCCTCGTCTACGATAGCTGCTAAACACGGCATCAGCACTGTTCGTGATAAATTAGGTTTTGTGGACTACCGACGACTTTCCGCGAAGACTACTAAGGTTCTTCGAACCGTGCGTACTGAACTCGTTAATACAGATGATTTGGAAGCTGCTTCGATGGTGGCCTCGGACGGACTCGGAGAAATCTTAGATACCTATTACGATAATTCCACGTTACAGGTACCATCCTCTGAGTTCAGTATTAGGGAATTACGAGGTCTTGACAAGGCAATGCGAACAATGCGGGGAGAACTCATCAATAATATAGCCAAGATATCCGAAATCGACAAGCATATAGCTCAAGAGAAAACAAAACTCGAACAGGCGGGCGATGAGTTCAGTAGACGCCGCGTAGCAGAAAGATTGCGTAACTTAGAAGACGAAAGATCGGCCCGCCTCGAAGCTGCTTCCAGTAATAGAAAGGCACTTCGTTCGCAAATCAGTCGTATTCGAGAAACTATCGATCAAGTCCTCAACGATGACACTACACTGGCCGATAAAATTAAAACATTGTTCAGAGAACAGGGAATAACAATTGCCAGTATTTTAACCGCGTTTGGTTTTATTATATCGACTTTGACTCTCTCGTTAACAGGTGGTGGTACAGGTGGAGGTACACCACCCAGCGATAAAAACGGTATAAAAGAGTGGATAAAAAAACATTTAAAAGCATTAGGTTCAGCACTGGGAAAGCTCGCTGAGAAAGCCGCGGCCGCACTTCCTGGTATAATAGGGAGTATAGTTTCCTGGCTATTGAATTTATTAGCTAAGACCACCACTTGGCTTAGTCAAAACTTGTGGGGGCTGATCGTGGCAATTGCAGGGCTGTTGTACGTATTCGCTAAGAACTATTTAACCAAATCATGAGTAAACCAACCGAGACTCCACCCACTACAAGCGCTGTTTTTTCATCGATATGTTGTTGATTTTTAGCCTCAATATGTGGTGGTACTTGTGTGTGTGGGTTAGTAGATGGTTGATCGATAGTTGGTGTTTGTGGCTTGACTATTCCCTTTTCGCCCGTGATCGTTTGCGTTATTAATTCGACGTTAATATCTGAATTAATACCTGGTTTTTGTTGATCGGTAGCGATAACAATTTTATTATTATAGCCTATCACTTGACCGATCTTAAGTTCCATATTACTCGGAGACATGTATAGTCCCGGTGCATAAACAAAGTCCACTTTGGATTGAGCGTACTGTAATGCATCTTGAAAACGTTTTATAGACGATGGTATGTCAACTGATGAATTAATGGCGTCCTCCACGTTTGCGACAAACTGTTTTTGCGCATCGAGCGCCGTCCCAGAACCGATAATGGATGTTCGTGTTTGCGATTGTGCACCGAGAATTGCCCATACATAAGTTCTTATCGATTCATTAAATCTTACAAATCCTGGGTTAGTAAAATTATTTTCCGTTTTATCATTAAGAAATTCATTCCAAGCGTCTCCAGGTGGTTGCTCAACCTTTTGGATGGTGAAAGCAACACCACCCTTAAAGTTAATACGATCATCTCTCCACTCGTTACTTGAGAGAGCAAAGCTCGGAAGTAGCCGACCCCTTTTCAATAAATCATCGCTGACTTCTTTAACAGAGTGTGCACCAGCGTACGGAATACCTAGACCATGGTTTGCTCCTTTAATACGCCAATCTTTACTCGTAGAAACATTAAATTCATTACAAATACGTTCATACACCCCCCTATTATACGGATTATTTGATACATTCCACGCTCGATCTTGTGGTAATGGAGCATTAATTTCTTTAAGTATACGTCTAATCTGATAATACACATGAAATAATAAAACAGACTTATTTAGCATATATCCTGGAGCATTAACAGATACACCACATCCCGTTGTGGCACACCATATGGCAAAGTTTAACTGATTCTGCCAAAATTGCATCGGATTGTGAAACCAATCGTGCACCATTTTATCGCTAGTTGCCGTGACCCTGTACTTTTCAAAGATATCTGGGAATTTAACGAAAAATTCAGAACCGGAGGCAGTTACTATAATCGATTGATTAGTAATATATCTCGATTTCATATTTAAATTATGATATAGTATCATTGTATATTTAATATGTATGTTACACTCCCAGGAATAACAAATGGTCAGTCTATTGAACTGCTTCATACTATCGATAACTCGGATGGACAACTCGAAGTAGCTCTATGCGATGTAACGTATTACCCACGGTGGACCAATATAAATGCTGCGAAAGAAAATAATGAATTATTAATAGTTGAAAATGATATTCCTAAAATCATTACTATACCTGATGGGTATTACAGCGTATGCTCACTCAATGATGAATTTTTTAAACCTAATGGATCTAGTCTCACACAAAATGAGGCGAATGGGAGACTGAAATTATACCCTGGAGAAAAAAAAAGTGTATTTCCTTACAATAACTTAACAAACACACTTGGATTTACACAAATATTAAAAATATCCAATACATTAAAAGATGGAGAGACATTACCCGATTTAGTTCCCTATAAAGAGTTGTGCATCCATCTTGATCAAATCAGTACAACAAATAATATTCAACTAGAAAGTCCTTCAACTCTGCTTAGAAGTGTTCCAGTGAAAGATGAAAAATATAATAGCGGTAGAACGGAATCTTTCTCATCATTACAATATAAAAAATTGAAGCGGGGTATTATTTCAGACTTCAAAATTTCTGTATTAGATGTAAAACATCAACCTGTACATATAGGATACTTAAGCGTAACACTCCATATTATAAATAATGGTTGATGCATCAGGCCCTGGAATAGTAAGACAATGTAATACAATTGCGCTTTCCGATCTCGGAGACACGGAAGGATTTGGTAAACCCGGTACCAATGGTAAGTTATACGCTTTACACTTACACGATAATGTATACAAGCGGAAAGAAGTCACATTCACGGGTAATCTAGAAGATTTAAGCGATATCGATGTAAGTAGACTCCTTAAAAACACTTCGTACAATATTACTCACAACGACGATAATAAATGGACTATGATCGAAGCAAACATCGAGTGGCTACTGAATATCATCATTACCCCACCTTATGTGATGATGGGTAAGGAACATAATTTAACTAAGATAATAAATAGTGGCATCGTACTCGCGGCTTATATCCCATCAAAACGAAAAAGTGTGTTGGTCACTCCCCTGTCAGAAAACCCAGGTCATATGTTATATAGTCGTCCGTCCTTAAAAAATGTTACTTTAAATTTGGTTACTGAATTCGAAGAAATTAAAGTTAACCTGAGTGCAATACCTAATCTTTCTACGCTTATTATTGAAGTCTTGTTCGGAGATGCACCGGAAGATGCCTTCGATATATTACCAGGTCTATCAATTAAATGGCTTAAGAAACACCAACGTCAACGTTGCAGTATTATTCATATCGGAGCATCACCCGTTGCAACCCTCGAGGGGGTCCAAATTATTAAAAGTGGTAGTATTTCTCTTACTAAGATATTCTTGCCGTATAATATACATTTGATAAGATTGATGTATACTATCAAAACATTTAAGCAAGACCAATTAAAGACTATTATATGATCATAATATACACTATGAGTTTATATCCAGCGCTCGGTGAAGCATTTGAAAAGATGGAAACTGTTGATGGATTTCGATTACATCAAATAAAAGACATAAAACATCGAATAGGGAAGGATAGGGAGTTGAGACTTGGATTGTATAAAAAGTATCGCAAAGTCGTGAATGCTCTGGACGGAGTTGACACCGCGCTTGTAGTATCTGGTATGGGACTCGGTGTAGCGGGTATCGGTTTACTATCAACTATAATCGCCGCGCCTATCGTGCTCGGCATGGAAATAACCGCTGGAGTCTCGGGACTGGCAGGAATAGCGATAAGATTCATTTCTCGTAGGTTACAAAAGAAAGCATTAAAACACGATAGTATTCGGATACTCGCCGAAGCAAAGTTGAACAGCATTGAGGATCATATTTCAACAGCAATGGCCGATTGTAAGATATCCGAGGATGAGTTTCGTTTAGTGCTGTCGGAACTCACCAAATACAACGCAATGAAGCAGGAGATTCGATCAAAATCTCGTAAGACCAGTGGTATTAGCGAAGACGAGAAAAAAAAGTTCATAGAACAGGGGAGGCAACAAGCGCGTCAGTTATTCCGTGTCAAAACCAAAGAACTGGTTGGAGATTAAAAATAGATTGCTTACTATCGTTTGATCACATTTAGACTCATCGTTGAATCACATTACCTATAAAAATTTATATCATTGGCCCCAGGTGGTGGTGAACTGGAGCCAATTTAACTTAATCTCATGACTATCATTAAATCACATAATTCATTTTGACATAAAAAATTCCATCTGTAGTAGCAGTATAGGTATATAAATCCAGCTACAGTGGAAGTGGTCCAGAACCCCCATTACCTATACTACTATCTGCCTAGAGTCCTATGCCAGAACGCCTTGGCTCATGGGCCAATCTGGCATTATTGACCCCCGGGTTCTATTTGTCATCAGATCTAGGGCGGAACCAGCCTGACTTTTATCCCTGTTTGACAATAATAGCTACCTGTGTCATTTTTGCTTGAGTATAGCACCCTTGTAGCCCTGGTGATTGTAGTCGGCTTCTACTACATCACCGTCCTTGTTGACACTCCATGGTGGGTGGGGAGCAGAGGTGTCGAATAACTTTCTTTCATTATGGCTACCCCACACTTTTCTGGTTCTCGCTCAAAAAGTAAACGAAGGCATATTGATTCAGATCCTGCAATATCTTCAGATGAGGATTCTGTACCCCATGCTTATTCTTGGCCACGTTTTCTGGTTGCTGAAGGTGTTGATGGTGAACCCCTCAAAATCAACCCCTTTGTAGTTTCTAAATATATTGAAGGAATATGTGGAACTGTTAAAAATGTCACTCGCCTCCGGTCCGGTTCATTGCTTGTGGAGTGTGCACGGAGACAACAGTCTCTAAATCTGCTCCAGGCACATCATTTTGCTGATACTGAGATTATTGTCTCAGTTCACAAAACTCTGAATTCCTGTAGAGGTATTGTTCGCGACTACGCAAAATGCCTTTCTGATATGCATGAAGAGGAAATTGCTGCAGCGATGAAAAATCAAGGTGTAACTGCTGTTAAAAGATTCTCTAGAAAAGATGGTGATGCATTCATAAAAACCAACACCTTCCTTTTTACGTTTGCACTCACAAAGCTCCCTTCTTCTATCAAAGCTGTATATTTCAACATCGGAGTGGATGTTTACATCCCAAATCCACTCCGATGTTTTAAATGTCAACAGTTTGGACATGGAGCAAAATCATGTCGCAACACACAAGTCTGCCCCCGCTACAGTAAAAACCACGATGGCACAGAGTGCACAGATAACATCAAATGTGCAAACTGCAGTGGTGAACACATGTCCTTCTCAAAATCATGTCCCTCTTTTGTCAGACAAACTAAAATTCTTAAAATCAAGTACAGTAATGACATATCATTTGCTGATACAAAGAAGTTACTAGAGAAGGAGTCATCCCCTTCCCCTTCTACTCTGTCTTACGCTGCAGTTTCCTCTTCACCTCTCAAAGTAGATCAGGGTTGCCAAACAGCAGTTAACTGGGTCTCTGCTGTACAGACCATTTTATATCAAATTGATGCTACCGTCACCAGTACTTCCTCAACATCAGGTTCACAAACTGAGCCTTCAGCAGAACCTCTACCAGAATCTGAACCAGAATCTGAACCAGAATCTGAACCAAAATCGGAAACTGTGCCTGTGACTGATACTCCACCCGAACCCGTGGCTGTATTGAAACAAAATGTAACCATCACTAGAAAAGAAAAGAAACAACAAAAGAAAAAGGAATCCAAGGCCCTTACACATATTGAGATGCCTTCAACATTGACAGTCCCTCTGGAGGTTCATAACCCCTTTGAACCTCTAGATATGGAAGTCACTCCATCTCCGCCAATTTAACAGAGAGGGTCTTCCTCCGCTCACGATCTCCAGTTGAACCCCCATGAGTTGCTCTGCTACCTTAATACAATGGAATTGTCGAGGACTTCGGAACAATTTTAATGACCTACAGCTACTAATTCAAGATTTAAAACCATCAACAATTTGTTTACAGGAAACTTTTCTCAAAAGCACAGATAAATTTGATTTACGACAGTACGACTCCTACCATTGCTTTTCCCCTCTGGGGGATAAAGCAACTGGAGGATCTTCTGTTTTGGTGAGGCAGGGCGTCATTCACAGTCTTGTTCCTCTCAATACCCCTCTTCAGGCAGTTGCGGTACGTGTAACATTAAATGTTGTTTTTACATTATGTTCTTTGTATGTACCACCATCGTACTCTCTTCGACAGTCTGATCTTCAGGCACTATATGACCAATTCTCTAAGCCCTGTGTTATCATGGGAGATTTGAATGGCCATAACCCACTTTGGGGTAGTAATGACACTAATAATAAAGGAAAAGCACTTGAGGATTTTCTCTTCAATAATGATTTGTGTATTTTTAATGATGGTACTTACACATATCTACATCCTGCAACTGGCACTTACTCTTGTTTAGACCTGTCAGTTGTAGATTCTGATTTACTTAATGAATTTGAATGGTCAGTCCACGATGACCTATGTGGAAGTGACCATTTTCCTACTATATTACAATCTGTGACACCATCTGATGTTTCTCCGTCATCACGATGGAATTTTACTAAGGGAAACTGGGCGTTATATGAAGTCCTTTGCACTAATCATCTAAAACCTGATGGTTTCCTTGATGTTTCCGACCCTATAAAAAGAATTTCTGAGAAACTAAATAAAATAGCTGATGAATGTATTCTGAAGTCCTCTTCAATCCTCACATACGTAGACCATGGTTCAGCAATGATTGCAAACTAGCTAGGAAGGCAAGGAAAAAAGCTGAACAATATTTCCGTCGCCATCCTTTGGTCCACAATTTAAATAAATTTAAAATATTAAACGCTAAAGTCGCTTTTAGCGATATTCCAGCAATTTCACGGCGGGGGACACCAGAAATGGGCTTCACACATTGTACCCATGTCGAGAATCGAACCCGGGTCTTCGGCGTGACGAGCGAACGCTTTAACCACTAGGCTACCCGACCGCCCTAAACGCTAAAGCACGGCGTACATTTAAAAAAAACAAGCGTCAGTCTTGGCAAAATTATGTCTCCAAGATAAATTCACGTACGCCGATATCTAAGGTATGGAACATAATTAAGAAAATTAAAGGTAAGGGTTCTAAATCTAGTTTCCACCACCTTAAAAATGGGAATGAATTATTAACCAATACTTCTGATATTGCTAATAAACTTGGTGAAACTCTGGCTCAACATTCTTCCTCCTCGAACTATGCCCCTAAATTCCAAAAATATAAAAAGCAGCAAGAAAAGAAACCTATAAATTTTAATTCAGATAATGGGGAGGATTACAATGAAATCTTTTCCATTCATGAACTCAATACTGCCCTTGGGCAAGCTCATGATACTGCTACAGGGTCTGATAATATACATTATCAACTCTTAAAACATTTACCGCAACCCTGTTTAGAAACCCTCTAGATGATATTTTATAAAATCTGGACGTCAGGAGAATTTCCTTCTTCATGGCGTGATGCTATAATCGTTCCCATACCTAAACCTGGACGTGATCATACTGATCCTTCCAATTATCGACCAATTACATTGACTAGTTGCGTTTGCAAAACCATGGAACGCATGGTCAATAACAGATTAACCTGGTACTTGGAATCCAATAACTTAATCACAAATATCCAATGTGGATTTCGTAAAAATCGCAGTACCATTGACCACTTACTTCGACTGGAGTCATTCGTTAAGAATGCCATTGTAAATAAGCAGCATGCAGTGTCTATCTTTTTCGATCTAGAAAAAGGCATATGACACGACATTGAAGCACGGTATTTTAAGAGATTTACATGACTTTGGATTGCGAGGCCGTTTGCCTCAATTTATATCCAACTTTTTAACTGACAGACAATTTCAAGTCCTCGTGGGTTCTACCCTATCTGATCATTACAATCAGGATCAGGGTGTCCCACAAGGCAGTATTTTGCCTGTCACATTGTTCAGTATCAAAACGAATAGCCTATCTAAGGTTTTTAATGATTCAATTGATGGATCTCTATTCGTGGATGATTTTAACATTTCATGTCGTGGTAAAAACATACATACTATCAAAAGACAATTACAAATGTGTTAAATAAGATAAATAAATGGTCATTGGAAAATGGTTTTAAATTTTCAAAATCGAAAACAAATTGTATGCATTTTGTTTGTAGGAAATACAAACCTCATAAAGACCCTGATCTAGTTTTAGATAGCACTCCAATTATAGTTGTAAAAGAGGCTAAGTTCCTGGGTATTATTTTTGATCACCATTTAACCTTTTTACCACACATAAAATATTTGAAAAATAAATGCCTGAAGGCCCTTGACCCACTGAAAGTTGTTTCAAATTCCAAGTGGGGAGGGGATCAGAAAACCCTCCTTCAATTATACAGAGCACTTATTCGCTCTAAACTGGATTATGGCTCCATTATCTATGGTGGAGCCTGCAAAAGCAACCCTAAACTTTTGGATACTATCGATCATCAAGACTATGTCTTGGATCTTTCCGAACTTCTCCTATTGACAGTCTGTACGTTGAGGCTGATAATCCATCTCTTAAACAACGCCGAATTAAATTATCCTTACAGTATGTCTCTAAATTACGCTCTAATAACTCGAATCTAGCATATGTTTTTAACCCCCTTTATGAAAATCTCTATAATCAAAAATCATCGGTTCTCCCCCCACTTCAGCCGCTAAAATTAATCTTAAAGATATAGCCCCCACGCAGCTTTTGTCTTCTTCACCTTGGCAGTTAGTGAAGCCAGAGGTGGATCTGACATTAACTAAATTAAAGAAATCGGAAACAAATCAACTTATTTATCAACAAAAATATAATGAATTAAGAAACACATATAATACTTACAAATCTGTATTTACAGATGGATCCAAGGATAGCGGCGCTGTTGCCAACACCACTGTCATTGGATCCAGGACTATCTCCTCCAGATTACCCGATAATAGTTCTATTTTCATAGCAGAGGCCAATGCCATTTTAACAGCTTTACAATATATCAGTAAACAGTCAAAATATGAGAAATTTATCATATTTTCCGATTCTTTTTCTTGCCTGCAGGCTATCCATAACATATCATGTCAACATCCACTTTTAATCAAAATTATTGAATTATATAATGAACTTGCTACTGGCCAATACGACATCGTCTTTTGTTGGTTGCCCAGTCATGTGGGCATTAAAGGCAACACAATGGCTGATTCTGCAGCAAAAGCAGCATTCAACAAATCTGTGACACCATTTCTTATCCCATACACTGATTATAAACTTGTAACCAGATCTTATATTCGTGATCTGATGCAAAAGAAGTGGGACACCCAAGTAGGTATCAATAAATTACATGAAATTAAACCAAATATCGGTTACACCTACTTGGGTTGTCAGTCAAGATTTGAAGAGGTCATTATGCGAAGATGTCGTGTTGGCCATGGTAGATATACTCACGAATATTTATTGAAGGGTGAGGATCCTCCATTTTGTATCCCTTGTGATGAAAGAATCACGGTCAAGCATGTCCTGCTTGACTGTATTGATTTTTCTATCACAAGGGAACAATATTTCAAATCATCTTCTCTAAAGGATCTTTTCACTAGTATTAATTCTCGTTTAATTATAGGTTTTTTAAAGGATATTGAACTGTTTGAAAATGTTGATTGATATGTTTTGTATAAACGCAATGTTTTAAATTTGGTAGAGTAAATTAACAACTGCGATTGTATCCACGAAGGGGGTTAAGGTACTGTAAAATTATTGTCCCCATGAGAGGATAGGTAAGCTCCATATCTTTCAAAGTAAATTTAGAACTACCACGTTTTTAATCGTAGAATATGTGTCATTTTAATATGTTAGGCTAACTCTGCCAATAATCGCCAACACTTGAAGGGATGATGTTAATCCTGCTGGGATCCATGCAGGAAGCAAATGTACTGTAAGTCCCCATGGTCCCTAGTATGGTGATCTACCTTCAGTTGCTGGCGATCTATAGCCCGTTTTTATCTTATATCGTTATATATAGTGCTTTTCTTTTTAATGATTCCATACTAGTTTTATATCTTTTTTCTGTGATAAGTCTAGTAATTTCACTGTCCTTCGTTGGCAGGTTTTTATATAAGTTCAATTGTATTGATTATGCTTAACTCTTGATAGTCCGATATAGCTGAAATATTGCCGCTGTGACTTAAAATTTTAACTCACTCACTCAAAGTACCTTTACAAAACAATGTTTTTTTCAGCATTGTTGCCAAATTGCTGTGAACATTTGTCACTTATAGTGTAACCTAAGAGTTCCAGATAATTTTTGCCATTAAACAATATAATCACGTGACTAATCACGGGTCCGGGTACTCCTGTGGGTACCTGGGTCGTACTCAGGACCCAACCGACCCGAGCACCCGAGTTACCCCTCCCAGCCCTACTATTCCCTACCCGGATCGTCACGGGTCTTATGTTGTCAAGGAGTTATCCGATAGTAGCAAAGTCGCTGTAATCCCCAATTTGTGGTTTACAATAATATTTCCAAATCGGATAAAACATCAGGGGACTAGACTGGATTTGAAGAATAAGAGTAACTCATGGCGACACCATCTTTGCTGTGTTACATTATTCCAGTACAAAACATGTTTCAAGCCCTCATCATATCTTAATAGCCGCCATTTGCAATCTGTAGTAACGAGTCTTCATTCATTCATTCATTCATTCATTCATGTATCATTCGTGACCAACTCGTGTTATTCCGGGACAAGCCGGTTACGGAAAGGGGCGAGTGGTGACGAATGACACAGAGTGTACAGCAAAAACCCAGTTTCCGATAAACTACGAAATGAAAACCATGACATTAAATAACACCTTAACTGACTAGATGATTCGTAGAAAATACTAGAAATAAATTAATGTTGCCTAGATAGTCATGCCAGTTTTACGGAAATGCAGATAGGCAGCAACTTCGAACATTGCGTGTTTGTTTTAAAATAAAACTTTCAAATCTTTGAGTAACAAGATTGAGTATTTTTCTCAATCTTAAGGTTACTGATACTTACTTGATATGACATTGGATTATATTCCTGGTCAGATTATTTAACGGCCATAAACAGAGATTATTAACTAAAAGTGTGACTTACCGTGAATGGTATGTATTAGGAAGAAAAAGTCAAACCCTTGATGAGCATAACACAAATTTAACTCTTACATATACATGGATGTGAACCGAACGGTATTTACCGCTTTGTCGTGTAATGTCACTCCTAACATGCTATCCAACTCTTAAATAAGATGTCACTCTTAAATCAGACGTGTTTCCTCTCACTGAATTACCTCTAAAAACCTGCTGGGGATTTGAGGGGTCAAAAATATTTATTCATTCCAGAGGTCAAATTATAAACAACATGGTAAACAATGTTTGTTTAAATGCTGTGTCGTCGTTTAATCCGATATAGAATGTACAATCAGACAATGTTGTTATAGCCTCACAAGAGTTTGCAGTTTTTGTAATCTTGTTTTTATTATTATTCTAAAATGCTAAATGTATTTCAACTGTCTTTATATCCTTGAGAATATTAATAAAAGAATGTAAACATGTGTGTTGTTGTTGTTGTTGTTGTTGTTGTTGTTGTTGTTGTTGTTGTTGTTGTTGCATGAGAGTTTTGGCACTGAGTTCAAACAGACAAAATATATGAAAAGTTATGATTTAGGGCGCTTTATTCTTTTATTGTTGTTGTTGTTGTTGTTGTTGTTGTTGTTGTTGTTGTTGTTGTACCTTGAGCAAATTGTCAATGGTTGGGGAGCTGTTACTTTACACACTAGTTGCAAGATTTCTATCACCAATGAAAATGAGTACCAGTCAGTGTTAGTTCCCCAAGAGGTTGATACACGAGGGCGGCTGGAAGGTTCTGAGCCTGACTATGATGGACTGCGTTGATGGAGTTAGTTTATTGTTCAGCATGTTCCCACCGAGGTCCACACACTACTATCAACAATGCTGGAGTGCCTGGATCCCGCGGGATCTCCACAGGAGACGTCATCTCCATTAATGTTGCAGAACGTTACCTGGCAGCTCGACGTCATCTCCATTAATGTTGCAGAACATTACCTGGCAGTTCGACGTCATCTCCATTAATGTTGCAGAACGTTACCTGGCAGCTCGACGTCATCTCCATTAATGTTGCAGAACGTTACCTGGCAGCTCGACGTCATCTCCATTAATGTTGCAGAACGTTACCTGGCAGCTCGACGTCATCTTCATTAATGTTGCAAAACGTTACCTGGCAGCTCGACGTCATCTCCATTAATGTTGCAAAACGTTACCTGGCAGCTCGACGTCATCTCCATTAATGTTGCAGAACGTTACCTGGCAGTTCTTTCTCCAAGTTAGAGAAGAGGTGGAAATCTGACGGTGCAGAATCTGGTAAAAACGGAGGATGTCCAAAGACATCAATTCATTGCAGCCATAGCGACAAGAGACTTGACGTCCGGTGCATCATCCCGGGGGAACAAGCACCTTACTCAACGCTGAGCATGTATATTCTCGTGCAGTTGCCTCAGCAGATTAGCACTATACTGGCCGTTAATGGTCGATTCCTTTGGAATCCCAGAAAGCTGAAAACACCACCTTTCCAGCTGATGAGACACACTTTGCCATCTTCGGGGTATAAAGACGTCAGATGTGTCCACTGCTTTGACTGTTTTTTAGTCTGTGATTGATAGTGGTGAACCCCAGACTCTTCCATGGGTTCAAATTGCTGAACAACATCAGCTCGTCTGTTTCAAAACGACGTACATTCTTCCCGTAGACAACGGGCCTTGGGCGTTTCTGATCAGGAGTCCGTGGAACCCAGGGTGATGAACCTTTACCATGCCTAGTATATTGATCAGAATGTCCTCAACTGTCTCATGAGAGATGTACTGGCTACGTGATGTGTGTCGATCATCCTCAATCATGTCTTGTATTTTATCCACCATGTCCTTAGTGGTGGCAGTTGAAGGACTTCCCGATCTTGGATCATCTTCGAGACTCTCTCTCTCTCTCTCTCTCTCTCTCTCTCTCTCTCTCTCTCTCTCTCTCTCTCTCTCTCACTTGACACCATGTCCGCATGGATGGCTGTTGGAGGAGATACTTGATGACAGCGTGGTTGCCAATTTTGTCTAATTTCATCAACAGAGAATACCTAGTCACGTTGATGCCTACAGAAATATGCTGCCTGGTTGTGTATCTGGTTCAAAAGCAGCGTGGAAGCAGGTTGTACTTAATACAAGAAAACGGATAAAGGGTACATCTCTTGTAAACAGCCGGGCAAAAGAAAGTGAACACTGTCGCTAAAACATATGTGGCAACCCTAAGGTCCAGAATACAACTATGATACCCGTATTAAATAAATCACCATCGAATAACCATTTTTTGTTCGTTTCATTTTTAGCCACCATCAAACATAGATGGATACTTCCTTTTCCCTGGCAGTTTAGTTAGGCTCGACCCGTGAAGATCCGGGGTAGGTCAGGTCTTCAGCAACCCATGCTTGCCGTAAAAGGCGACTATGCTTGGCGTAAGAGGCGACTAACGGGATCGGGTGATCAGGCTTGCTGACTTGGTTGATGCCAATTATACATTCAGGAAACAATTTGCGTTTGTATGTTTTAAAATTGTTCTCCAAATGTCCCAAAAACTGATTCAGTTAAATATGTTTACACGTCGACATGAGTTTTGGCCAACTTAGTGCTAAGGCCGTCCTAAATCCGTGTAACATACATCGTCTTAGCGCTTGGATTGGTTTGTGCGAGTGGCCCAAGGTCATCTTATCATATTTTAAGGTCAATAGATGAAATGCGACACAATCGCACATATGTAGTCATATATCGAGCACAAGAGAAATTGTCGGGATTTGACATATTCTTCAATGATCAAAAACAAAATACAGATTAAGCATTCGCCGTGCGTACATCTTGCGATCGAAATAATATGCAAATAGACAAAGACAATAGAAAAATATCATTCCCTCATATGTCGGACTATGCATCTTGGCAACCGATATCTTCGGAACAGATATTGGGTATTTACACACAACAACCTTCAAGTCATTGTCTTCAACATTCGGACCATAAGACAGTAAAGACATTATGTACATAGAAGAGCAGGAGGCCCGCCATACACGAGGATCCTGGAGACGCACATGTCCTTTATACATGGGATCCTTGAGCCATGATATACACAAGTCTGACATACGCGGTGATCCTTGAACCAGGAGATGCAGAGGTCTGTCATACACGGTGATCCTTGAACCAGGAGACGCAGAGGTCTGTCATACACGGTGATCATTGAACCAGGAGATGTACATGTCTGTCATACACGGGGACCCTTGAACTAGGAGATGCAGAGGTCGGTTATACACGGGGAGCCCTGAACCAGGAGACGCAGAGGTCGGTTATACACGGGGAGCCCTGAACCAGGAGACGCAGAGGTCGGTTATACACAGGGATCCTTGAACCAGGAGACGCAGAGGTCGGTTATACACGGAGATTCTTGAACCAGGAGACGCAGATGTCTGACATACACGGTGATCCTTGAACCAGGAGACGCAGAGGTCTGTTATAAACAGGGATCCTTGAACCAGGAGACGCAGAGGTCGGTTATACACAGGGATCCTTGAACCAGGAGACGCAGAGGTCGGTTATACACAGGGATCCTTGAACCAGGAGACGCAGAGGTCGGTTATACACGGAGATTCTTGAACCAGGAGACGCAGATGTCTGACATACACGGTGATCCTTGAACCAGGAGACGCAGAGGTCTGTTATAAACAGGGATCCTTGAACCAGGAGACGCAGAGGTCTGTTATACACAGGGATCCTTGAACCAGGAGACGCAGAGGTCGGTTATACACAGGGATCCTTGAACCAGGAGACGCAGAGGTCGGTTATACACAGGGATCCTTGAACCAAGAGACGCAGAGGTCGGTTATACACGGAGATTCTTGAACCAGGAGACGCAGATGTCTGACATACACGGTGATCCTTGAACCAGGAGATGTACATGTCTGTCATACACGGGGATCCTTGAACCAGGAGACGCAGAGGTCGGTTATACACGGAGATTCTTGAAACAGGAGACGCAGAGGTCGGTTATACACGGTGATCCTTGAACCAGGAGATGCATTTGTCTGTCATACACGGTGATCCTTGAACCAGGAGATGTACATGTCTGTCATACACGGGGATCCTTGAACCAGGAGACGCAGAGGTCGGTTATACACGGGGATTCTTGAAACAGGAGACGCAGAGGTCGGTTATACACGAGGATCCTTGAACCAGGAGATGCATTTGTCTGTCATACACGGTGATCCTTGAACCAGGAGATGCAGAGGTCGGTTATACACGAGGATCCTTGAACTAGGAGATGCATTTGTCTGTTATACACTGGGATCCTTAAACCAAGAGACGCAGAGGTCGGTTATACACAGAGATTCTTGAACCAGGAGACGCAGAGGTCTGACATACACGGGGATCCTTGAACCAGGAGATGTACAAGGTCCGTGATACACTGGGATCCTTGAACCAAGAGACGCAGAGGTCGGTTATACACGGAGATTCTTGAACCAGGAGACGCAGATGTCTGACATACACGGGGATCCTTGAACCAGGAGACGTCCCAGATTCAAACCGATGTGTTGAAACACCAAAGCACATGTCATCTACAGGTTGACGGTGGCATGAGAGAATGAACCTCAGAACACCGTGGGAACACGATTTGATTTTATTCCAAATGCCCTTACGCTGGAATACAACTCGTACGTCAAATAATCCGACTGGAGACGTGGATCTCATGGTATACAAATGTACCCACATTGAAACTTTGTGTTTATCTTACGTTGATATTGATTTCACACTCACGCATGACAGGATGCCACTAACTGATGAATCCAAGGACAGATAACTCACATCAGCAACCTTCGTGTAACATATCCTTGAGTTGTGCTTGCATGTTGTACATCCGCCCTTGGTGCTTCAGAACTTCGTCAATGGTCGAATTAGGCTGAAGTTGGTCACTGCTACTTCTTCTCGACTGTCGGGCAATGTTATCGAATGACCGTCTCCCGGCGTATGGTCGTTGAGTTGGTCTACGGTCAACGACAACGTGGGGCTCATTCGCAGTGACGTTCACGGTGTCCGTGAAGCGTACGGTCCGTCCTTGACATTTCTTCTTGTGTTCAACGTACTGCTGCACCTCACTCTCTAACTGGAGACTTCTCCACGGGTTGTAGGCAGGATAGAGTCTCTGAACGCGGTACACTTCACCAACTAGAGGCTTATAATGGGGTATCCTTGGGTGGAATGTTTTTCCGTTGCCTGGTTGAAAATATAGCTGCGTACTTGATGATCGGAAGCTATCAGCGGACTTTCCAATTGGTCTTGCGCCATGGAGCACTGTCCCCATAAATCCTATATGAGGCGAACTTGATGCGATACTCGGCGTTTCAGTCTCCCTTTCACTACCGTCCTCGGAATAGGGGATGAAGTTGGAACTGTGGTCAGTTTTGGCTCTATTCTGCAGTTCATCAGCAAATCGGTCGGATACAAGGACGTTTGATTTACTTCTGCAGAACCAGGGAGGAATCTCCGACCATTTAGCATATTCCACAGCATATCTTGGGTCGATGTAGTCAGACCCCGTCACAGAAGCCGGTAGGCAAGGGGCTGTTGCTTTGGGGGCTCGGAATCTTGTAACAAACGGTCGTTCACCATTTTGCAATGGTCGAATGTTCATCGTGGTGCTCAAAGCCCGCTCTGAAACTCGAGACTGTAGTTTCCTGGTAAATCTCGTGCCAGGAGCGAAAGATATTCTCCCAGTCTGTACACTGTACGTCGCTGACGGGTACTTCACCAGACTTTGGGGCGATGGAAGATGCCTCGATCCGGCATCCATGGTCGCTGAAGGTTTCCTCGAGACGACTGGAGTGGACATGATGTGAGCCTCTCGTTAACTACAACTTCTACCCCTCATCACTCGATAACTTCAAGCCGGGACGGCCTGCACAGCTCGACACGACTACAAAAGCATGATATAAATTTCAACCCGACAATACACACACCTATTCAGCCCCAACGTGGTCTACCTCACCCGGCACTGAGTAAGTGAAATCTAATGATCTCATAACAAGAAAAACAGAGAATAAGTAACGCGAATGATCGAACTGAGTCTGCCATTGTCTCGCTACACACACAGTCAACGAAAGGGAGGTAACTGTTGCTGGTCGGGTATGTAATAAATGTCGATTGAAGCAGACGACAGTTGAGAGCGCCCCCTAACGGCCCCGTGTAAACAGTTCCCGTCATTTTCATTATGCCTTTATCCGTTTCTGATAAGATTCTTTCTAAGCTCCAGTTAGGATTTCTTCTTAAGTTCGTAATCGCCTTGTTGGGTGAACAATTGTCGATTCATGTGCGAAAAACGAGCATAACAGATTACTGTGAAAGAAAAATCTGATTTACAAGAGGCCATACATGCTCGTTATTGAAACGGGCAGAGTGAGATCGTATAAACCAGTAGGTCTTACATGTTGTTGTGTGCGTATTTCATTGGGGCCATTGTACCCAGTTGATTAAGTCAGATTACTGAGCAAAACTAATCACTTCTATATTACCCTTTCAGTTTCAATTGTTGGTTTAATACATTTTTGCACACTTTGAAGCCATAACGTAAAGCGTTACATTGACAGAAGTCATTCATTGTGCAGATCGGCTAAAGGAATGTGGGGAAATGCGAATACCGAATGAAATGTTTGTTTGTTTGTTCGTTTAACTCCGGACTCAACAATATTTCAGCTGTATGGCGTGACCAGATAATCCAGTGATTGATATTCGGCGCAACGATCCACGCTGTGGGGGTACGTGACATCAACCGTGACCGCCCGAGCCACCGTCACCCAGTCAACACCCATACGTTGCAATTCTTACACGAAATCCCCCGGGTTTCGAAGGGATAACATCAGATGTGCGTATGTTGTATTTATGAATAACCAGTCACAACGGATATCAAAATCTGTGTTTAATGCCATCTAATGTCCTACTAAAAGTTTGCTAGGCACAAAAATCAAAACGAGTCCATTGTATTTTGAATCGTGAGTGAACGATGCACACCAAATACGCCTCAATGAAATCTGATTTCCATCGTGTATATACACACAATATTAGTGACATTGACCTTTGATGCAACATCCTCGATTGTCCAGGGTATTATATCACCATTTTATTATGGTAAATACCCTGGACCCACGCCACCATAGGTTTGTTACGGATGTGACGTCACCATTTCAAAATCATTTATCACTAACTTGAATGGACATAATGTTTCTCGCACATGAGTGTAATTTGATTGGACGGCTCTTTGTCATTTGGAATCAGGCTTAAAACGAAGCTATATTTCCGAATGGATCCGGGGTATTTGTCATAACAGAATGGAAGTTGTTTGTTTGTTTGTTAAACGCCGCATTCAAATTAAGTATGTTTGTTTCATAATTTGTTCATTTCAGTTTCAGTAATCTTGACATTCTTCATTGTAGTTTAACGCCGCACTCAGCAATAATCCAGCTATATAACGGCGGTCTGGAAATAATCGAGTCTGAACTAGGCAAACCAGTGACTGACTTCATGCGCATCGATCCATGCAGTTGGGATACGATGACATGCCTCAGCCAAGTCAGTGAGCCTGACCACCCGATCCCGTTAGTCGCTTCTTACGAAAAGCTAAAGACCAATTCTAACCCGGATGTTCACGGGTCTCCTCATTGAGTAGCATATACGGTTGATATTGGCCGTAAGTTTAATATGGCACGGCTGGTATAATTCATAAGTAGACAAACTGTGACAGAACACGCATATACATTGTGTCATAAGCCGCCTGTACAACAGGGCGGCGAGATGAAACGGGGTTTAGCGTCACGTTCAAGATTATATAGCGACATGTGTGTGTCCGTTAGTGTTTGTGTGTGCGCTGCATGTTCTAGTCCGGACTAATGCCGGTTTTATACTGCTTGTCCACTGAGAATACCCCACTCCGACAAGGTATACCGACTCCGAGCTCCTCTTATTGTTAAGCGTCAGACAGGCAACAACAAGCATCATCTTTAACGTAACGTATTTCTACTATTAGAGACCGCCTCCGTGGTCTAGTGGTAGAGCGTCCTCCCTGAGAGCGGAAGGTCCGGAGTTCGATCCACAGCCGCGTCATACCAAAAGACGTGTACAAAATGGTACTTGTTGTTACCCTGTCTGGCGCTCGGCATTAAGGGGCTAAAACAAGGACTGGTCGGCTCGGAGTCAGTATACTGTGTCTGAGTGGGGTATTCATGTTAAACTGCGGCATGGTATCTCAGTGAGCTAGCACTATAAATCGGCATCAGTCCGGACCAGTACAAGAAGCCACACACACACACATACACGTGCATACACGTCGCTATATAAGTGCAATAATCTTGGACGCGACGTTAAACCCCATTTCACCTCACCTCTACTATTAGACGCGTAGGACCATGCGTCTCCTGGTTACCCGGCGTATATCCTATATGTTGAATATTGGCACAGTGGCAACTCCCTACCGTACTGAATCCCAAATTTTAGTAATACAAAGTGTACCCCTGAAGGAAACGGTCATAAATAATGTTCAACATATCACAGTATTAGAGACATGGCGTCTGATTTTGTTTCTTTGTTGCTTATCGCCGCACTCAGCAATATTCCAGCTATATGACGGCGGTCTGTAAATAATCGACGACTGACATCATGAGCATCGATCCACGCAATTAGGATACGATGACATGCATCAACCAAGTCAGTGAGCCTGACCACCCGCTCCCGTTTCATGGCGTCTGAAAGAGGTCCGGCTTCAATTATGTGAACAGATCGCATGGTCCCTCGTCAAGTAGAGTCCGGCGTATATTGGAGACCAGGCGTGTATTGGTTCTAATAGAGGAAATACGGTATTTTGGTATTCTGCTCTCCAAGCACTCCACCACAAAGCGGTCTGCACATGAAACACAAGTCAGCATAATATTTATATGTTTTATTACACCTTTCAGAGCCATGTGCTAGTGCAAATTAGAATTAATAACATGAATACGATACTGTTGATATACGAATGCACCTGACATTTAAATGATTCACTGCACGATTGTGACAGCATTGCTAATTGGACTGACAATGCTAAAAGCAAGCGACTGTAAACTTGACAAAGGTGATGAACAGTAATTGTAAACTACATAAGGTACTCTGTATAAAATAGATATATAATCCTTATATACTCGAGCACAGAAATAACGGTCATCATAATAATTTAACGAAAAATGAAAATAAAATATGATGATGATATTGACTGTATGGCTTTGCAGTGTGACAGATGTCCTGTGTACACCTATCAAAAACAGGGTAACTTTATGTCGTTTTTAAGCTACTAAAGTTCTATGTTTTACCAGAAACCCAGTACATGTATACACATTAAAAGAAAGTAATAGGCAATTATACAGGGCATACAGTAATGGTACGAACACACCTTAATTGTTTTATAGCCTGGTGGTCAAAGAAAAAATCAAGCTTCAAAATGTTCTTTCCCTCTTGAACATATTGAATGAAACTAACCAATCATTTAAAAGAACAAAACTTGCAAGGCAGAATTCGATATGAAATTTTGGATTTGGTTTAAACTTTAGAAAGCGTATAGGTCCTTATTCGCCAACACTGTTATACATTAAATCTCAAAAAGAGTTTTGAGATACTCTTCTCAATATTCGTAAGAACGTGGCCGTTTTTAGGTGTTTGAGTATATAAGACTTTAATTTGAACCACAAAATGTTGACTACATACATCGGTGTTATTTTACACGTAAACAACATACAATTGGACGACGTATAGTTAAACAATTCTTAAATCCGTGTGACGAAAACATTCTTGGCTCTTAAAAACGCCGTACAAATCCTACCGCGATGGCATTTGTCAGTTTAGACCTGTCATATTATGAACTGTATGTTAGAAAATGTCGTCGTCAAAAGCAACTACCCTGCGGGGAGCAGGTTGGTTAGGTGCATTCGACGATGAGAGCCTCGTCTCAGTGTCTGGTACACACAACACCGCGGTCTGGTCGTGGATATACCAGGTGACGTGGGTGGAAACTGTCCCAAGATTGCAGCGGGGTTAACCCACGAGGTCACAATGCAATAAACCAGTGTCATTGTCTTGTCCTGAATTATAGGCCTGTGTCGTCACCTAGTGATCGAGGAGTATACCACCGCTGTAGTAAAGTTCGGCATCGCCCTATCTCACATGGATCGACGAGTCGTAAAATCGGTGAAGACCTACCTACTCTTTATGTTTTATAAGCTACGGTGTTGATTCTAAGCATTTAGTTATTTCCTGAATTGGCACACGTAAGGTCTGTAAGCCATTCTTTCTCAGCAAGGCCTCATATGGATTCCGGATTAGAAAAGGTCCCGGGCAACCTGTTTGCCATGCGGGGCAACTTAATGATTACGTGTCATCGTAACCCGGAGGCGTGGGGCGTTGCTCATATTATCAACCACTGGTATGTCTGGTCCAGACTCGATTATATACAGGCCGACGTCATCTCGCTGGAATATTGCTGAGTGTGGCATTTAACAGAAAAGAAAGAAATCGCTGATCATATCGTCCTGTAAATTACGCCTGTAAAAAGAATTACGCCCATTTTGTGTGAAATGCTTGTCGGGGGATTAGAGCGGGGGCCTCGCAGTGGAGTAAGTGTTAGGATCAGATTTCCGTCTGCCTGCTGTCAACAAGAAACCCAGAGAAAGGATATCTTCTCGAAATAGGGATCTATGCGATGTTGCTGTGGTACGCTTTCACGACATAACCCTTTCTTCAATTATTCTTGGTTGTGTTGCCGTTTTCAAATCAGTTTTCGTTCTATTAAGCGGTCGTAGCTCTACGATTATCGTAACTCCTATGTACGACTATCGCAGTGGTGAAAGGGGTGGCCCTGTTGTCTAAGGTGCAGTAATTCGCTGTGCAGTAATATAACTGCGATACTGTTCAAAGCGGCGTTAAACCAAACTCACTCACTCCCACGCGAAGTGCCGCAACCACCGAACTCCCATATACGAATTCACCTGCAAATATTGGTGAACCTGAGTACGTAAAAAAACAGCTATTGTAGCAATGTTTCCTCACGCAATCCTGAAATAATTTCAACACAAAAATGAAGTACGATTATATACATGAGAATACCGTGCTACACGAGGTTAAACTGCCACGTTTTCCAACTTTTAAAATAACATTGTTAATTTCCAGTTTCTTTAGCAGTGAGGTGGACACAATCTAAATCCGAATGCCTTCTAGCATTGACGCGACGTACAATGTAATTTTGGGTTTGTCATTTCTGTACTGTCTCCACAAGACTAGTTATAGCCGTGGGCGTCAGGAGGCCAAACGATTCTCCTTTCACGGAAAGTCTAAGATGCATGTAATCTACCCAGGTCATTAGCTTGTGAAACGATTGACACTTATTGAATCAAGTTGTGTTCGACCTGCAGTGTGATCTTATGTGACAGCTTATTGAATTTACAATTACCCACACACTCCGTATCAGTGAGATCATAATTACTAATCGACCTTGATGTCACTTGATTGATGAAACCATACTGTGCAGCCAAAATTGGTCAGAAAGTAGTGTGTTCTTGTTTCCATGCCAGCCGAAGATGACAAGTCGGCTGGTTTGATTCAAATCCTTCAGAACCCACACCTTCCCTTATCTAAAAATGTGTGATTTATTCAACCAGCTAATGATTACCCAATATCATACGACAAGTCTCAGTTTCACACACGACACTGATAACAACGTCTAGACAGACTGGAAATGGGTACCGAGTTTGGAGCAGAGTCTTCAATGCTGTTGCTTCTGTCACAAGTAACAGCCAGTTGCCTCAGCTCAGAATGTAGTATGTACTCCTTGACTGTGACAGCAAGTTGTGTGGGTGATTCTAAACCTACTCCACTTTTCTCCCAACAGAGTCCTCAGGAGCACAAAATGTCACATCCAAGATTCTTCATGAAAGAAAATTAATTCTGTTAGAGCTACACTCATCATGCATGTTCTTCCAGCAATCCAAGGACAGACCATTCGAGCTGACTTGGTATTACTGCATTTCAAAGGCATGCAAGTTGTTAGGTTGTTAGTTCCTGTAAATGAATAAGAAAACCAGACTCAGGTTATGTGTGGTTGGCTTTATTGACAGGAAGACAATATATACAAATGCAAAACACAGTTGACATGACGATCCTCCTGCACAACCACATATCTGTTAGTTAATCTGGGCCAAGGAGAAAGTGGTCATTTGAGTGACAGGAACTTTCAGAGACCAGCTGAAAGCCCTGAGACTAAGTCACTACAAGATGGTGCCATGTCGGGAACAGTTTCAAAATCAAGTAGCATGCTGTCACATCTCAAATAAAGGCAATTAGGACATGTCTCAGACTTAAAAAACTAATCTAGATTACTTGGGCAGTTTCCTTCGTCACTGACTGACTGAATACTTAACATACTTAACATACATTACCCACAAAAATAAGCTTGCAAATGTATCCTGTGCTTTCAGCTTTTACTATATACACTTTTTAACCACAGGCCAAAAATTACTTTCAACAGCAGCATTAAAAGTATAGCAATCCCAACATGGCAATCTTTATGTTTCTCCATTTTCGTTTGAGACTTTGAGCAGAACCAGGGGAGCATCCAAGAATGGTCAGGGGTCAATATTTTGATTTTTCATAATTTGATCATTAATTTACTGTTGGGAGAAGAGCTAGTAAGAAAGGGGATCTACTTCGTGGAGTGAAAACCCGTTTCTAGAGACAACCAAACAACCAAAATCCTGGATGCCCCTCTAGACTTGGCAGTTGAAAATAAGTGAACACCATTATGTTGTAAAAGAAATTAAGATACAAATTTCACAAGACAAAAAGTGGTAGAAATATATAAATTTGATGAGCAAAGCATGCAAGCAAAATCAAATAAAGCACCAGGTGTTGACACACAATTTCAGGACTTGGGGGTGAGACAACTTTAGCCTTGGCCCGGCATGAAGCAGAGAGCACTTTAGGATGATTTCATTTGAATTTTTGAAACTTAATTAACATGATGATCTAGAGCACCAACTAATCCTACAGTCCAACTAGTACCCTGTCTAATGTAAGTTTGCATGGAGCTGATGATGCCATTTCCAAACAGGTTTTAACTTTTTGGCACAAACATTTTATCGGATGAGGATTAGTTTATTAGTAACAGTCTAATTGCATCAATGACTTCAAATACTACCACCAAATATTTCAAAGTATAGATGCTACATGGCAGATTATTGTATTGAAATAATTTCAGGCTACACTGAATTCCTTGAAATCTACAATAAATTAATCAAAGTTATGATTATAGACCAACAACTAATACATGACAACTAACCATCAATGATAACTAATGATGATAAAATCAAGGTACGTCTCGCTGCTTCATGAAAATCTAGCAAAACCATATACGTGACGATACACTGAAAAGGGTGCGGTTTACATTTCTTAACAAGCTAATGATTCCTTTATAGGGTATTCACAACCAAATCACCCTTTTCCGAGCATCTAAATAGTAAATCGTACAAATAACTTCACAGTGTATTCACAACAATCTAAAACTTATCTTAAGACAGTTCTTGATATCACTCTATACAACAACTATGTAACAAAGTAAATTCTCACAGAGTGGAGTGACAATAATTTTCACAAAACTTTGCACCGTAGAAGAAAAGAATAATGTGTCATTTGATATTCCACAAAAAACTTCCTTTCACATGTATAAAAAGGATATAAGACACTACAGTCTAAAATTCAATATTTAAAATTTCTAAAGACACACTATACCAAACCGGAATGTCAACAAAATGTACACCTAAAATCTTCAAGTCTGGTATAATGCTTTAGAAACAACTGTCCTCTTTCGTAAGATAATTATCACACAGTGTACAATAATTAATAATAAGACTCATAATAATAATAATGTCATAATATGGACCAACGAGAACAACCAATTGCAGAAGGGACACAGGTGCGAACGAACACTTGAATTTAAGCAGGCAGACACACTATGAAGAAGCAACACAGGGGATATCTACAGGATAAGCTGCAATCGGAACATGACGGCGGTTCGTTGGATACATAGTGATGAGACCATTATACTAGATAGTATTCACATTCATCAGTCAGCACAGTCGATCAGAAGCAGTAATGATACCACTTTCATTTCAGTCCAGGCCCTTTGGGCAGCACGCTTTGACTTTTTCAAATGTATCGACTTTGTGAGTTGTTGGACCAAGCCCAGTCGAGCGCATATCTTTGACTAAATTTCACAATTAAAGCCTTTTAGTTCAAAGAGATTTTTTTTTCAATATAATAATAGAATGGTCTCTCAAAATCCAAGATTTGAATGGTCCCATTCCAAGTCTTGTCCATTTGTTGGTACCTTCGGTGGCTCTTCGTCAGAACTTTCTCCGTCATCGTGGAAACTGCTGCCATCGTCGTCACTGTCAGATTCGTCTCTCAATGACTGCATTCCATTATCTTCATAATCAAAAACCTGAAAAGGGAAATCAACATATAGAACTGACTGCCTTCCAGACAAATGCAAACAAGAGCCATCAGAAGATGACATGGTTTTCACCATTTTGCCTCAATTTCAGAGACAGTGATAAGAAATGGGCTTCACACATTGTGAGGAATCAAACCTGGACCTTCGGCATGACGAGAGAACACATTTAACACAAGGCCACCCAACCGCCCCTTTAAACAGGGATGAGAATGGCTTTTTGAAAAACACACTGAAAGTTTGCCTGGGGGGGACCACATGATTTATGTGTATATTGTAATGGCATGTTTCACAACACTGACCCAGAATGTAACAGAATCAGAGGAGATTCTTGGAACATTATCATCCCAGTTCATTAAATTGAGATGAAGGAGGCAACATATAGCCTTACTTCCAGCCATGTCCTGTAAAGCATAAGACGACAAGATAATGTATAAGATGTGCTTGGGGACATTAACAAATGTGTATACCAGACAGAGAAAAGGTACAAATAAATAGGTTAGAGTTATCTCCCCTATACCAGTTGAACCTCAGTGCAGCTCACCTCTTGTTCCATGGGGTTGACTGTGATGTTGAGTGCCGAGTTGTCCCATTCCATCTCACATTTTTCATCCACCTGCACGACCTGGGTACGTCGGTGCGCTGCCCGGATGCGGATCACTCCCAGGATGATCATAAAGAGCAGGAAGCCCACGCAGACAACAATGATGGCTGCCATGCCGAAGTCTGCAAGATGCATGGAAATATTCATAATAAACTGGGCATTGACATGGTATTCCAAGTGGTTATTACCAATTCCACTCGAATACGAATTGATCAAAACTAACTGTTACGGACATTTTCAGTTTTCATATCTAAATATGTTTGTTGTTTAACGCAACCACACATTAAAATTCCAGCCATATGGCAGTTGTCTGGAAACAACTGGAAAATGATAAAAGAAGTCAGCGAGCTTGACCACCCAATCCTGTCAGTTGTCTCTTACGTCAAGCATGGGGTGCTGAAGACCAATTCTAACCAAGATCTTCACAGGAATAATTTTAAGACTTAAATTCAATCAACTTCAAAGATTATGCAAAATTTTAAGTATCTATTAAAATGAAGAAAATTAATTTAAGTAATCGTGTGCGAAACGGTTTTCTACTTACTGGATGAGGTAGCTACGAACTGCTGAGCACTGGCCGATTTGACGTTCTCTAGGGCATTCCTGACTGGGGCGGAGGCTGCAGCCTGCTGGGCATTAGCGTGAGCTTTGACTTGGGGCACCTCGTGGACAGCAACCAGCTGAAACATTCAACACAATGTAGCCTCATCTACACAAACAGCAGACTAGTCTCTACATGGGAAGTGTTTGTTTCTTTACATCAAGTGTGTATTTTGTTAACACTGCCATCAGCAATCACAGCAAATTACATAACAGAATACCTCTCTTTGATAGACATTTAGAATTTGGAAGAGCATGAAGTCATTACACTTTTATGGATAACAACGTGACTAGAACATTTCAGGGCTACTTCTTGCCCCTTCATCCGGTGAATCTGATAATACCTATTCACCTGACGATGGGAAAAAAAATACCTCTGAAACATTGTTCACATCAATAAAGAAGTTGTTTGTTTCTTTGTTGTTTAACACAGCATTCATCAATATTTCAGCTATATGATGGCGGTCTGTCCATAATCAAGTCTGGACCAGACAATTCAGTGACTGACTAGGTATCAAACCATGCAATTGGGATACCATGCCATTCATCAACGAAGTCAGTCAGCCTGACCGAAACGGACTATGATTTATTGGCAAACTCAAGGTATCTCAAAATGCTTTTGTACGTATAACTGAAGCAGACTAGCAAAGAAAATATTGGCAGTGAAATGAGTTAATGAATCAGATATAATTCATAAAAAACCTTACCAAAATAATGAAAACAGCCAAAGAGTTCATGTTTACTAGCAGGGATTATGTCGACAAGACAATTTTGCTGTGAGAATCTATATTTCAGTATTCCCTGGCTGTTGCGATTCTTGTTAGTGCATGAAGGGGTTGACCAGGGGTTTAAATGATCAGCTTCTGAGCTCTGCCACTCCAGGCAATTAGGTCAAGGAGCCCTCCAACAATAGGCAGGTGATTAGGTGGCTGATTGACACAAGCTCAAGCCCTGACACATGCCATTATGTAGCACACAGTCCTGGCTTTCAGAGGGCTGGCTACTGAGTCTCCACTCAACACTGAGTGACATTTAACAATAAGGGCACCTGTTTGGAGTAAGACAACCAGCTAATGAATCTAGGTGAACTGAAGTCAAAACTAGTACGAGGGATTTATCAAGGATACAAGACGACTGGTAAATACTCTTGGCATGCACACTGGGAAAATGTATTATTTCTTTAAACTCCTGATTTTCTCAGGTATCTTAATTTTGTAGTCAATGCAATCATGTAAAATTCAACCACTTCCTCTTTATTGGTGGTGTTATCAGTGTGACATAAGTCACTGAGACCAAGCCATCACATTAGTTTTTCCTATATTAACACTGAGAATTTGGGGATAATAAAATAAAATACTTAAAAGTTCCAACGACCTAACTAAGGCAGGCAAACAAATAACCTTCTTGTGGATACCCGCCCACGTAGGAATATACGATAATGAAAACGCTGATAAAGCAGCTAAACTATCCCTCAAAATCCCAGAAATAAGCTTAAACTTACCCATCTCAAAATCAGAAATTAAAAGTGTAAACAAGCAAAAAATCACAAAAAATGGCATAACCTATATCTAAACTCAAATAGCCAAATCAAAAAAGTGCTCAGCAAACCACTAACCAAACCAAAAATTCTCCATCCATCCAAAAAAATCGACAGAGTAATCACTAAACTCCAAACAGGACACACCAACCTAAATAACCACCTAAAAAAATTTAAAAAACACACTACAGGTAACTGCCCACACTGCAAACAACGAGAAACCCCAGAACACGCACTCATCCACTGCACACACTACCTATCACATCGAACCGCATTACAAACCACCCTCAATCTAAACAAGGCTCTAACTCTAGAAGCAATACTAAACCCACAAAATAAACTAGAAAACTTCAAGGCCTTAGGCGTATTCTTAATAAAAAACGGAACTAATAAATCGCATCTAAAAACACAATAACCTACCAAATCAAAATCACAAAAACAAACAAACATCCACCATACCCAGCTCCCATAGTTCTCCTCCCCAATCCCATCGGCATCTATTCCATCTCAAAATTCCCAAATTCTATATAAGCAACCCCTAAAACCCCCCTCTTGGGTTGCACAGACCACTTTCGCCCCTTTCGGAAACACATTAAATGGCCTGGCCGGGCCCGTGTGCGAAATACGCATCAGTCGGAAAGTGCACGTTAAATCTCCAAAGTAAGTAAGTAAGTAAGTAGGGGATAATAAAGGACATTTGCTGCAGACTTGAGGTTGAAGCTGGTCTAGAAAAAAACATGAGTCCATTTTTCTCCAGTCCATAAGAGTTACAAAGGAAACCGCTGACTGTCAGTGTGGTCTTATGCCGTTTGTAGCAATATTTCAGAAATATCAACGCAGGGGACACCAAAAATGGGATTCAGAAAATTGTGGTGCTGACTGAGAACATGAACGGTTTTCCTTGAAAGTTGTCTTGAACAATGCGTTGTCTATTACCTATTGAGCAATAATATTACTATACGGCTAATGCAATCTGATCATTTTGCTCAACTAAAGCTCTGATCCTAAGAATTAATAAATCTATAAACACTTTCACTTTCTTACTGTTATTTCTGTACAACAAAACATTATTTGCTCAGTGTTCTTGTGCACCAACATTTATAAGAAGGGACCTCAATCATATAAACAGAAATGGTAAATTTTGAACAATAAATTATCAGGCTTCATTCTCAAATTCTGAAGTGTCTTCTATTTGTAAATATTTACCCCACTGCATTAACGCCATTGAAACATTAAGTATCCCAATCGGGTAGAAACTAACATTTTTAGTCCACTAGTCCTTATAATGATAACAAGTAGCAAAAGCCTTATATAGGGCAAATTTCTACTTTTCCTTCTGATACCTTAACCATTGGGCAGATTGACTAGGACTACAGGACTACAGGACTAGTGCCAATTTCTTTTGCTGCCAATACTATGAAGAATCAGACAAATAAATCTGACTAGATAATGATAGTTGGACTGAGAAAACCGCAGCCATAACAACTTACGCCTAAGATTACATCAGTCTACCCAAGGACTTGTCTACTAGCCCTAACTTGCATCCATTGTCAGTAAATGTTAAGCTAAAGCATTTGGACTTGTGTCACTGGAGTCAACAGAAAGAAATTCCCCAGACATCATAAGATGCAATTAGTCGTAATGTCGCGTTTATGATGACTGCACTTATATAACATGTGTGTGTTTGTACTAGTCCAGACTTATGCCATTTTTAATATTGCTAGCCCACTGAGATGCCAAGCCGCAGATTATCATGGATACATGGGCCACTCGGACACATTATACCGACTCCATGCTGACCAGTCCTTGTTTATCCCCTTCTTGCCAAGCACACTAAGTATTTAACAACAAGTACCATCTTTCAACGTCTTTTGGTATGAACACCTACCTCCCGCCCTCTAGGCAAATGCTCTATTCACCAGACCAGTCAGGCGTCCCCTTGACAAGGGCTTCATACAAGAGGATAAACTCACAGACTTTGACATGACTGGCAATAGCCTCATGGCAGCCACTGAACAGGAACAGAGTTACAACTTCAAATCTTGAGTTAGAATTACCTTGACGGTGAACTTGTTGGAGACAAATCTCTGGTTCTGTGAGGAGCAGGATAGAGTCAGTGTACGACTGTTAAGGATGTCCGGCTGGTTGTGGTAGTAGTGGATGTTGCGGATCACGCCAATGTAGCGCTCCATCTTGTCAGCATCTGCAAAAGAAACAACGTAAATATTCCCAAACTACACCTAGTCTTTGAAGATATGGCACTTTAAGTAAGAAGCTTGTCTACTTGTGATTCTTAATTTACAGACAGATAAGTATAAGTATTTTCTCTACCTGTAAGCTGAGCCTGAGATCGCTAGAGACTCCAAAATTGTAGATTATTAACAAGATGTGAAAAGGACCCCTAATTTCAAACACTGACTACATTATCATCACATGACAAAGACATAAAACCATCAGCATTATTTGCTGCAATAATTAACAAAAGTTGGAGAAGACAAGCCAGTTTCCTGAAGGTGTACACCCATGTACAACAAAATCAAACAGGGCCTTACATAATCAAAGTGCAAAGATGAGTGGGTAAGTCTATGTTAAAGTGTGGGGCTATTGTAAGTACCAAGATGGCTTTGTGGAACAGGGTACAATTCCACAAAGCAACCTTAGCACTAACCTTAATAGTAACTTCCATACTTAAACATAGGTTTACGATCATCGTTGCTCTAAGATCACTTTGAGGATAGTGGGTCCTGATCCCAGGTGTTTTCAGTAGTTTTCAGCTCCCAACTTGATCACAACTAATCCCCATTCAAGTCCCCTCAATTACTGAGTGACAACTGCACCACTTGGATGAGGCGTTGGACATACTTGTGACAGTAACTCCATCGTTGGTTTCGCTCCACTCCAGTCCCAGGTTCTCCATCATGTGGGTGGGCAGAGACAGGTGCTCATAGAACAGGTTGAGTGGAGGGTCGGCCTGGATGGTGCATGAGTCAATCAGAATACCATCCTTCAGGTCGGTTTTGGCTTCAGTGGATTCTGGAAATGTTTACGAACACAAGTCAGATCAGTGAGTGAGTTTTGTTTAATGCTGCTTTGAACAGTCAGAGCTCCAGGTAACTTTTTGTGCAACTGAGTTTTTATTCTCGAATTTCTATCTTAATTGGGTTATTACATTTTTCATTGGGTAACCAATATTTTTTCACTATCCATCACTCTATTGTTTTTTTTCAAAATTTAGTGAGCTTTTTAAGATTTAAAAAAAATGAAATAATATTTTAGATGTATATAACTGTTCTAAATATATAGGCTTGAAAGTAAATTAGGTCGTAATTGTGTTTTGGAAATTAGCTCTTTTGTACGCATGCTAAAAAAATTTCATTGGGTATTTACGTGAGCTGTTTTTATGCATTTGAGTTCTTCATTTAATGCATGCGTTTCTGTACACAAGTTGATTGAAAGTAATTGTGTTTTGAATATTTGGGGTGAGGGGGGGGGGGGGGGGGGGGGTATTTTATGCATATACACTGCCTATCTGTAGCTCAGACAGTATTAGTTATATCAGAGCTGTCAACTTGACGGGGGAGGAAATCCAGAAGAAACAGTATGTGGCGTTTGCCAGTTTAATGAAACACACAAGAGGGTGTGGCGCTGACAAACCTGTTAATATTATCAGCATAACAAGTGGTAGAAACTAAAATGTTTAGTCAGCTATATATATATAGCAAAACACTTAAAATGATAAATTTCTACTAATTCTTATGATACCTTGAATTTTGGGTAGTTTGGCAAGGACTACGGAAGTTGTGCCAATTTCTGAAGCTGACAACTCTGGGATTCAAAATTGTGAATTTCATCACCTTAACAACTGAGCCAACAGTGCCCCTTCAGCTTTTCAGAACTTCACAAAAGACATTATCTTTCTAATCTAATTGATAGAACTGTTTGCTAAATTCATTTCTTGAAGATCATCATATTAAGCTTTCTAAGAGATGCAGCTTATTCTTTGTCATGTAGATTGTTCAGTTGAGGTGACTACTTACGGTGCACCATGGACTTGGACAGTTTGTAGGCAAGTTTGGAAGCCTTGTCCTCATCGTCTTCCAGAGGTTCCACATCAACGTCGTCCTCCTGCTGTGTGGCGTAGATGTGGACGTCCTGGAAGATGCGGAGACCCCGTTCGAACTGGTAGATTAGTCGGGTGAGGTTGGTGTCGCCGCCGATGGTGATGATAGGCTTGGGAGGCTCCTGCACCATCACGTAGCTCTCAATGGTTGGCAGCTGCTTGGGAGCTCCGTCACAACTGCACACAAGAACCATTGCCACACACTGAATGATTCATGTCACATTGCAAACATATCCGTCTTATGAGCTTATTTTGTGAAAATAGTCTGATAGATTCAAGATATGCCAAGATCAGGGACTTGTACTTTAAAGTTGAGTGAAACACCATAGTCCAAATTAGTGATGTTGCTTTTGGCCTACATCACTGTGTCCTCTAAGCAATTCTAGTCATTTCTTGTCCTACATGTTGAGGATACGAGCCGGAACTCAGCTCTAAGCATAATTTTCTGTCAATATTAGTGTATTATATTGGCTAATATTTCTAAGCTTTCAGTGAGTGAGTGAGTATGTTTTTATGCTGTTTTTAGCAATATTCCAGCAATATCAAGGCGGGGGACACCAGAAATGGGCTTCACACACTGTACCCATGTTGGGAATTGAACCTGTGTCTTCGGCGTGACTAGCGAACGCTTTAACCACAAGGCTACCTGACCGCCCCTTCTGAGATTTCAAGACCAAACTGAATTTTACTAGACTCGGGCTTCGAACAAGTGTCTCAACTTGCAGATTGACATGATCCAACACGTTTCTTGAAGCACATACAAATATCTTAAAAAATATGATTTAAAAAAATGTTGATGCAACAAACATGTCTTTTCCCATGACATGCATTCCTACACTTGTTTAATGTCACTGCTACTTCAGACCCAGAATATGAAATAGACCACGGTACATGTGGATCATATCTGTGAAGCTACGTGTATTGATGGGTGAATATTCCAGTACTTACACAACAGTGGTTTCGACTTTGAGGTTCCTGCGCCCGGGAGTTGGGTATGTCCTGGCGTTGACATAGGTCACCTCCCGCATCAGTTTCTCCACCTCCGTGACGTCACGGCCGCTGATGCTGAACTCTGTCATCTCACTGTTGAAACTGACACTCTGCAATGACAAATAAAGGTCAGCAATGAAACGCTGAGAAACATATGCAGTCAACATGGAGACTAGCAGAACATGTCACCAAGATACAAGCAATGAGATGCAGGTGGCAATTTCCTTCATTTATAAAAGACACAAGTTACAAACTTAGCAAAATAAAAATACTTTCTTTCATTTGTATACTTATTCTGTATTACTCCTTAATGCATTTACTGGTTTCTTTTGAAAGATAAATGGTGCTGTGTGAGGTCCAGCTGCAGAAGAAGTTGGTCCAACCAATTGTGAGGCAGACTCCATCACACAGAGCCCAAGTGACCACACAGATTATTCGACACAACTTGTCAGTCTGGTGACAAGCAGGAATGTGAAGATGCGTGAGGTCTTCACTTCCGTGGTCACATGGGAGCTGTGTGATGGAGTCTGCCTCACACCTGGATGGAACAACTTCTTCAGCTGGACCTCACACAGCCCTGTGTTTTCTGTCAAAAGAAAGCAGTAGATGCATAAGTCAAAAATTGATATTTACGATACAGAAACACACAATCTCTATTTACCGTTCCACTCTGCATGTCATTGAGGGCATGAAAGTCAAGGTTCTCCTTGCAGTTGTTGAGGCACTTGATAACCCGATCGCTCTCTGTCTTGTCCTTCAGGAAAGACAGACCAGCCAGGTAGCCCCGGAAGTGATGCTCATATCGGTTCTCTCCTCCTGCCAAACGATAATCAGAAACTAGATACAACACCTGAACAAGGCAGGAAGTAAACAAGGCAAGTTCAGTTTTTATTAAGGTACACAATCAGATGCCTATATTTCACAGAAAATCACCTTCACAATGCATAAAAGACACTCTAAAGACAAACAAAGATCTAAATGTCTTGACAATAAGCAGCAAACATTTCAAGAGTAATATTCCAAGAGTAACAATCCATCAGTAACAATCCATCAGAAACAAAATAGTAACACACCAACAGTAACATTGGTGAGTAAGTGAATGTGCAAGTGAGTATGTTTTTATGCCGCTTTTAGCAATATTCCAGCAATATCCTAGGGGGCACCAGAAAGGGGGTTTCACACATTGTACCCATGTGGGGAATCAAACCTGGGTCTTCCTTGTGACGAGTCTTGTTTGTTTGTTGTTTAACGCCGCACTCAGCAATATTCCAGCTATATGACAGCGGTCTGTAAATAATCGAATCTGGACCAGACAACCCAGTGATTGACATCATGAGCATCGATCCACGCAGTACAATGTACAATGACATTCATCAACCAGGTCAGCAAGCCTGATTACCCGATCCCCTTAGTCGCCTCTTATGACAAGCACAGTCAACTTTTACAGCAAGCATGGGTTGCTGAAGACCTATTCTACCCCGGGTCTTCATGGGTCTGTTGTGACAAGTGAACTCTTTAACCACTAGGCTACCCCTACGCCCCATTTCAATGGTAACTGATCACCTTTTAAACCAAAGGCCATGTGTGTGCCGCATTTGAAATCGAGCCAGAAAGTCAATGTTTCCTTGTAATAATGACCCAAGATTTGAATACTATGGGGGTAAACCTCAATGCCCCCAGGGCCCCCTTAATGTGAGCCAGTGGTGTGAGATAGGGCAGGAGCTTACCCTGCCAACAGGCCCCGATGGTGAGCTTGGTGTAGTGGACTTTGTGGGAGGAGTGAAGTGGCCAGTCATCAACAATCTCCAGACTCATCTTGTCGGGGATCAGCAGTTTCCCATCAATGTAGAGTCGAACCTGAAGAAAAAATGGTAGAGATATTATAACATAATTCGCAATCACAACAGAAAACCAAAGCACAGGAAAACCTTCAAGAGGGCACTGAAATTCACATAGCCTATTTCTCTAAGAGTGAGTGAGTGAGGGAGTATGGTTTTACACAGCTTTTTTCAATATTCCAGCAATATGACAATATTGGGGACACCAGATTTCACACATTGTACCCATGTGGGGAATCGAACCCGGGTCTTCAGTGTGACAAGCCAATGCTTTAACCACTAGGCTACCCCATAGACCCTATTTCTCTAAGAACTTCCATTTACTACATGCCAAATGTTAAAGACTCCATTCAAAATAATGCAGGGAGTTTGGATTGTTCGTGTCCAGTACTCACCTCTGGGAAGTCTACACTGATGGCATAGTGGTGCCATTCTCCATCATTGACCTGGGGGATGTGCCACCGCCACTCAGCGGGCTTGAAGATCTCCATCTCCTCTGGTGATGTGGCTTCACGGCGCATCAGGAACACAAACTTCTCTCCATGGACAAACAGGGAGTAGTGGTGGCGGCTCATATCTGTCACAAGCAAACAATAGTAGGATGACATTCTGACTTCGGCCTTCTGTCACCATTCAAAGAATTCTCTCTTCCCAATACACTATACAACATTACCAAGCCATCAAGCCCAGCAAAAGCATGACAAATTACACATAACACATACATTATTGATGTAGTATGGTAAATAAAGCTTGGAGGTATTGAACTTGTTCAAAGATCAATGTTGTGTTAACAAGTAATGGTTCGACATAAATTTGGAATATTTGACATGCACTTTGTGTACGTGGCCATAAATATTAGATTGCTTTTTAAAACATAGGTTGCACTGGTGCATGTTTTACAAAACTAAATCTATGATCTATGATTATTATGAAGCAATAACTTAACTATAAACTGACAGTGATACAATATGTAGAATGTCATTGTACGTACTGGTCCAGTAAAAACAATTTCTGTCCAGTAAACTTAGCTAAAGACTTCTTTGGGGTAATATCTACTTAAACAGAAGCAAAAGTAAACGTACAAATTCTGGCTATTAGACTCAAAATTTTGTCTCAGAATATCAGGGCTACATGAACTTGTCCACAGTTCCATTCTAGTGGTTTGTCTAACATAAGTTTGTGATGATAAAAACAACAAGTCCTTCTAGATTTCCATAGTCTCCTATTACTGGTGGCTTCATGTCTCGTCCTGAAATCTGTGAGCTCTTTCAAGTAACTGTGATTTAATTCTACTCACGTTCACCATCAGACATGCAGAGCACATGTTCCTTGGGGGCTCGGTGCTGGGAGGAGTAAGTCTCCAAGGGCTCATGCTTCATCCACGTGGAAATGGTGAAATGTTCATGGATTGTATGGTTGAAATGTACATCCGGCACTTCTACGGCATTGCTATGGCCATCGAAAGAGAAGAGCTGGTCACTTTCATGTCCATCGTCGGTGGGCAGGTTGCGAGTCCATGCAGCCAGGGAAGGAGAGGGCAGTAGGTCCACACTTTCTCCACTAGCACCTGCAGCAGACACAACATAGTCAGCATCTCCAGTGGGGAGTTACAATACAACGCAAGCAGGTGTAGAAATTAATTTAGAAATTTAATTCATGTTGGGCTTGGGGACATGTTAATTTCAAGGTTGTGTGTGTGTGTGTGTGTGTGTGTGTGTGTGTGTGTGTGTGTGTGTGTGTGTGTGTAACAATAATCAAAACTGGACCATACAATCCAGTGATTGATATCATGAACATTGATCTACACATCTGGGATTTGATGACCTACTGTTGGTAGACAACCAAGGGTTGTTGAACATCAAGTCTAATCCAGACCATTATGGGCAAAACTGAATTGAACATATGTAGAACTACATTTTAATTCCACATCTAAAATATAACATCTTTGCATTCATTGGAATTTACGACACAAGATACTGAATAATTTTATGCATAACCTGTATGTAGCATGACTATGCTGTGTAAGGCCTCTTAGTCCAAGCATAACGTAGAAAAGGCACAAATATGTTTTAACTAATGACAGGCAATTGGTGAGTTAATATTTATTTTGCTACAGCTGGAGAATTTCTTGTTTTCTCTTTTTGAATCGGGTTCATAACAAAGCAAGGGTATTTATCACGACAGCTCAGGGATACACATTGGATAATACTTAATAGAGGATGGTTTAATGCTAAAGAAAGCAAACCTTAGATACACATGGTTCAAACAGCACTTCTTCATGATAATCATGATGATGACAATACTGTCAAGTAGTATTTGAGGTCATTTGAGTGGTATTACACGTACCAGTACAGATAATAATCATTGCTGTCATATACCATGACATATGTAATGACTAAACCCTGATCCAGACTAACAACTATCTCATGGATTTATCAAGGATTCCAAAATAAGCACCCTTGGCAGGAATATTCAAGGAAAAGAAATATTTTGATCAAACTTATTAAGTTCTAATTTTTCATAATTACAGAGGCATTTTAACTTTGCATATAAGACTGCATTTAGAAGATCTCAAGGACCCCAGGTGAGTGGAGGTGAAATGGGGTTCAACGTTGCTTCCAAGTACCATCTTTTAACGTCTTTTGGTATGATGCAGCCGGGGATCGAACCCCTGACCTTCCCCTCTCCGGGCAGATGCTCTACCACTTGGCCACGGGGGCGGTCTTCAAAGGACCCAAGGACCCCCCCTTGATTTGCACACTGTTTTTTTCCTCCTATATCCCATCATGTGTCATCGACGTACATTTCTCTGTCATCAATCAAGTAAGGTAATCATGTCAACTGTTACCAGGTCTATCATGGTAGATATTTCACAATGTTCAGGTCGAGTTTGATATCTTTTTTTCTACAGACCTTTATATTACTATTCTTAACTGAAAAAACAGGGCAACTTGTTTTTAACTAAAATACTCAGAAAAGAACAGTTACCTATATCTATTACCTCTGAACTTTGAAAGTATTCACAGGTTTAATAATTTTAGAAAATAAGAAATTAAAGGTTTTTACACTTAATGCAAAATATTAGAATACTTGTGTTCTATTTTGTCACGAACAGTGGACAGTGGCAAACACCACTAAAAACACATTTGACTATGTTTAGCCAGAAACAAACTGCTCAATAGCTATTTCACTTCGTAGGTAACATGGTTAAGAACTCAACGCTAGTCTGCAAGCCAAGGGCTATTACAAATTTTCCTATTGTTTTAACATCACAAGGATATTTAATCTTACCTGGACTTGTAAAGCTTTCGAGGTTAGTTCTAACCCTGCCATGTCCAGTGGGGATCATTTTAGAAGTTATTCCATGATACACTGTTGTATATCACCATTAAAATTAAGTCATGGCAACTTTTTTGTTCATTTCATTTACCGGGCTCAACCCTATTCTATTAGCATGTTTAGAACTTTTAGTTGCTAACTCAACAACAACTGCTAAAGAAAATGTTTAATAAATATTAGGATTCCACAAAAACCAAAGAATGTCCTTCTAAACATGCTAAAAATGAACTTCAGATGGCTAAGAAGCCTATGTGTACCAGTGTCTTAACTGTGTTCAACTGTGGGACGAGATGACCCCATTATTCAACAATAACACTATAGCTCCTGATGAGAGCCACAAGGACGAATTTTCAGAACTGACTTGGTGTAACGTAAATGGTATTAAAAGATCATGAAAACTTTACTTAGTGTTACTCATGTAGGATAGGATAGGATACTGAGACTTTTCACATAAATGATAAATTAAATGTCAAATTTAAATATATTCATATCCAATGTTCAGTATCTTTTTCTGCATCCAATCCATGCACTTGTGCATACTGGATGCACATATCCGTGTAGTGAAAACAGTTCATAATGTGATGATGATGAACACAGTTAATATCCTCATCCATCATTTCACAAGAGAAAAAAGTTCAGTTCCACAGTTAATCACGCATACACATCAAAGAAAACAATTTGGAATCCTGACTTCTTCAAAAATGCACAGCCAAATACAAAGAAATCTGTGAAAAGTCAACAAATATTTTGCGTATTCTCAGAGACAGATTTTCATCAAATGAAATGTGTGTTCCACGAGAAACAACATATTAAGGGAACTGAAACAGTGTCTGCTCAAAGTAAATCCAACAAGTTCAACACAATGTCCAGCTACCCAACCTGGAACAGGTGATCATCAGGGTTTTACGCAACGCACACGTGCATCCAGTACGCACAAATGTTGAGATTGGATGCAGAAAAAGAATATACTGTGTCCCGGGAGATGCACAATAATATCCATTGTACCTACAGCACATCAAGGGTAGTAATGGAAGGTCATTTCATCTATTAATCTTGACCACTGTCCACTTAATCATTGATTCATAAAGTAATTATCAAAACATACAGTACACAACACCATTTCTTTACTTTACAAGACCCTCATACTGCCAGCTAGGACCCTCAAAATAATTATCGTGGTTCCCTGGACCCCCACTTTTGTAAGTCAGGGCAAAAAGCCTGCGTTCATGTGATATGATCATCTTTATGTCCAGTGTTGTGTACTTCACGTTCACATATTATCCAGTGACTTTCAAATTCACGTCAGTATGTAAACCATACAAAGAAACTGTACAGTCCATCCTCCTTCACTAACTAAATAGTTGTTTACACCTTCTATTGTATATTGTTGTTTTGCAAAAAATTCAATGAGTTGGGGGGGAAAATATTTAAATAACTTCAAATTCCAGATTGCTACTGCTACCAATGAACGAAAAACAAACTTCTAAGTCATGCCATCAGGAGAGTATAGCAAAACGATACCTGAAAAAACAGATTGTTTGTTTTTTAATTAAAATTTGTAAACATATTATACACCATTTCTTGTAAAACGGTTGGCCCCAAAACAACTCTAAAAAGTTTTAGGGTTTTTTTTCTAATTTTCAATTTCTTTGGTCAGTCGGTCTTGTAAACCAATTATTTGAAACAAACAAGACCTTAGCGATATTGCAATACCTCTCTGTATTGACAATTGACATAACACATTGACTTGTAGAAGTTGAATAATCAAAACTACAAATTATGAATGAAGTAAATTGTCTGCAAAAAAAACATTTAGAATAAAATTACTGCTCAGTTTAAGTAACAAATTTGGGATATGCATTGCACAGTGACCTTTTGACCTCCAACATGTTAGATTCACCGGTTCTAATGAACATAGCACTGTTCTCAGAAACAAGAGTCTCACACAACAATGAATCATACTCCACCACTTCAACATACTTATAACAACATATAATCCAATTCTCTCCAGAGTGTCCTGTTTGATCCAAGGAGAACACAAAACACAAGCCTCCATATCTCTCACAGGCCATTGATCAAACATATTTCCATCTACCATGATAATACTTACCACAGAGCTTTCTCTGGGATGTAATAGAATATGTATCACGATCACAGCCCTTGCCGATATGTTTTGTTGCTAGGGTCATCCTTACGGCTATTTTTTCAGGTGTGCATCCCTCTTCACAAAGTTGAAGACGAGCATGATCGGCAATTTTTTGCCTGCCACTTCCTGCGACATATGGGATATGGTCCCGCACATCTTGCCAACCACTACGGCATAACTCCTCCACCACAATGTTCACGAACACAGGTTTCGATCTTTTCTTGCCACAATCGCTGGCTACAACCTTAAGAATGTAATTTCGGTGAATATTAAAATCCAAAGGCTCTGTGTTTTTAAGATTTCCCTTATGATCGATTTCAAATGGAACCTCTGGCGTAAGGATTTCATAGTCACAGATTCCCTGGTAATCAGCAGATCTGTCTCCATCAGATGCTCGCAAGGACACGATGCTGGTGTACATCTTGCCTTCTTGCACAGTGGCAAAGTAGGAGGAGTTTTCGAAGGTTGGGGCAAACTCGTCAACATCTTTAACTTTGATCAGAACAACAGCCCTGCAAATAAAAAACACAACAATTAGAATAGTGGTCAACAATACTGCCTCAAGTGTTTGATTTGTTTGTTTGTTTGTTGTTTAACGCCACACTCAGCAATATTTCAGCTACATGACGGCGGCCTGGAAATAATCGAGTCTTGACCAGACAATCCAGCAATTGCCATCATGAGCATCAATACACGCAATTGGGATACGATGACATGCATCAACCAAGTCACCAAGCCTGACCATGCTGACCACCCACCTGTTACAACAAGCATGGTCACCTATTACGACAAGGATGGGTTGCTGAAGACCTATTCTAACACGGATATTCCCTTGTTTCAACTGTTTGAAATTAAGCCTGAAAGTTAAGGCATCCTTGTCACAACCCAAGTTAAAGATTTAGAGGGTCCCAAGATTCAAATAGTAAGGGCACAATTTAATTTCAAACACTGCTGACAGATATCCTGAACAATCAACGTTGCTGAAGCTGTAAAAGTCAATAATTTTAGTATGTACAGACATAACTTCTGCCACAGAATGTGTATCACAAGCTGTTACATGTAAGATTAGTGATACACCATTACTAGCATATAAACAGTCCTGGTCCCATTGTATGGCAATGAAGAGTAAGGATCAATTTCTCAGTGAACATGTGTTTAAAGCTGTCATTCTGTCCGCTCAAACAAATCAATGTTTTCAGTTAGCATAGCATTATGATCATGGACAGGTGGATGAATACTTGCTGAATCGGATTAGGTATTACATGAGTTTGAAAAAGCAATTAGGGATCAAATCATCGATCCTGAACAATGAAAACAGAAAATTTGTACATTTACATCATTGTCATTATCCTTCATTGAAACAACCAGATATTGAAATAGCAAAGAGCTTAAACGATATTATACAAGACTCTGCAAACCAAACAACTCAACCAGGAAACATTGCAAGAGTAACAGGCCTTGAAATGTCAGACATCAGGGCTCAATTTAGTTACATAAAACATGCACCAGTGCAACCTGTAATTGTACAATGCAATCTAATATTTGTGTCCACATGCACAAAGTGCACGTCCAAATCTTTCAAATTTATGTTGAACCCTTACTTGTTAACACAACATCGATCTTTGAACAAATTTAAAACCTCCAAGCTTTATTTATCATACTACATCAATAATGCATGTGTTATGTGTAATTTGTCATGCTTTGTGGGGCTTGATGTCAAACTGTGGGTCCTTCAAGATCAAGTGCACGTTTCTGTATTGAAATTTATGAAACCATGGTACAACCTGGTTTTGTCTGTTGCAACAAGGTTTCATGTCACCATGCACCTGGTGCAAGTTACATCAAGTTCCTTACATCGACGCCTGGACATTGTTTCCTTCATGTTGTACTTAGTTTCCTCCATAAATTCATTAAATGAAACAACAACAAAATATGAAGAACTATATTAATCTGAACTTCACTTAGTTAAATCAATCAAGATTTAAGTTGACATAATTAGGCCACAATAAATTAATTTTCATCTAAAAAATAAAATATCTGGCGGGTGGCATATAATTGTTTATATACAAAAAAAGTATACTATTATCAAGACATCTGTGTACTTTAACTAAGGGTGAAACGATACACCTATATTCCGATGCATCACGATACGATATACAATAAACGTGGGCCCATTTATCGATACGCCACGATACGGAACGCAAATCTCAAGTACAGCGTTTCCTCGCTATTGTGCCTTTCAATAAACCGCTCACTTGGTTATAGCGCGCGGTAAACGCATGGCTCCCAAAAACGTACTTAAATTTTTAATAAGCTCAGGTTTTACACCGACAGATGTTTTTCCCCATCTCATAAAACATTATCAGCTGATCCCCGCAAGCACTTAACAATGGAAATACAAGTCAGCAAGTCCGAACTGAAGTACGCAATTCAATACCATTATTATACTATCTTGTTATTAAAACGTGTTCATTATATATCTGGACTTGTGTTTGTAATATATTTTATTAATTTTACTCAAAATTTCATTTAATATTGTTTTCATTAAGTTAGATGAAATCGTGTGTGAAGAGATACAGCAACCACGGTCAGATTACCGCTTTTGACGCATTGAAACGAACTTTAGTTGCTAGAGAATGGATACATATATGAAAAAAGGCCCTACTTTGACTCGTCAAAAGTCATATTTGTGGCAATTTGGCTAATATATGTCAACATAACGTTTTCGCAATCGAAAAACATGTAGCACGGGAAGTCCCTAGGGTGACTGGTCAAATTGTTCCATACGTAAAAATATCCTGCAACAGCAATCACCAGTACCAAAATGCTACACTTGTGGTTCTTATAATTTTAAATATATATATAGTAAAAGCTGCAACTAAGGTAACACGATATTGGAATATATTATTCCTGATAAAACAAAAAATTCACATACAATTTCTTCGACCATTGCATCAAAATTCTTTGACGTTGTATCACTGGTGGAGCACATTAATTATTATCTGGGGTTTGAACTTTGAATTGTTTTTAAGGAAAGTTAGAGAAAGTTCCACTTTGAAGCTGAACAACTTCAGTAGTCTAACGTCAGTAGTATAAAATAATTTTGACTCTTCCAAAATCACGAAAGGTTCAATCTTGACATGCTTTAAGTCTTGTTTTTTTATCATTGCGTATCGAGATACGTATCGTATCATGACCAGAATATCGACATGATCGAGATGCGTATCGTATTGTGACCTTCCTGTATCGTTGCAGCCTTAACTTTAACCATCAACTGACTTTTGTTCTTTGTTGTTTAATACCGCACTCATCAACAGTCCAGTTGTAGACAGTGGTCTGTATTTTCTTATACAGTAAATAATCAAGTTGAGACCACTCAGACCAGACAATCCTGTGATTGACATCATGAGCATTGATCTACACAATTGGGATAAAATGACATGCATTAACCAAGTCAGCGAGCCTGACCACCTGATCCATTAGTCTTTTTTAACTGAAAACCAATTCTAAGTTACCCGAATCTTCACGTGGCACCATCAACTGATGTCATTCACACAAAGCTAGAATGTTTGGTATGTGTACTGTCAAGAAAGGGAACACAGCAATTTTCTTTGTGTGATGGAATTTGGGAACAATAACATTATGTGATGTGGGGTGTTATATATTAAGGAAAGCACCAATGAAAATCTACAATTTTATTATTATTATGGCCTTATGATTATCATATATAATTTGGCTATGCCATAAATTGTAAAGAACAATGAAGATGTTTGGTTTATTTGACAATAAAACATTGTTCTATCATCACATTTCTTGAGAATCTATTGCGGGAGTCATCATTATTCAAATACAAGTAAATTATTTTAAAGCTTGTACATTTTATCATCATCCTTAAAGATGTTGTATATAATGTTGATATCTCATTGAAGAAATAAACAATCCAAATCATTCATTTCTTAAATAAAGATGATATCATGTACAAGTGGATTAATAATCCCTCACTGACAATCACAAGGTATTATAGTACATCTCCACAAAACCATCTGAAGATCCTGTCCTAAACTTACTCAAATTCCTCAAATCCTTGGCAAATTCCCAATTCATGATAACTCAAGTCCAGAAATAGATGAACATGCATCATTTCCTGCATCTCATCATCCCTGATTCAGTCACGTATCATGTGAATTTATCTGATGACACGACACATGCAAAACTGGTATTACAAGGCACAGAATCTTGCATCCTTCTCACATCAAAACACGAAATAGATGCTGATAGAAGAAAACATGCATCCCATGGGACGCACAAAATGCATCAACTTGACATGTTGATAGTAGCCATGTTGTATATTTATTTAGCATGTGTAAGCAGCATGCAACTCCTGTCATGCTGAAATGGCATGTTACGACTATTTGCAAAACATGATGTCCTCGTCTGGTCGTACATATGGTAAATTCAACACAACATGGGGATGGATCTTATATCACAATGTAACAATTGAGGGGACTGGGAGTGACACTCACAAAATGTAGAACGATCGACCCACAGATACATAACTTAGTGTAAAAATTACAAAGTCAGATATATTTCATGAGGGATTGGAAAGAATGACATTTTAGTTTCCGTAACATTAACTACACACACTAGATGCAGTAACACTTCAATGGGTTTTTTACCAATGTTAGTTTTTACCACAGACAATGTACCCATGTCCAAAATTACAGGGGTTGCACTAGAATACTTCAATCTTGGGATCCCCTTAACGTTTAACATTGGGGTTATTACAAGGACACCTTGATTTTCATGCTAAATTTCAAACACTGCATTAGATTTAGTAATAATCCAAACTGGTACAGATTAGGGTGAATCAATACAGCAAGGTCACGATATGATAGGTGTAGCACAATGGTACGCATATTTATGTTAAATTGCATGGAAACTTCTTGACAATAAATATCTAAGAGAAGGTTCAAAAAGTAAAGTTAGCTGAAGACATGTTAATAGCGGCTATTTTTCGATATGTGACTGACAAAATCCCTGGGGGTCAGAAGGAAGTAATTTATTTCAGCAAGTGCATCATCTTGTATCGATACAGAAAAATCATTTCACCCTTAGTACTGATGGCCATGAACAGTTTCCTGATCCCATAAAAACGTCACAGGAAAGAGCGAACAGTATCCAGTGGTTATATGAAAACTTACACATCAGACAGGCGGGGAGGGTTGCCACAGTCCTTGGCAATTATTTCAAACTTGTAGTGTGAGCGCTTCTCAAAGTCAAGCCTCTCCTTCTCCCTCACTCGGATCTCGGCTGCACCAGTTGTTTTGTTCTTCAGCTCAATAACAAAAGGGATCTTTCCTCGCTTCTTGCTCTTGAGTATTTTATATTTGCAGATGAGCCCTGTAACAAAAAAAGAAATTTCTATATCTATCCAATAATTGTTTCAAACTTTTTTTCACGATTCCGGTCATTAAACCTTGTTCACACATATTCATACAATTTCCTAAACATGCACATCTCAGATCTGGTTTCAAATTGCATGCCAAGAATCTCTATGCAATGCAGATCACCACTATGATGCAATGTTAGAATACTTCTGGATGTAAGAATACAGGAATCTTACAAAAACTCCCCAATTGGGACCAATTTATTTTTCAGAATTTGACCACCAGTATAAATCTAAAAATGATTGCTTACTCAGTCACAGAATACCTTTATGGTTTGAAATCGACAAAACTGTGATAGCAGATGAAAATATTTTATCAAAGGGTTTGTACAAGAAAACAGTTGTATGTGATTATGTTCAATGTTGAGTGCTTCTCAGTTTCAATGTTAATAAGTCTGTATCTCATTATGGACTGGTGGTTGATGTAAAATAACAGATTTTAGCGAGAGAAAAAAGAAGTTCCTTCAGATTTTCCCTAGACTCAGACTTACAGACAAGGGCCATTTCTGTCCTTGTTAATATCATCAAACATGGCTAGCATGGCTGAGGATCATTGCCACAGACAGAATGGCCACTAAGGAACAGTGCCAGGTGAGACCCATCTTTCCCTGTCATATCTTCTACTTACTTGCTCCACCGATGCTGTCCTCATCATATGCCGACAGTCCAGGTCGGAGATCAACTGTTGTCTCATCTTCCTGGATCTGACCTCGGAATAATGCAAAACCTCTGGCATTTACTTCAGGAGACCTTATCACAGGGTCGAACGCATTTGGTTCTGGAAGTAAATAAACAGGGTTTAGTGTTGGGAACAAATCAAGACTGATCATCACTTTGAATCAAATGACAGAAAATTGACTGTCTACTTTCTATTTTGAGTCCTGCAATAACTATTGACAAAATGTCTCACAATTTGTAGAGTAAAAATAAAATTGATCATTAATGACATTAGACATGTTAGGTACTCAGATCCATCTTGAATTGTTTACTCATCAGAAAATCTTAACTTAACCAGAACGTTACATTCCAAAAACCAATAATCTTGATGATTCAGAAATCTGCTATACAATAATACATGCTTGGACAAATAAGCACAATGAAATAATTATCTTGTATCTACCAGCCAGACTGAATTCATGATTAGCAGACCAATAATTTCCGTAATGTCAACCGTGAGCTAACTCTGAACACCTATCTTGTCCCATCTTCAAACAACATTCACCTTGTTCAGGATATTTGATAATATAAATGACTCCTTAATCATGTTAATATTTCTCCCTTGGTATTTTTTTCACAAAAGCCAGTGCCAAAATAATATTGTTTGATAATACATGGTTACTAATATTTTGGAGGTTTTCAAGCAGAAAAACTACTTTTAAGACTACTTGAAAAGTAAGTGATCAATCCTCTGATATGTGTTTATCATGATGCACATGTATCATCTCGATTGTAACCATGGCATCAATGTCTTTATATGAATGATAATATGACTCTGCATGTTCACTGTTGCATCCCAGCCCTCGTCCTTTAATAAATTTATAATCAAGCGAAACAGCATTAATAATTAAGTTCACTGTCTGCCATGGACATTAGCATGATTAAAAGTACTTTAATGTTGAGGGGAACAACAATTATTTCAAACAAAATATTTATTTATTGACATCGTCAAAACACAATTTTGCATAATATTTTTAGCTTCAAAATCATATCGTGCATGCAATGTTTGAATATATCATAAATAAACTTTTGAGAAGTCAAGTATAATATGAGAATAAGCAGTATTATTTTGGATTTTCTTGCATAAAACATGTAAAACTCGAAGTCTTTTCAGACAAAGGTTCACAGAAAACAAGCGATTATCAAGCAGCCATCAGTGATGCTTCCCTCACCAACTATCAGATTTCTGACAGTGTGTGGCCTAGATATAACTTGCCCCCTTATCTCAGAGTTCTGCCAATCACTGAACTGGGAGGGCTTGTGCAACAGGCTTCTTCTGTCGACACTACTGATATTGATAAACAAAATATAACATTTCCATTTCGAGACAAGTCCCTGTCATGGCTTGAAGCCAGTTTTTCAGAGATGGATAAGAACAATTAGTAAACTGTAATGAGGTCTCGTATTGACCTGTCACAATTGTTCTGTGCCTTAATCACTGTTTGTGATACTGGTCAATATGTACTGGAGCCTTGTGAACATGGTGAAGTGATGGGACAGATGCATAAGGAGAATCAGCAAGTTTTCATGCAAAATCAATAGCCATGTTCGTATTACTGGTAAGAATGAAAGTCAATGGCCAAAAGCCAATCCCAGACAAATTCTGCGACAAAATTACCAAAATTCTGTAGTAAAAACATAACCATTTCCCTCTTCAAAACCAAGTCTTGTTTCCTTGATTCCACATTTGAAAACAGTAGAAGAGGAAAGGTTCTTTTGAAAGAAAAAAAACAATTTCTATAATACACAGAAATGTATTCATCATAGACTAAATGTTAGTCTAGGGGTAGCCCAGTGCCAAGAATTAAACACTGTCAGAAAACTTCAAGGACCCTTCGTCATTTCCAATGTGGACTTCAAATACATGTACTGGAAAATAGGTTCACAATATTCACAATTACTGTACTTCTTTCAGTGTTCAATATTCTTCTCAGTTCATATTTTTGTTGTATTAAACAACACAAACAATAAAAATATAATTCCTCTGGTCTAACTTTATAAAGGTGCAAGATTGCTGATGTGGTGTTAACCAATATTCACTCACTCACTGGTGTAACATTTCTGTGTATAGTATACTGTATACCATACTGCTGTCGGTACCAGCTAAGTATGATAAGGGGACACGTTTTGCAGGGGGAACGGCTTTGGATCTGAATCCTTTGTAAAGTATTTTCACTTGAGACTGAGCATGCTGACAGCATGGTGCGTGGTCCATTCGCTGTCAAATTTACCAATACCTAAGTCTCTGAAGATTTCTTAAAAACAAAAATAACATCAACTTTGCTGATCACTGTAATCTGTATTTAATCATACTCAAGTATGAAATTGATCATATTTTTGAGAATGCTCAAACGATGATTCATCAGACAAGGTAGAAACAATGGGAAATGCGACATTGCCAAATCTGCTTCGAGGGACTAGGGAGGGCATCAATGGTATCTTGAATCAATGCATTCTCACAGCGCTTCTCAGTGTTCAAAATTAAGAGGGATCCTGGGTTTGAGGTTTTCTATGGTATTTGAATCTAGGGACCCCCTAAATATTTGAATCTAAACATTAGGGTTATGGCAAAGGGCCGTTGGACTTACGTGCCTACAATTTGCCTCTTGTACCGGGAATAGTTACACATCATATCTTTTACATTCTCAAAAGAATGTAGATTAGTTGTTTCATACAAAGGAGTGTTTTAATGTATGTGACCTATTTTTGGCAAGATAGTGTGGTATACGAATCCAGTCAGCAATACTCATCATGGTCAGTAAAACAGAAAGAACATGTTCAAATCATGAGAATATAACCATTTTTGTTATCACGGTCCAGTGTTTTTTTATGTATTAACAAGTAGTGGGTATGCTTTGCTTTGAATAGTAGCCTCATTGTCCTCCAAGCTCAATTATCACCTACCTCCTTAACGAACTTGAACAATTGTTTATTCAATTCCGACAGCTCTAGATTAGCTAGTAATTAATCTTTATCCTGAATCCGAGCACAATGTGACCAGTCAACCAGTAAATAAACAATGAACTACCATTAGAGCATCCACAAATCTTTTGTGTAATTATTCACATGGGGATTAAGATGAAGCCAGATGTAACTTTTAGAATAGTTTTATGATAAAATCTTTCAAACCATAATATTTCACAACATAGACAAAGGCTTATGGATAATATCTGCTGCAGTTTCCAGTGGTAGAAACTAACATTTTTAGTCCCCTAGTCCTTATAATAACATATAGTAAAATCCTTAAAAATGGCAAATTTCTTCTAGTCTTTATGATACCTTAACTATTGGGCTGTTTGGCAAGGACTACAGGACAAGTGCCCATTTCTAATGCTGAATTTCCAGTGTCCCTATTCAAAGTTTCTACATCACCATACTTCAAATCATGTAAACATGCAAAACATTTATCACAAGTCTGTTTTCAGAAAGATAGGAAATCAAACCAATTTCTACATGTTTCCAAACCCTAATCATTTTGCTAATTGGGATTGGGGGTAAATATGTCGTGCTCACAACAAATTTGGAGTTTTCCCAATCTGCCCATCCTATCTCGTGTTTCTCGAACCACTGACACACTGAGCTTCTGAACCTAACTACCAAGGGAGATTTGCCGGATAAGTGTAGGCTCTACATCGAATCATAAGCATATTCAGACGACCTTCCCGTAACATCTTAATTTTGTCATACACAAAGAACGTCTCTTTGTCATGCTAAAAAACAACACAGCACGTTCCACCGGGAGCTAACACTGTAGTCAAGCAAAAACTGCGCATCGTCGCGCCATCCTCTCCTTTTGACATTTCACAACGAACGATGCGGACATTGCTTTATTCCATTGAAAAGACACTGCTTTTGAGCGTATCCATTAATGTATATTCATCCACGTTGTCACAATCCTGACATATATGACAAAATTACTGTTATGAGAAAAGCCTTCGGTCAAATTTGTAGTATTAATTGACACTATCTCATTACTCATTCAGAGAATGTGTCAGACAGCCACTGTAGAAGAATCACACACATGTTCAGGAATGAACCACGATACTCACCTGAAAAACCGCAAATTAGCGGCAATAATGTCACTAGAACACATATTATCCGTATATCCTCCATGTTCCTATGTGTTATATGTACAACATTGGCTTACAGTCCGTAGAAACGCCAACTGTAAATTGGTAACCAGATTTTCCCCTGTGCACAAATAACAAATATGGCTGACTGTGCGCGTATGATAATGAGATGCGATGACGTAAACAGACTTCCTGCTGCGGAACACACAGAATTCCGACGGAAAAACCCTCTATTGCCCCCCGATACTATATATTCGTTTGACTTATCACTACTTTTAATATTTTCATGACGCTGAGTTATTTTTGTAGTTGTTGCATTTACAGGGCATTGTTTGTGTTTATTCCACTGTGAAAAGCGTATTAGCAAATTAGTGCGACAGTGGTGATAGTATATTCCTAAAAACATATTTACTGAGTAAGACTTTAAGTTTGGGACAGCTAAAAACACAGGTTTACCAAAAGATATAGTCTTACTATCAGTACGCACACTGTTGCACAGATATTTATTTTGAAAGTATATCACACGATTCTTGTAGTAGTGATCATGTCAGAGTTCACGGATTTGTTGTTGTTGTTGTTATAAATCTGTAATCATAAATATATACAGTTTCTCCACACCTGCGTATAAATCTAAGCAAACTACATGTTGCCGTCTTTGTTCAAACAACAATGGCATTCAAATACATGTCACCAAGACCCTTCCTTTTCTTTCCTGGATGTTGAAACTTGATAATTTAAAAGGACCACTCTTTTCAATTCGGTTCTTCAAACAAATTATATTTTCTGCTCGTTAAAGTAACTTGGCATATCACTAACAAGAGAAAACCAAAGGTATTCACTGGGTTTGTTTAAAAAATTTGACCACTAAAATAATAAAAACAATTTGGCTCTTATCACCAAGTTTAAGAAAGGAATACATTAAACCCCACCATATACTTGTTTTTGCTTTGCCATAAATAAGATACCACGGATCTAATTATATATATCTACATTGGGTTTTTATCACGAATCGCAAGATCATGCCGTTCTTATTTTAGCGATATGAAAAGGCTGTTAGGTTAGCAGTATCTTTAAACCGGAAGTGCTTTAAACTTGCCTGCTGGGACCCAAAACTTTCTGTTTACAGTCAAAGTTATTGCAATGGAGCATCAAATACAATGGTATTTACACAGATATGTTCTTTACGATGTATACCTTATGTCATGGTTATTTGCTTCTGGTGATTATATGATTAATATAAACTTTAATTCACCAGGAAATGTTATATTTAGCCTCGAAACGTCGAATGAGTCAGATTGTATACAAGTTCCTTTCTCTCACAATCGCATTCCTCGAGTCACCAGGAAATAGTTTTATTCCCACCTTCAGAGTGAGCGTGTAATATTCCCGTGGGTGGAATGGTGGCCACTTGATCACTATTTAACTGACGATGGAATTCAAAGTAAGGGGATTCTATTGACAGTCGTAATTCTATCTCTTGTCTCAGCGATGCGAGATCGAAATGTGTCTCAACTTGTTGAACAACTTCAGAGTGAAGAAGAAATGTTTTACGATACGAATATTGTACAAGAACACTTCATAACACCTTCACTTCTGATGATTGAATGTTTATACTTTCTTGGACTTCCTTTAGAATTGTCTTCTATCATGGTGGCAAATTGCAATAACACAATCATGGCATTTGTGACATTGACAATAGATTCTATCTTTATCAGTTGTTCTAATTTTAAGATGTCGGCAACAATGCAGTTTACCGGGCATAGCCCGAGCTCTACCATCCGCTCAATTACTGCGCTATAGTGACACTGCTGTCTCGTTATACTGTTACCGTGCCTCACGCCCTGGTGACTCTCGCTTCACGATCCAACACCCGTTCTCGGTCTTAGGGAAACTTACACATCTTTACGATCCAAAACCCGTTCCCGGTCTTAGGGAAACTTACACGTCTTTACGATCCAACACCCGTTTTCGGGTCTTAGGGAAACTTACACATCTTTACAATCCAACACCCGTTTTGGGTCTTATGGAAACTTACACGTCTTTACGGTCCTTAGGGTTAGCTTGCTTTGGGCAAGGGTTAGCCATAAATTCTTACCTTTTCAAGCGTTAATCCCATTGGTCGGTCATGTTGACATAAACAATGGTGGGTGTGGTTTCAAGAAAAGATGAATGGGAGAGCAGACCGTGACGTCACACGCATGCGCAATTCATTGTTTACTGAATTACGCAAGCATGTTAATTCGGAGTTTTCTAATGACCCGTTAAACGAGCACTGTTTACATGTGATAGCGCCTGAGGTCCAGTGGTAGAGTGTCGGCTCATTTATGCATTAGCAGAGCCGGTGAGCTGGCATAGCGAGTTCGTACCCCCACTGCGCTAACTGGATCTGAAAAAGTGTGCCCGGTAAAGTGCACTACTCCCAAGATGTCTAATACTTCACAAATAGTTTACAAGAAAAGATCATGCGTCAAAAGTTGCTGGGACACTTATTGTGTGTTTCTTCCAGTGCAACTTTCAAGTTTCTATACAGTCAAGAATGTACATCAAGTAGATAGTGTCTGTTTGTTCTGAAATATTGTTTCCATTGTGGTCTATTGCACATGTAGGATGTCATTAGTTTGTCAGTGTACTGTTGGTTATCTTAGCAGTTAAGTAATCACACTCATATTTGATCGTCCAAGTTGAATGTAATTTGTCGTAAGAGTGTCCCCCTGCTATGATACATAGAGGTTATTATGTGAGTGTGTTTTGGGATGTAAATATCTTGTGTTAGGAACAGACAATGTATTTGGCAGGCCATGGCAAGCTAATATGCTTGGACAGACCAGAAACCTATGATTGTGGGTTCGAATCCCAGTTCGCCTCGATTATGTTTCTAGGTTTGTCAGCACCATACCCATGCCTGTGGGTTCACGAAGGTGGTAAACATCTAAGACCTGCATCACTTTGGACTTTCCTGCCACACACTTTGATGTAACTGGAATGCTGTTCAAAGCAGCATTAAGCCCAACTCCCTCACTCTATTTCTCAGTTACTGAATTATCCACTTAAACTTATTGTTCATTGTCTTTGGAGCAAGAACCAACTCCTGACAAATTATTTCTACTTTGATGTGTTCCAGGTGTTCATAACATGAACAGAGATGGTTTCTACACCAACATGAAAAGGAAACGAACGTAACACGTCTTCCAATTTGCCCTATTTTGACCGACCATCATCTACAAGATGGAAACTCCAGAAACAATCCCACACTTGATCCTTTTGTTTTCTGTCTTGGTCTTGGTTTCAAGCACATCAGAATGCCCTGAATCCTGTACCTGCAATCTCCAAATCTCCAAATCGTGGGTGTCATGTGAAGGAAATGATCGCTTATCCCCGGCAAAAACATGGTCCGATTTAGTGCATGTTGTGATACGATATCCCTTACTGAAACAACTTTCATACCAAAGAGGATTGACTGCACTTCCCTATCAAATACCAAGATTTGATGAACTAGAAAAGCTCAACTTATCCCAGAATTATATCACAGAGTTGCAGTCAGATGCCTTCACTGGAATGATATTTCTTCAGATTTTGGATCTTGGTTTTAATGGAATACAGAAAGTTGACGAATATGCTTTTCGTGGTTTGGAAAATCTTATGACCTTGAACCTTGTTCACAATAAGATTGCCAGTCTTTCAGAAAACACATTTGAAGATCTTTTTGATTTGAGAACACTTATCCTCAAACAAAACAGAATTACAAGTTTGCCTCAGGGAATATTCAGGAATTTGCAAAATCTGGAGATTCTTGATTTGAGCTACAATTCCTTGACTTATCTTTCTTCCAAACACTTCACACCTCTTCGGAATCTGAAGGAGGTACACCTTAACAGTAATCTTGTACAGTCATTCCATGTGGACACAGTGTCTGCTCTAAGTCACATTCCAGTCTTAGACCTTTCAAACAATCCCCTCGATTGCTCATGTGCAATGAGTGAGCTCAAGATGTCTATGGCCAAGAGGACCACCAGCCTTATCAACCCAAATGCAACTGTTTGTGCATCGCCACAGTACTTATATGGGCAGTCTATAGAAGCTGTAGCCCTGGAAGATCTCAATTGTACTGATCCCCAAATATCCTTAATATCAGAAGCCCAGGTTATACCATATCAGCAGGATCTGTACCTGCCATGCCAAGCTGAAGGTTCCCCCGCACCAGCAATATTATGGGAAACGCCCTGGGGCGACACCTTCGCCCGGCCCTCCAGTTTCAATTTCATAGGGGATGACGGCATTGGATATCATTCACATCATGCTTATCAAGCCAAAAATGTAATCCTTGTATCTCACGTAACTCTTTTTGAAAACGGAACTCTGTACATTTCAAAATTCAGGGGCTATTTTGCTGGCAATTTCACCTGCATTGCCGTGAATCCTTTGAGTAATAGCAGCGCAACAGTCCACGTTGAAATTTTTCATATTTTGAAACTTACATTTTTCCAAAGCTTGTTTATAAGTGCATATTGTTCTGGTGGCTTTTTGGTGTTTGGGATCATTGTTGGCAGTATTAAGTTGATAGTTTGTGCAATTCAACGCAGACTCAAAGCCAAGAAGGTCGAAGACAAGAAGGAGTCTGAAAAAGCAGTGACTGTTAGTGATATTGTTGTTGTCTTTGATGAATCTGATGACCGTTCCGATCCATCACTGCCGAAAACCCCTCTTATTTCTCCATACATGAGCACCCCGAATTCACCGCAAAAATGTACAACACCAACCGAAGAAGTTGGATGGCTGCCTGCAAATATATTTGACACTTTGGATGAAGCACGCTGGAGGTTACGATATGGAGTTGGGCGTCGGATGGAGAAAGTACGAAGTCACGTTCAAAACCAAGTGCAGTCTATACGAGAAAGCAGTACACTATATATGCAGAGTATCCGAGATTCTAGTAGCAGTGCAGCCAATCGAGTCCGGACCGGTATTGTTGTTGGTGTGGAGACAATGAAATATAGTGTCCAGTCAATTCGTGAGTTCTGTGGTACCGGCGACATGAGAGGACAAACGATATCAATGATATCAGTATCAACCGATATTGATACTGATCAACGCACTGAAGTCATCCGATCAGTAACATTTGTTTGAATTACTATGTCTCAACTTCTTTTCTGCTTTAGAAATACAGGTATCAGGATACATTTTAGTACATTTCTATTCAATTCCAAAGTTCAATACATAAATTTTTATTTTTTTGTATGGTCATGATTTAAGTGATATCTTACTGAATTTTTTATTTCCTTACATGCGGACACTTGCCCATATTCAAGAATGGTAAGGTATAACAGCAATACGGGATCATGTTGGTACATTTATGGGACATTAACAATTAATAATTATTTTACACTGATCACTGGGTGGGGTGCAGTAGCCTAGTGGTTAAAGCGTTCACTCATCACGCCAACGACCCAGGACCCTCATGGGTACAATGTGTGAAGCCATGTGTTGATGTCTGGTGTAAATCAAATTACATACAAAGACAATCTCTTTTATTGGGATAATTTTGTTTTCAGAGTAGTCACAGATAATTTGAAGACACTGAGCTTCAGATAATTATATTCAAAATTAAAAAAAACATATTACTGATAACCATTACAGTTAGCTTATGTATTTAATTTATTATTAACTAATATGATTAAAAAAATAATGTTTGCATAGTCAGAAGATCAATCTTCAAAGACTGCATATTATAAATACCACAGATCGTTGAAATTTATGATGAAGATCTAAATTGTGAAAAATCAGACTATTTTATGTTTTACAGGTTTTGTAAGAGTGAAATTCCATGCATAAAGCTTTTCATGAAGAAAAATGGAAATTTGTGCTTATGGGTTAAAAGCAGGTTCCGGTATAAACAGTGAAACCATGGTGACTTGAATTCTGAGACTGTTGTTGTGCAAAGTTATACCAGATCATTACCAGCAGAGTGTTGATAATAAGAAATATGATGAACTGAATGTGCAGATCTGCATCATCTGTAAAGTTGATGATAACAGCAGGGTTAGAAGGTTTGCTCATGGCTGTCATTGACAAATATGCGTACATGGTGAAGATGTATGGTGTTTTAGGACTCTGATTGGTGGGGTAGTCATGTGTTTAATGGAACCAAGTTAAAGGAATTCAAGTTACAAGTTTTCTCTGTATCATGTATACATACCTCATGTAACATATACCCATGAAGAGCTGGTTATCATGTTGTCATAGGTAGGTTCTGTGTGTCGGATCTATAAATTTTTGTCTTTGAAATCCATTGTATGTACAACACAAAAGACAAATGCTATTTTGATAAGATCTTTTGATAAATTTTCTTTGAACTGTCAAATGAATGGCAGTGATGATATACAGGTATGGTTGTGATGTGGAAATATTTGGCTATATTTTGGTAGAGTTTTTAAATGACAGTGGTTACATGTTCATGAAATTATTCATGAAATTCCAAACATAGAATAACATCTTATGGCAATAATATCACAAACTTTTATCTGCTTTTCATAGAAAAAAACACAAAATTTTCAACACCATTATGAGCTCATGAATATCAGATCTATTACTCTGATACGATACTTCCTGCATGATGATCTGATAACCGTTCAAAAAAGGTCGTATCAGGGAACTTTCAAATCACCTGCTCAACCACAGTGTTCTAAATTCTTGATGCTTATGAGTGATGTATTCAGATCAGTATGTTTGATTTCTGTATCTCTTGAAAATGGAGTTAAAGGACCAGTTCCGAACGTAAGTTATAAAGGCCATGACATCGTTTCTGATTGATTCTGATGGCATCTATACTGCATAAACTTATTTTGTTCACTATATATAAACATTAATCATTTATATATATGCAAACAAAAGTCACAATGTTATCTTTTTGTATTGTACTCTTCGTGGCACACTTGTTTTGTATACCATTCATGGTTATTTATTTAGCTTCCAAAATTTCTGTCATGTGGATGTATAATGAATGTCACATCTGTGTCCTGAATATGTTTTTGTGGTCCTTTTGTATGTGAAACTGGGACAATATATCAATGGCATTGTTTGTTGTTAATTTGATGTACACAGCTGTCACACTCATGTTTAATTACCCTCTCCAATTTGAATACAGAAACAGATATAGACTTAACATATTACATTCTTAAAAACAGATTTAGATGTAACATGTATGCACGTTCTTGCAAACTGAAAAAGACCCGTGAAGATCTGGGTAGAGCATCAGTCTTCAGCAACCCATGCTTGCATAGACTCTGGACTGGACTTTCATAGTCAGTTAATGACTTTGCCTGGGGAAGATGGCAGCACTACTGCAGGACCTTTATGCCAAGCCAAATTGATCAACACTTTACCGGAAACATACCTGTAGAACAAGGAACGTGCATGTCAGTACCACGAACACATGCTGCTAAACATTCTTATGCTATAACATTTTATGTAGTCTAACAGAATTTAATGACATCTTGTGAGATAAATGTATGTGGCATTTTAGAAGCTGTAGTGACGGTTAAGACAGATCTGTCTTGGAGATTTCAACTTCTTTGTTCTTTCTGTGTGATGTTTCGGAACAGATGCTGGTACCTTTATGAAGCAAGCACTTGATAAGGATACAAGCACTGCACCGAAACACCACAGAAGGAACACAGAAGTTGAAGCCCATCAGTCAACCCCGTCTTCTTCGTGAGTGTGAGAGTAAGAACAAATACTACTCAAAAGAAGTTAAAGAACACACAATTGTTTCATGTAACTGTAGTTGATCTGTCAGGGCAGTTAAAGAACACACAATTCCTTCCTATTACTATAGTTAGTCTTTCATGGCATGACAGATTAACTACAGTAACATGAAAGAATCCAGTGTTCTTTTGAGTCGTATGTAATGTTTTAACGTGGGTCTATCTCTTCATTAACTGAAAGATGTTGATCAACAGAGGTTGGCAATAAGACAAGATAAATAATATTTTATTGTCCCGAAAGAAATTTGGGCTACGTAAAAGCATAGAGAAACAAATAACAGGTTCATGATTTAAGTTAAGTACACCTGTCTGACACCTGGTGTGTTAAACCCTGCTTCAGTTTATCAATAAAATGGAATTGCTTGGGGACAATGAGCTTGTTTAGTGAAAAGGTTTTTAGAAATTCTTTGTCCAATTTAAAATGTGCTTGTTTCTAAACCCTATTGGACTAGATTTGGTGTTTTTGCTTCTAATTATCACATCACGTGACCAAACAGTAAGCTGAGATCTTCATAGAATGTTAGTGTTTTTTTTGTTCCCATTTGTATATTGATTTGACCTCACGTCAGACTATACACATTTGTTTTTCCCCGTTCTTGTTTAAATATTGACAGATTATATCCATAATACAAGAAGTAGTTCTTGTGTATGAGGGATGTGTAATATGTGTGGGGCATGTGGGGTCCAACTTGTATTTCCCCCACCTGACTGTATCCTGAACAACTTTCACGAACCTTAGCATTATGTTTCACGTGTGCCCTTGTCTTTCACGACTGCAGACAGCAGGATTGCATAAAGTTGTATGTATTTTTATTTTGAGATTTGCAAGTTTCCATGTGTGTGTCATATGAGGTGCTGTATTTTGTAAAGGTGTTGAAATCTTAAGGGACCAGTTTTTCAATCTTGTGTTTCTTGTAGTAAATCAGCAGATATTGATGTCAGTGTGTTTGTGTCCGAGTTCATTGTTTGCTTGTACATCATAACATTGATGTTAAGTCTCTTAGTGTTGATGTGCATGTCTGACTGAAGGATGAGACATGACTAAGATACCACAAATAATTGAGAAAATATCCAAGCAGCAACCATAGAGATGGGTGTATGTGGATGAGTTGTCCAGCTTGAAGATGTGGATCAGTTGTCCAACATGGAGATGGGTGTATGTGGATCAGTTGTTCAACATGGAGATGGGCGTATGTGGATCAGTTGTCCAACATGGAGATGGGTGTATGTGGATCAGTTGTCCAACATGGAGATTGGCGTATGTGGATCAGTTGTCCAACATGGAGATGGGCGTATGCTGATCCGTTGTCCAACATGGAGATTGGTGTATGCTGATCCATTGTCCAACATGGAGATTGGTGTATGTGGATCAGTTGTCCAACATGGAGATGGGCGTATGTTGATCCGTTGTCCAACATGGAGATGGGTGTATGTGGATCAGTTGTCCAACATGGAGATGGGCGTATGCTGATCCGTTGTCCAACATGGAGATTGGTGTATGTGGATCAGTTGTCCAACATGGAGATGGACGTATGTGGATCAGTTGTCCAACATGGAGATGGGTGTATGTGGATCAGTTGTCCAACATGGAGATGGGTGTATGTGGATCAGCTAGCCATCATGGCTGTTTTGTGGATCAGCTGGCCATCATGGTTGATAGCTGTGTGGTCCAGGTGGCAATCATAAAAGCATGTGTATATGGATGAAGTGATCTTCTTGCACCACAGATTTGATTTGATTGCTATGTATTACTCACAATGAAGTAAGTTCCTATTTATGTACAAATTGTTACTTCATGTGTCATGTAAGCTTAACAATATAACCCTAGGAGATAAGTCCATGATTTACGGTTATTAGTTTCAGGACATTGTAGCCTTAGAGATGTGTTGTCAAGTGTATGGCTGAGTACCTGAGTATTGCTGCACCCTTGTGTATCATGTATATACAGAACATTATTGTCATTATCGTTGATTATGCAGAGCGCTGTGTGCTATTTATGCAGAGTCCGATCTATTTTTTCACAGCATGTTTTATTTGTTCACATAAGTAATATATATGGAGGAATATGTTGAGAATGTGAATGAGGTCATATGAGGACATATTTGCATCATTGTTCGTCACATCCTGTTCACATGAGCCATGAGTCAGAAAACAACAAAGAGTAAAACTTATTCTGTGACCCAATGTTACTCTACATAATTCATAATTCATAATTTTGACTGAGCTTCTTCTATTGCAGTGATGTGAGAGTAGATTGACTGTAGTCTTGGTTGAGCAGATATGAATTGATAGGGAAGAGTGACCATCACGTCGCACACAGCTGGCTATATGCCTGGAACCTAATATGGATATACATTTTTCATGTTTCTACTTTTCTCAATGTAACACCATTTTCAGAAGCTTGCGCTGAAGAAAATAAATTGTCTGATGTAAAATAGCTGTATATAAGGAAAATATTCAGATAAAAATATTTTACTGATTAAAAACCTAACTTTCACCACTAGTGAATTCTTGATTATGTTCTAAAAAGAAACCCCAAAACAATAAACTTTCATCCCAAGCTAACCACCACCCATTTGGACATGTATGGCCATCTATGTGTATCACACCAAGACCACTCAAACTAAATCAGATAACTGGGAAAGTACCAAACGTTTTCTGCTATACTTTGATAGTTGATTGTACGATATCCTAAGGGTTGATACAATCTATAGCAGGAATATGTTTGCAATTCTTATCAAGATTTGCTGTCTGCCAGGGTAAGGTTCTGGGTAAGAGTTGTTATTCTGTCGGTTTGACTTATTATTCCAATTAAGTGTTGCCCAGCTGAACCTCCATTAAAAGCATTGTGGTATATTTTATCCTGGAAAGTGGTTGTATTTTCTGTATTTACTGCAACCTTCTGCCCCATGTCAGTATAGGTTATCAACAGCCATGCATTGTTCATTATAGTCACCCATCGTGACATCCGTGTGGACCAGGGTCAATAAATCACATAGAACATCACTCTGTGTTGAGCTTTATCTTGTGCTGCAGCTGCTGCTGCTGCTACTGCCAACTGAGGCGTAGTTCAGGAGTTTCATCATGGCGCCATCGGTAAGTCACGGTTGTTTAGGAGCCAGAGGTTGTCTGCAGGCCACTCTGTTACCTAATGTGTGGGTAAGCTTGATGTATGAACATGCCATTTTATGGGATATTCCCCTGAAAGGGATTACTGGTTGAAGAATGTCTTTGAAGCCCGTCAAAATAATGAGTTTATGGTCACAGTGTTGTCCAATGTCAATGGCTCATGACAAGACTTTGTATCTGCTGTGTCAATGATATGGCAATTTGTTGACACTTACCATCTTGGCAATAATTAATATATCAAGATCTGCATTGCCTTTGTCTGGGGATTCAGGGGTAGAATTGGTCCCGAGCAACCTATGCTTGTAAGAGGTGACTAAGTGGATCAGGTGGTCAAGTCCAGTGAATTGGTTGACTGCATGTTGTCGTCGGTTAGTCTGATCTAGACTCCATTATTACAGACCGATGGTAATTGGTATTGTTATGTATAAAACAACAAACACACAACCTTAACTTCATACTGACATACAAATACCAGAATGGAAAGAACATGAATAAAGTTGGTGTCTCTTATTCTCTTGAATCAAAGTTCTGCTTAAAAAGTGAAATTATATCCCAAGAATCTGTATATAACTAAACACATTTACCTCCAACGATCCTGTTCCTTAGTTTTTCAGAAGCAACCCAAAAGGTAGCATAAAGTACAGGGATGTGAAATCTCCGCGGAAACGCGGAAAATCGCGTTTTTTAAAACAGTAGTCCTCGGAAAAAATCATCTTCCGCGTAAAAATTAAATAAAAATTTCGAAAAAAAACACTCCGAAAAATATGATCGAAAACCGGACAAGCATCGCGGATTGTCCTGTTTTCGATCAGAGCTTTCACCAGCATAGGTTTTCGGACATCATACGTTTTCTATCACGAATACTTGCACTATAACGAGGGGTGTGGCGTCACACAGAAATTGTAAATACTCAGAGTCAGCTGATGGCTTGTTTTTAAGATAAAGTTGTCTTTTAGCCTGTAAGTGAATGAGATGTTTTACAGTTGTTAATGTGATTAGCGAGAAAACTATGAATGTTTCTTCAGCGTCCAAAACCCCATAACATGGGGATATATGTTGTATTAATGTCTTATGTTTGCAATGGAGTTTTGTTTTTTTCATCAAAAGGTAAGTACAAGGTAAGTTTTTTTTCAATATGGTTCAACATTGGGGAAAGGGTCAGACATTGCACGCTTGTGACAGTTGTCCTTGTGTCTGGGGGATGGGGGTTCAAGTTTATGGCAGTATTGCTCCCAGACCTGGCGGGTAGCCAGGTGCGCGAAAGCTATGCCCAATTTTATAAAAGTACTGATTTAACTTCGAAATTTTACTGCATCTGCCATCTTGTTTATTTGACTTATTGACTTTTTCCATTGACTTATTACATTTCTTGGTGTGAATGTTTTCCAAACTGCACGAAATTGCTTAAAATGCAATCAAATGTTTAAAAAATTTCTGGGGGGGGGCATGCCCCCAGGACCCCCCTAGACTTTTCCTCTTTTTTTGGGGAAAACCTGCTCACATCCCTGAAAGTATGTCTGCCTATTCTTTTCTTCTGATGCTGAGGGAAATTTACAAACACGATCACCGTAATACTTGGCTAGCCTTGGTCACTTGTAATAAAGTGAACAGTGTTTTCAAGACACCCTCCAAGCAAACGTTGGGCAGTAGGGTAGGGTGGTGGCTAAAGCTTCTGTTTGTCACAACGAAGGCCAGGTTTGTGACCCACATGGGTACAATAAGAGAAACCCATTTTGGTCCCTTCCCTGATATTGTCCAAATAGTGCTAAAAACAATGTAAAACCCAATTTACTAACCCAAAGCAAACGTCTTGACCATCATCTGCATGCCTTGACCATCAACAGTTTGACCATGGCAAACACCTGTATAAGTAGGTCCAATTGGGTTAATCGGGATCACCTTTAACAGAAGGGATAGAATTAAACCACGGAGGTCACCTGGCTAGTGATGAGATGGGCACATCCCAACAGGAGCAGGAATGAGCCTTCGCTCTGCCTTGATTATTACCCACGGCATTGCTGTATACAGTCTGTAGTTACCTTGGGCATTGATAATTACCTATGGCCATTAGCTTTTGCTCATCAGTGACAACCAATCTATTACTCCATGGAGTACAAGGTCTACAAGGTACCTTACACAAAGTAATTGGAGTGCGAACCATTAGAAGACAGGTCTTTGAACACAGGAACTCTAAGAGCACCATGTGGGACGGTCTTGTTTATATTTACGAACTTGAACAGCTGAAAGTCACCTTCATCCCATGTCTCAACATGTGCTGATGGTTCAGACGGTGAGATAGTGACACCTGGTGCGATGTCCAAAACATATCCTCCTCATTTCCCACCCTCGAGTCAATGATCATCAATTCCCCTTGAAACAAACTAAACATTCGTTCAATTTAGAAAAGTTTGAAATGGCTGTGATTTCTTCTGATTCCTCATCTTGTTGGCAATCCACCAAGATAGGCAATCTGGACCATTGACTTAACTCAGTTTAATCGAATTGCATACTTAACTATCAAAATCTCAACACGATTTCGTGTTGCCCAGCAATATTGGTCTTCGTGGTAGAACAGATTCTCAACAGTCTAGCCCTGGAACCGATACGGTCCAACACTGCACTGGTTGTAATTTGTTTGGTATTTTGGACGCCGGACTGCAATATACAGACGATGGCCTGTAATTAATCGAGTTAAGATCAGACAATCCAGTGATTGATATTGTGAGTAATGATCCACGCCGCCGGGGTACGGTGAAACGCCATCAGCTAAGTCATCGAACCTCGGAACCCGATCCATTAAGTCGCTTCTTACAATAAGCATAGGTTGCTGGGGACCAATTCTAACCTGGAATACCCGGGAGGTTTGAAACAGGACATGACATTTTGGGGAGAAAAAGGGGAGGGGGGACCAACTGTACCCCCGTATAAAAGCTAAGCACTGCTTATGTTCTATTGACACATGTAATATTTTGTTTTTAATTGGAATCAGTATTAATATTCAACGAAACATTTATTTACGAAGTGGGGGCGGTGGGGTAGCCTTGTGGTTAATGCGTTGGTGCGTCATGTGAAGGCCCGGGCTCGATTCCCCACATGGGTACAATGTGTGAAGCCAATTTCCGGTGTCCCCCGTCGTGATAGAGCTGGAATATTGCTAAAAGCGCCGTAAAACCATACTCACTCACTATTTCCTAAGTGAGATACTACTAAAGAAATACAGAAACCTGAATCGATGATGTATCGCCATATCGCTGTTCGGGCTATAGATAGCTAAAGATATTTCACTTTCTATTTCTGTTGTTTCTTTTAATCATATATGATCCAGTACCAGCGAGCATCTGGAAGAAGACAATCTTTTACAAACTGTTCATTAGTGATCAAAGGTATCTCTGATACTTGTTTCCAGTGACGTACTGACTAGTTGAAGTCTGTTGCTTGTCGTGACACCTGACACCTGTAGGTGTCCAATTGAGGGGTGTCCTCTTGGGGGAGAAACAAAAGGGACACCTGTTCTGACGTGACTTTTCCAAAAACATTACCTTAACACAACTGCCAGAGTGGTTGATCCTTGGAAGTATTCCGTGTTATGAAAAACCCATTTAAATTGTGTAAATAAAGAAGTGTTATAAACCACGGAATCAAACAAATCTCGTGCTGTAAGTGTTTTTTCTCACATCGTTTGAAGATGTTTGACTCAAACTGTTCCCTGCATTCCCAGGGCACACTCCTAGCCTCCTTGGTTTCTTCTTGTGTGAAAACCTGCCCCGCAATCACGGGAGAGCCCCGGTGCTGACATAATTGTCTCCGAAGAATTCCAGCGTCAAAGCAAAAAGTATCGATACACGGCCAGGACATAAAAAAAAAACATGCTTGTGGTAATTGCAAGAGACCATTATGTCAGCGTGGTATCGATGTTTACCCTGTTACAAGCTTCAATCAGCACTTTTCACGCACCAAACTTTGATTTTATCAAGCTAATGATAACGCAAGGCGGTGTAGGGAGCTATTTAATCTGAAGCCCGTGTCCTCAGCGCTCGAGGGAAGTACGATTCGGGTCAGACGTCAGTGTCCGGTAAATTCCGGAATTCCGAGTCGACCTTTGTGTTGTTTATGGAAATATTCCGTGATGGTGTATGGATTGCGTGCGAAGGTTTGTCACTGGAGAGTGAAAAGCATACGTTGGTCGCACGATTTAATAACTTATCACGAATGGAAGTATTATTCCATCCTCGATTGTCCAGGATATTATGTCTCCATTTTATATTAATTAATTTATTTATCTCGACCCATGCATTCACCACAATTGCTTCGTTTCGGGAGTGGCGTCACTACCTCAGTGGGTGCTCTCTCTGATCTAGCACATATACTCTCCCAAAAAAGAAACGCAAAACGGATATGTTTGGCCAGAAGAGAAAACTTAGCGGACCAAGGGGTGCAAACTGAAGAGGTTTAATGTGTTATAGTGTCAGTGACAAATTTCCCGGATCAAATGATCACAACAAGGGCATGCAAATCGTTAGTCGGGAAACACGTACGATTCGGAAGAACGCACCCAGTGCATTAACAAAAAGGCCATGGAACTGCACGTGCAGCAGCACTATGAACGGTATCAATTTTTGGGGTTTTGATTGCCTGGCATCTGCGTCAATCGAACAGTGATAGTTCAACAACAGGCCAAGATTAACAGAAGTGCAAAGAAACATTGTCGGAGGCAGGGGAATCCCGATCAGCTGTACGAAACCGTTAAAGAGCAGAATGTCTTCGAGCAAGACGTCCTGTTCGACACGTCATACTGAGTCGACAACATCGTCAACAACGACTGCATTGGTGTCGTCAACACAGCGACGAATCAAGATTCGTCGAGGGGGTGGAAGAGCACGGGTCTACAGACGTCGGTGAGAACGTTACGCCGGAAACTGCGTACATGATGTGGACAGGTTTGGTTGGGGTAGCGTTATGATGTGGGCGGATATCTCTCATCATGGCAGGACAGGTTTGGTCCGTATCCAGGGCAATCTTACGGCATAACGATACATCAACTAAATTCTCCTCCCAATTGCAGCCAACGGAAGTGGTGTATTCCAGCAGGATAATGCACGACCGCATACAGCACGGATCACAAGAGCCTCTTAAGATAAGAGTATATACAACATTGATGTTCTACCCTGGCCCTCCAGATCCCCGGATTTGAACCCGATAGAGCACCTGTGGGATGAATTGGATAGACGGCTACGTCGACGTCGACCACATCCACAGACGTTGCAGCAGTTCGCTTTTGCGTTGCAGGCCAAGTGGGCTACCATTCCCCAGGATGTGATTCGCATACTCGTCTCTTCCATGGGCATTATATGTCAGGCGGCTATCGATTCCAACGGGGGACATACGCGTTATTGATGGTAGCTGACCTTCACCTAAGCCTTTTCCTATGAGCCGATAACTGAGATGACTACAATCACCAAGTGTTCTCTCAACAACATTTTGGCTCAATGCCTTGTACGGTTCTCGTATAAATGAATTTTTCCATCTCACACAAATCTTTCTTGCGTTTCTTTTTTTTGTAGAGTATACTTTCTGCCGTTAATGATAGGAGGTTATTTGATTAGGGCTTTAAAGCCATGGTGGCGAATGGGTTTCCAGGATATTTATTCTTTCACTTTTTTAATACAATGTTTTTATCATCACCTTCGACTTCGGCTTGAAATGGTGCAAGTGCACGTTTCCGGAGGAGATCTTGAAAACCGCACAATATTTCTTATCCAAACTTGGCACATAGATAGGTCTAGTTGTGAACTGTGCCTTTTGATGGTTTGGGATTGAATAATTAAACTTTTTTATAGTTCCCATGGCAACAACCTTCATATATTTATTCACGACAAGTATTTGCCATTGCGGGGGATATTGATGATTTTGTCCTCATGTTGTACATACATCCTATCACAAGTTGTTATTAGGTACAATAGGTGCAATACTGAAGGGCTGACTATACGTTAACGAGCTGTATTAAACTTGTTACGCTGATCAAGTTAGCTGAAAGTGTGATTTACAACACGTAAGCACAGCTTGGCGGCGTTTGAGACACCTGGTTTCATATCTGATGAAGATATCAAGGACGTCTTAAGATATATTACTGCTCAATAAATCAATTAAAGGTATAAAACATGATATCGGTTTGTGCGTCAGCTGGAAGGCGTTTTCACATATATACTGAGGGTAACAAATAACGGAACAATATAGAAAAGTAATTGTGTGAAGTAATCAGCTGGTTCAACGTAAATGCTTTATATATCAACAAAGGTCTGTTTAAAATGCCAATCAACCCTAATCCGATGGTCACGTCGGCCATTTTACCGTTGCTCTATTTTTTTCCTTCAGCATATGTGGTTATTTGAAAAGGGATTCCGCCAAGGACTGGGCGTCGTCAAAACAGGATGATAGGGTGAATACCAATCTAACCGGTCGGTTCAGGGGACAAGCTAGGTCGATCCCCGCTCGTAGAGATTCAGAATTAGAAATGACCTCAACCGCCTATGTTTGTCTAAAGAGACGACTAGATGGATCAGGTGGTCAGGCTCGGTGACTTGGTTAATTGCTTGTCCACATTCCCCTTCGTAAAGGGGCGTTGCTCATAACATCAACCACTGCCGCAGTTAGAAATACTCCACCTATAAAACGACGTACGTTTTCGACCAGGCAAATTGATGGTTGATAGCATGAACACCGATCCAGACAATCGGATACGATTACACGCAATCACTCTGACCACCCGATCCCAAGGTATTGGGGATCTATTCTGACCAGCAATCCCACAGGACAAGGAACATGGATGAAGCATTACGTCATTGACGAATAGCTTTACACTAGTAGACAGATTTGTTCGTTTACTTTTAACATCGACTTACCAAAGTCGTGGCACCAGGATCGATGTGGTGAACGGAGCCCTGTGCCATTACGTTTCACAGTCAAACCGCCAATAACAAACAGGAAACGCCCGCATTATTCTGTTTAACACTGCATGTTTTTATCTCAACATAATCGAACCAATTTATTCAGACGATAACAATATAAGAGCAGTTTACTCGAGTAGAAAATCGACAAATGTTTCCTGTCGATTTTGTAACTACCCAAAACCTATCGAACACAGCGTCGCTTATTTGGTCGCAAACACTAAAAGTGTACTTTACTTTCCACCCTTCGCTGTAGATAACAGTTAATATTGAGTTGAAAAAGATAGCAACAATAAATTACAGCATGCAAACACACCACGAATTAAAAAAAACGATTTTCAAAGCACGAAATTAAACTTTGATGTTGTTATATCGCTCCGCGTTCATAAAACAGTTTAAAGGTCTGATAAGAACGCAATCTGACGTCGCTGACATTCTAGCCTATAATTTGGTGTCAGTATTGTAAAACAAGTGGAAAAAAGTTAAGTATACTTCCTATGAATGTCCTTATCGGGTTGTGTAACTGTATCTTTTCTTAATTTCATGACAAAACACAGTTTATATGATATCTGTTTACAAAGTGGCATGCTCATATTGAAATACAGAAACTCAAATGGATTATCTCATGACATGTTTTGTAACAGCTCCACGGCAACGGTTATTTGAGTACCATCTCAAGTTTTTCACCCTCTTCTTTAAGATATGACTCATCTGCAATCATCTGGTGTCACCATCTGGTGGAACACGGTGTTCTTGTACCAACTGACCCAGTCCTTGTCACCATCTGGAGGAACACGGTGTTCTTGTACCAACCGCCCCAGTACTTGTCTACATCTGCAGGAACACAGTGTTCTTGTACCAACTGACCCAGTACTTGTCACCATCTGGAGGAACACGGTGTTCTTTTACCAACTGACCCAGTCCTTGTCACCATCTGGAGGAACACAGTGTTCTTGTACCAACTGACCCAGTACTTGTCACCATCTGGAGGAACACGGTGTTCTTTTACCAACTGACCCAGTCCTTGTCACCATCTGGAGGAACACGGTGTTCTTGTACCAACCGCCTCAGTACTTGTCTACATCTGCAGGAACACAGTGTTCTTGTACCAACTGATCCAGTACTTGTCACCATCTGGAGGAACACGGTGTTCTTTTACCAACTGACCCAGTCCTTGTCACCATCTGGAGGAACACAGTGTTCTTGTACCAACTGACCCAGTACTTGTCACCATCTGGAGGAACACAGTGTTCTTTTACCAACTGACCCAGTCCTTGTCACCATCTGGAGGAACACGGTGTTCTTGTACCAACCGCCCCAGTACTTGTCTACATCTGCAGGAACACAGTGTTCTTGTACCAACTGACCCAGTACTTGTCACCATCTGGAGGAACACAGTGTTCTTGTACCAACTGACCCAGTACTTGTCACAATCTGGAGGAACACAGTGTTCTTGTACCAACTGACCCAGTACTTGTCACCATCTGGAGGAACACAGTGTTCTTGTACCAACTGACCCAGTACTTGTCACCATCTGGAGGAACACAGGGGTCTGTACCAACTGACCCAGTACTTGTCACCATCTGGAGGAACACGGTGTTCTTGTACCAACTGCCAAAGACGTATCCTTGGTATCTTGGCCAGTTATTAAAATGAGGCCAGTGTCATATGCAGATAGTTCCAAGAAATGTGGACGTAGATAATACAGCGGTGGTGCCTTACCTTATCTACAAATATATATGCATATGTAGTTCCAGCATACATTAGTGGCATGACACACGTGGGAGTGCTCGTATTAATGGGTATAATGAAACAAAAACGTTTGAGAACTGTCAAAGGTGTTTTGTAAATCTCAGTCCACCATTGGCGTTCATGAAAAGGCGCATGACCCTGTACAAATCTCTTGTTCTATCTGTGGTTCTATCGGCTATAGTGTCAGATCTGTCGGGAGATATGTCAGTTCTGACAATAAACAAACACAAGCTCTTCGCGTGCTTTGTGAGCGTACGAGAAATCGTTAGACAGCCGTTGCTGGTCTGTGATCAACAACAGCATCGACCAGCTGACGCGTCACGTGGCCTATGTGTGATAGACCACGGTGTGTATACAATGAAATCATAACAGCTTGTCCTCAGATCGCTGTACATGTGACGTGTGTCACAATCGGAAACACTGATAAACACTGACCTTAGCTCGTGGTCGTATCACAACGAGTGCTAAGTTAAATGCGCGTGTTTATTCGCATGTACCGACCATTATATACATGTATCGGTCAATGCGGAAAATCTTTTTAAATTGACTGAAAAATCTGTCTATGTTTTTGACAGATTGGCTAAAAATAATAAAGAAATTTAAAAGGGCTTAAAAACATCACGATAGAATAATTATGCTGAGATGAGAAGCCACAAACATATGAAAAAACTTTAATTTTTGTATTAATCCTATCGTGTTCAGTCACTGGTCAAATGTTTGGAATTTGTTGTTACAGTAAACTACGGTTATAACGAACTTAAAGGGACTGCTAATTTTAGTTCATTATAGCCATAGTTCGTTATAAGCATATATACAGCATAACTACAGCAAATAGTCGGGACAAAAAAGTAAGTTCGTTATATCCGCCCGTTCGTTATAAGCGTGTTCGTTATAACCGTAGTTTACTGTATATTATAATATATGAAAAGATAACGGATAATTTTGTAAATCCCCGAGTGAAAATTTCAGACATTTTACACATTGACTGATTTTACACATTAACTGTAACAGATGTAGCTCTTTGGGTAATCGGAATTGTATTGAAACAAGGAAGAAGTAGGGAAAGGACTTGTCAGAAGATATTCATTATGTTGATAGTTTATTTAATAATTATTAATTAAACCATTTTATACAGGTTAATAAGCTGAGAAGCTATGTTATAGAATAGTCCGTTCAATAGCGTCATGCCACCTCATAAATAAATAATAAAGTGAAACACTGTGTCTTGCGAAAAGGCTATTATTTATTTATTCACCCATGTTCTTACCGTGTCAGTGAATCTACACGATATTGGTTATTTATATAATTAATTTATTCATGATAATATTTATTTATGTCATTATGATGTTTACGTTCCTTCGCCCCTTCACACTCTCGGGGCAAACATGTGGTCGACAGCATGAACACCACTCCACGCCGTCGACGCACAGTAATTCATTTCAAATACCTGAATAGTGATCTTCATTTTGAGTGGACACGGCAAGCTTGCAGAGCTGGGAAACAGATCGGGTAGCCTAGTGCTTAAAGCGTTCGCTTGTCACGCCGCAGGTCCTGGTTCGATTCCCTAACTGGTTATGATGCGTGAAGTCCTTTCCTGGCGTCCTCTGGAGTCATTCGCGTTTTACAACTCTTAGGGATTCTGGGTAAGAATATAAGTCCCCCTACTAACGGGATCGGGTGGTCAGGCTCGCTGACCTGGTTCATGCATGTCATCGTATCCCAATTGCGTGGCTCACAGCTCATGATGTCAATAACTGGATTTTCCGATTATCGGTTATTTACAAACCGCCGTGATATAGTTGGAATATTGTCGAGTGCAAAGTTAAACAACACACACTCCCTCATTCAATCACTCACCCACTCACACATATACATATATACATGATACATGCGGTTTAATTATCATGTTCCTAAACGTCGTGATATATCATGTAACACTATTCAATTACCGTTGCCTCATGGAACGGAGAGATACTATTTCATCACCCTTGTATAATCCAAGCTATATAAACTATGACACGCGTGTACAATGACCGCCTGTATTTGGAATGCCAGATATACTGCAGCATCTGAGTATCAGCACTGGGTACCGTGATGCCATCTGAGAAACGATCGCATGTACATATAATACCGATATATTTCACCCCGATCCTATTTCATCTGTCGGCACGGGTTTGTTGATCAGTGTGCCGTCTATCATCTCACTGTAGACGCTGAATGCCTGCCACGGCGGTCTAGACGGGACATCAAACTCAAAGATGAGATTGAAGTATGCTCTTTTTCTCCTGCTTACCCACACTTAATACCAGGGTTGAATAGCTTCACTGCATTTTCACCATTGTGGTGTCGACTATTTTCCTACTTATTTTTTCAGATGCAATTTCTTTAGGGTTTCCAGATGGTTACTTGAGGCTATTCGAATACATTACTTATCCTGTATATTTGTTGAATGGTAAATTTCATGGTTGATAGTAAGAATGTGTGGGTTTTTTAATTGTTTCGAATACATGGAGGTTATTGGACTGCATTACGTATGCCGTACACTTGTGTATCTTGAATGGTTAATTTCATGGTAAGAGTAAGGATGTTTCGAGATATATTTTTTTAATCGGAATGACAATAATTAATAGGATTTTTTTGTGGTATTACAGACTAACAGTATCCTTTCTTGGGCAAACATAAGTTGTGCATGGAGTAAGTACATTGAATGCGAAGAAATACATAATGACCTTTGCTTGTCATAGCTACAGGATGACGTCACGTCGAATGACGTCATGCGGCAAGTTTTCAGGCAAATGATTTGGATATTAAGAAAACAGATTTATATCTAATGCCTCATTAAATACATGGATTGGTTCTATGAAAATCAATAAAACAATTGATTTTCAAGAACACAAATCAGATTGCTCATGCACCTTCAAAGTTTATTTACGTAAAATGTACAAGGTCACCTGCTTGCTTGCGAGGTGTGTGTGTGTGTGTGTGTGTGTGTGTGTGTTGGGGATGGGGGCAACATAGGCTGTGACAGATTCTTGAACCTCGTGCAAACTGGCGACAGTATCTTGTCTGGCTCTGGCGCTCACAGAGATGTGGGTTTAACGTACGTGGGCACGTTCCGGGAGTCCTGTTGCGTTCTTATCGATTGGTGTTGCCTGGTAGGTTTATCCGCCATTCCATGGCTCTTCAATTAAATGGAACAGTTGAATAGCCGTTTACAAACCGCTCAACAAAATTGTATCCAGCTGAATTTTACAACGGATGTAATATTTTATACAATTTCAAAAGAAGAAAAAAAAAATCCGGGTTTTAATTATTGAGATATAGTAATTAGTTCCTGGTATTGATGTGTTCCAGGTATTGATTAGTTTCTGGTATTGTTTACAGTTCCTGGTATTGATTTCTTCCCATCCCAGTCTGAATACATGGATCCCAAGCCACTTGTCGCCAGGGAGACAAACGCTGGTATGGACTAGTCAGGGCGAACAGGTGACCGGGTATCAGCGTCCGAGATGGAAGGATCACCCCTGAGGAGGCAAACTTTTGTGACGCTCATGCTATCAACCATTCGTGTGACTGCCACGCGCAAAGACCTTAACGCGCTATTTCAGAGAACCAATTTAATATTTAATATCCCCCAATATATAGAACATATCAGATGTTTATGTTTATGTTTATGTTTATTATTATTAATTTTATCATTATGGTTATTATTATCATCATCATCATCATTATTATTAATATTATTATTATTCAGTGACATTAACGTCACTCATCCATCGTAGCACATCATGTTTCCTTAGCGAGTTATCGAGCAGGTTCAGCCTCATTGATTAGCTGTGTGTGACTGCAAGGTCTGTTTGGTGTGCAAACACCCTCCCTTGTAATTGCTCGCCAATATCCAATACTTGTGTACCATGTCCCTGCGACGGAGCACACGTTGCGTGAAGCCATGCACTGAGTGTGAGGTCTGTTTGTACTGCACCTCGGGTGTACTCAGCGCGAATGTCCCTACCGCCATATACTGGCAAGTCGACAACCGTCTTAGTAAAATCTGGGTGTTTTTATTTACTCATACTGGGTCTCTATCATCCATGTATCGTGTCACTATCCGGAATCGGCGTCGCCTGCGGTTGTCATGTCGTAGCATCGTCCCCCGTAGAAGACGGCGAAGATGTTGTTATGGCAGCTGGTGTAGGAGGGAGGAAAGATGACTGCGTTCTAGATACTCATAAGGTGGTGGTGGTGGTGGTGTGTGGGGGGGGGGGGGGGGGTTCCATCATTGATTATGTCACATGTACATGTACATGCATTCCCATGGGAGTGGTTAAGGCAAAGCGAGTGGACGAAGAGGTGGGGTGAGGGGGTTGGCGGGTGGGAGCGAGTGGACGAGGAGGTGGGGTGAGGGGGTTGGCGGGTGGGAGCGAGAGGACCTCCATCATCATGGATCTCGTATACATGTACATTCTGAGGAGACCCGTCAAGATCCGGGATAGAATAGGTCTTCAGCAACCCACGCTTGCCGTAAAAGGCGACTATGCTTCTCGTAGGAGTCGACTAACGGGATCAGGGTGCCGTTGTACAAAGCGATCTTAGCGCTAAGATGATCGTAACTCCCACACCCTAACATAGTCTTACGACAGTCGTAGCGCTAAGGTTGTTTGTACAACGGCACCCTGGTGGTCAAGTTCGCTGACTTGGTTGATGCATGTCAGCGGATCCCAATTGCGTGGATCGATACTCATGATGTCAATCACTGGATTGCCTGGTCCAGATTCGATTATTTACGTCAAATACATGGGACATGGATGAATGCAGCGTAAAACAGCCAGCAAACAAACAAACAAAAATATAGAGAGAGGGTGTCACCAGCTGTGTAGTAGTAGTGATGGAAGTCCACGTCACGACAGAATCAACACAAACAGTCAGTACGTTGACTGTATTAATGCAGACCGGAAGTCTCAATCTAGACGCCCATTCTACACAGGTTGTAGATGACATACACACCGGCGGACACAACGTCAACATCGTCACCACCTGGGAGGAGAGCGGCTACCTGTTCCCGGATGGTGCTTGCGACAATCAATATACGTCTGCATCCCCAGTCAATCGCTGTTCACTTCGGTGCGGCTGTACACAGACCCGACCTGCCCGGGCGTTGTAGGGGGGACATCGCCACACCTCGGCACATTGAAGCTGACCTTCCCTTACACCGCCCCTTTTGTAGACTGGCAGTGGCACGCGCCCGTGCGGTGTCTCTGAGGCTCAAATATTACTCTTGTATTGTGTGGTTAAGCCAGAACGATGTCTTATATGAGATATGATACTGTGCTTTAGTAGTAGTAGAGGAAGTAGTAGTAGTCGTAGTAGTAGTTGTTGTCGTAGTTGTCGTAGTCGTAGTAGTAGTTGTTGAAGTAGTATTAGTAGGAGTAGTACTAGTAGCTGTAGCAGTAGTAGTAGTATAGCAGTCGTAGTCGTCGTCGTAGTAGTTGTAGTTGTAGTAGTAGTAGTATACGTAGAAGTAGTAGTAGTAGTAGTAACGGAAGTGAAAGTAGTAGTAGTAGTAGTAGTAGCAGAAGTAGTAGTAGTAGGGGAAGTAGCTGTATTATTATAACAACCAATGTTACTAGCATCAATGACAGTAGTTGCTCCATTATAATTTACAATATAAGACTACATCATCATTATTATCATCAGTAGTTACAGTAGACTTGTAATCATCATCATCATTGTCCTCGTCATCATCATCAGTGCTATCATCATCATTTTACTGGCCTACATATTGACATTCCCGCCCCAGATCGTGACTGTAATAAGACAGACCGTCAGTGATTGCGGTTCACGTCTAAACAAATACACTATACAAGACGGTCTGGAGGCTTCAGCTGGCCGTAAAACCCTCGGGAATACTTACAAAGTCGAGCTGTCATTGTCTTGGGAATAATGAAAAAGTCAATAAAACTATAATGACGTGGCAACTGGGTTTGTTTCCATGATATGGAAATGAATCAATGTTAGCGGAAACAATCTCGAAGAAATAAACTATTAAAGCTATTGATTATGTCGATAAAAAGAATTATTTATAAATTCTTGGGCTTCGGTTGCATTATCTGACGTCAGTGACACCGCGTGTGACGTTTATAACACTCAATCATCACCCATCATCAATGAATAAACACATTGATTCAAAAGCGTCGGGATTTTTTAAGCCGACCCGTGATGGTCCGGGTTACAGTGTAGGTCTTCAGCAGCTCATGCTAGTCGTAAAAAATTACTAACGGGATGGGGTGGTCAGGCTCGCTGACTTGCTTACAAAGCTCCCAATTGCATAGATCGATGCTCATGATATCAATCACTGGATGGTCTAGTCCAGGATCGATTATTTACAGACCGCCGTCAAACAAACAAACATTTTAAGAAACCAGATCCTTAAGCCACAAAGCCACATTATAGCGCTACCACGGTCGCAACTCCGATGCTTTAACATAAGGTAATGATAGTGCTAAGATCGCTTTGTGAAATGGGTACCAGAGGACAAGGGCTATGACGTTGGCTGAATCGTTGGGAAAAATGGGGTTCTTTGATGCGCTAATTTTGCCGCACATTGGTTTCGCCAATGACGATAGTCGTAATTCTGACACAGTCTCCTTTAACGGGCTCTGGTTACAGCTGAAATAAACAATAAGCAAATATCTACGGAGTCATTTGTTAATACTCAGATTATTTGAAGGGGCGGTGTCGTAGCTTGGTGGTTAATGAGTTGGCGTCGCGTCGAAGTCCCGAGTCCGATCTCCCACAGTTGCACTGGTGCAATACGTGCAGCTTATTTCTGTTGTCCCCCGCCCTGATGTTGCTGGAATATTGCTGGAGGCGTGAGCCTCACTCACTCGAAAATATTTCAGAAAATAGATTATTCTGGGGGTTTTGTATCCGGAATAATGTCTGTATTATATCTTAATTTTATCTATTGTATACAATATTTTATTATTATTTTTTCATTTCGAAAATTAAACGAATTTTTGGAATAATTTCACAGAAACTGTTTTGTCTATGCCCCTCCATAGAATTCTGTATTTTTATAACGCTGATCTACCTGACGATTCAAGCATAGAGGTCACCATATTGTGACAGATGGTGTTACAATTATCCTAATATTCAATAAAATTATACATGCTTGTGGCTCTATTTTCATGCTCATTATACTGAAAGCAAAAACTCATATGATTGTTTATAGTAGCTTCGAGTCGTACAAGCACACGCACACACGCACGTATGTATGCACGCACTCACTTGTAGAATTCTGGCTACCGCTGTATGGCATCGCCAGGATGGAATCACAGCAACCAGTAGCAGTGCTTGTCGTGATAGTGACGTCATGGATAGGTGACTTTGTTGATTGCATGTCATCGTATCCTGACGGCGTGGATCTTGCCATCAATATCAATCACTGGATTTTCTGGTCCCGATTCTGTACAGGCCGCCGTCATTTCTCCATATGAGATAATGTTGAAAATGCCAGGAATTTAGGGAATGTATCGCGGATTTTGCAAAAATATAGTTGAGATCAGTATTGGTGTATGATCACATTGATGGAACTAGATAACATGTGAAGTTTGACAATGTCATTTTAATGAATAGATGTTTTATGTTGATAAACAACTGAAAATTGTGAATTTTGTGCATTTTTGGGGTCCATCTTGGATTTGGCCGCCATATTGGAAACATTAGGGTTACCAAATATCTAAAAATGATCAAACGAAAAAGAAGTACCAAAATACCAAATACAGTAAACTACGGTTATAACGAACTTAAAGGGACTGCTAATTTTAGTTCGCTATAACCGTAGTTCGTTATAAGCAAATGTACGGAATATATATACCAAATAGACAGGACCAAAAAATAATTCGTTATATACGTCAGTTCGTGATAAGCTTGTTCGTTATAACCGTAGTTTACTGAATGAGAAAGCAATTTGAACAACTAAAGGCCTGATGTCTCCAAATGTGCCAAAATAAGGATAATTTCTTCGGCCATCTTGGAGTAGGGGGCCATATTGGAAAATATTGGATATCCCTTTCGTCATAAATGTTTCTTCTGGGATGAAGAACCTGTGTACCAAACGTCATGCTCTTAACTCAAACTGCACAAGCTAGTCAATAAACCGCTCCCCTCCACTTTCAGCTGGAGTATTGCGCAGTGCGGCGTAAAACAACAACATCCCTGTATGGCATGGTCCTGCTAACACGGATAACCACAGTGACAAGATGCAGCATGCGTCTCACATCTAACACGCCGTCTTTTATCCGTTATGATTGCCCATAGCAACACATATTGTTCAGCGCGAGGGAGTCATTATCTAGCAATCGTATCTTCCTGCTCCACTGGCTGCCAGATGAATGTTCTGCTGTGGATCAAAGCCGACTGATGCTCATCAATTATTTACCTACACCGACACTACTCGACTATGTCATGGCATTGATGCTGGACGATAAACACAGCGACCCATTCGGTTTGCAGTATATACATGGAAACAAATTAAGCTCCATTCCTTCTGTATTTTTATATATTCATATATACATACATACATACATGTATCTTGAGAAGATACATGTAGAAATTGAACATATGATAAAATCAAGTGTGAGGGACAGTCTCTTTTGTTCCTCACTTTTATCACCAGGAGACGCAACGCCACATCGCGTGTCTATAATGTCCTCACTGTATATTCAGTATTCCAGGGAGTGACATTTGCTGGTGATGGTAATGTTATATTCACAGAGAACTTCATCGTCAATCATGATTGATGTACAGGATTGCAACGAGCCTATAACGATTTGTTTTAGCCTGTAAGATGTATCAGTTCTACATGAGCTAAATATATAGGTGTTGATAGACAATGACACATTTACACCAACAGCTAAATAGATGGTCGGATGATGGATAGACAGACAGACTTATTGAAATAATAGACAGATAGATTGATATCTAGATGGTTATGTGTAACTGGTTTTAAGGTAAATTTATTAATATGTAATAATTGTCAGTGGTAGCAAAATATTTAATAATAATAATAAAGACGACGACGACGACGACGACGATGATGATGATGATGATGATGATGATGATGATATTCCATTTGTTTGGCGCATTTCCATGTTGGGCCTCATGCTAAAGTATACCCACTCCGAGCCGACCTGTCCTTATTCCATTAAGGCCACGCGCCAGACAGAGTAACAACAAGTACCATCTTTTAACGTTTTTGTATGATGCGGCCGGGGATCGAACTCCCGACCTTCCGCTCTCCGGGCTGACGCTCCATTTGATACAAAGAAGCAGAGGAAACTGTCTAAGTAGTACTCATATAACTGCTGTCAATTCAGTTTCTGTATGGAAGCTCCGGGATAGAATCGATCTTCAGCAACTCATGCTTGCCGTGAGAGGCGACTTTGCTTGTCGTAAGATGCCACTGAGGGATCAGTCGGTCAGGCTCGCTGACTTGGCTGATGCATGTTATCGTATCCCAATTGCGTAGATCGATGCTCATGATGTCAGTCAGTGGATTGTCTGGTCAGACTCGATTATTTACAGACTGCCGTCATACAGCTGGAAAACTGCCGAGTGCGGCGTTAAACAACAAACAACAAACAGTTTCTGTATTACAATATGAATATGTCACCCTGTAACAGAAATCAATGTTCAATCCACAAAAAATAATAAGGATCCTTTTTTACGTGGAAATACATAGTAAACGATCCTTAACTTTTTTTTCATGTGTATAGTTCATTCTGGGTGCGATCCTTTTCTCCAATTGGAGGTGACTTCTGTCTACATTGAACAAAACTGGTGTTTCGCCATGGGGCTTGCTTTATTAACAAACGAAAAAAACTCGAAATCACCACTCAGTGATCTGTTTACCGCTGTTTTTCACACAATCCCGTAGTGCTGTGAGCGACAGGCCTGATCTTGAGAGCAGTTTGGTATGTGGTGTTTAAATATTAATGACTGGACCAAACACCATTATCTACCATGGCGATTCAGGGTCAACCAGGCACGGAATACTGAGTTAAAGTTTAATGTATCTCAATACTGGTTCACAGCGAAGGGTCACAGAGTACACTAACATCTAGTCTCTTAAATGAACATATTTTACAGAAAAAACAGTGGTTAAATCATAGTTATAAAACAGAATAAAAAAGGAGCCCAGAGAGTTCCTTCATTTTGCTGATACTGCAGTAATCTACACTGGCCCGATATTATAGACTTGCATGGGCTGTATTGGACATATTTGTTTCAGGGTCTGTATGACAGACTAGGTCTCGGGGTTGTGTATTCGTTCAGTATGAAGCATGTTGGCTTGATAATAGTCGGAACTAGAACATTCTTGATACCATCCTGTGCCATTAAACCCTGGAAGCTAATTCTCGTGCACATGGTAATTTGAACAATTGATTGTCGGTAGACGAGGTTTCCAGTGTGGCGATGTGTTCCAAACTGTTTTGTTCTTTTCTTGTCACGTTGAATGACGTTTTTTGTCTCCCCATCTCAATACATACATGTTGGATTTTGCGTGTACATGTAAAACAAACATGTTTTTAACAATGTCACTTGTCACTACATCTGCCGCTGATGTGTACTTGGTGTACTTGTTATGTTAGGACGTAGGGTAGCCTAGTGGTTAAAGCGTTTGCTCGTCCCACGGGTGCAATGTGTGAAGCCCATTTCTGGTGTACCCTCTGTGGTATTGCTGGAAAATTGCTAAAGCGGCGTAAAGACATATTCGCTCACTTGTAATGTTTCACAGTGCGAATGTTTTCAGTTTCAATTACACAAAGAACCATTCTATTTCTTTCTGACGGAATACCGCGGCATATTTGTGTATTGTTCCATTTTGCTGTGTGCGCACAAATCTCATTCTAACTATCGATTCCACCATTCTTCCTGTTCAAGTGTCCCTTGGAATAGTTTCTTGGAATCGTTAATTATTCAAGATCCTTATTCACCGTTATCCTGATCGGAAAGGCCTGAGTATCTTGACGTGATATTTCCAACAAATTGCCTTGAAAGGCCAAAGGTAAACCACAGAGCATCGCCCTCCTTAAATAAATACAACCTCTACAATCCGTTCATCTAGGTGATGCTCTGGTTATACCGAAAGTGGATTTATGAACAAAATGGGCCGGTGGGGTAGCCTTGTGGTTAAATCGTTCGCTTATCACGCTGAATAAGGCCCGGGTTCGATTCCCGACATGGGTACAATGTGTGAAGCCTGTTTCTGGTGCCCCCTGCCGTGATATTGCTGGAACATTGGTAAAAGTGGCGTAAAACCATACTATATAAATATTTCACTTTATTTTCCTCGAAACTCAGTCCCACCTGGAGTTCGACATATCCAGGGATGGGTATCAGCAAACATGAAGCTCCTATCTGACTCTGCATCACCATCCCGCACCCTCACACTTACATCAGCAACATGCATAACTACATCATGCATCAATGCATCAGTTGACACAACGCACACCCAACGCTGCAGTCATCAACCACCACACACAGTGCACCCTACAGCTGGTGCGTAATACATGTCTATGTGCACATAATGGCATCCTTCCCACGTCTAGCTTGTGCCCAGCCTTGTCGGCAAATTCAAAGGCATGCTTTGTGTACCTTTACAGGTAAAACCTGAGGTGTGTTCATCCGTGCTCGTCTACAGAGTCGAAAACACGCTGTGCAGGTAACTGACCTGTACCTGACAAGATACACCGGTTGTACAAGTGAAAACTTAATACTGTCACGAATGAATACTTATACTTCCATCGTTGGTCGATAGGTCTTACATAGCTGTGTACGACATTAAAATGCTTCACCAGTTCACGTTGGTCAGCGCTGTCAATATTGTATTTTCGTCAGGTTAACTCTATCGAGCCAGTACGCTTCTATACTGGGGGCGTTATATATAACGCTGTTTCGTAAAGCTTTATGTAAATATTTCATGACTCACAGAGCTGGATCGGGATAGCATGCTGAGTTGAACAGATTTACAGTAGGTAGACAGAACACAGAGATCTTGACATACTGCCATACCGTATTAAAGCCCTACATGCACAACATCTTTGCATCAACATGCACTTAACGTCGTTCCAAAGAATAAAGACATTATTATCCATAAAAAGTAGCATGTGTCTATAATAGCTGGCTAGTGTTGTGATGATCCACTGTGTGTTCGCAATGAAAGTCTATCAACTTTGTAATCATTTGTGTGTATTCTGAGGCAGAATAGGTCCCCAGTGCCTCGATTGTGTGTGTGTGTGTGTGTGTGTGTGTGTGTGTGTGTGTGTGTGCGTGCGTGCGTGCGTGCGTGCGTGCGTGCGCGCGCGCGCGCGCGCGATCCGATTGAAGTAAAAATCGATTGGTTACGCGTGGACTGCTGACTGGTATCGTTAGTCGATCGGTGTTCATCTTATCAACCACTGGTTTACTAAAAAGTCGGAATTGCTGTCTGCGGTGTAAAAAAAACATTCACACAGAGGTGGTGGGGTACTTGTGTGGATTAAGCGTTCGTTGGTTGTGCCTAGTATCTGGATTCGATTCCACAGAAGGTCTGACGTCCATTCTTGATGCCCCAAGGTTTTTTTGCCTTTTTTATTGTTGTTTTTTTACATCACAGTCAGCAATATCCCATTCATATCCCGTGTGTAAATAATTCAGTTTTAACCAATCGAACCAGTGATTGATAGAATGAGCAACGTCCACGTCATCGGGATACGATGCACGTAGTCAGCAGTCAAAAAACCTTATCTAGGATTCCATACTTATAGACTATTACCCCCATCCAATGTAGACTTGGCAAGCAGTAGAGTACTGGGGACCTATCTGGCTATTGATAAATGATGTACTAAAACGACTTGATTCCAGCATCACTCTGTAAGACACGAGGGCAAGACCTTTATGTTTCAAAGACACATTTACCTGATTACTTTATGATAATAATGCCTGTATTTGTATAGCGCAGAAAGGGCACAAAACTGTGTGTTCAGTGCACTTAGCATTGACAGTGTTTGTTAAAAAGGTGGGTTTTAAGGTGGGCTTTAAGAGCAGAGATTGAAGGAGATAATTTCACATTATCCGGTAGAGAGTTCCATGGAATCGCTGAAGGAGTGGGTTCTTTGGCCAAATGTGGATGTTCTGATTTTTGGAATAGAAAATAGCTTCTGTTGTTGAGATCGGTGAGTTCTCGGTGGAGATCAGATTGGTAAGGGTTCAGTGTGATAATTTGGGGCGATGTTGTTGAAACATTTGTATGCATTGAGGGTGGTCTTGTACTCAATGCGAGCTGCAACATGGACCCGATGGAGTCCTCTCAGTAAAGGAACATAATAAATTTCGTGATCCTTTTGATAAGACAATATCAGAAGCATGCACAGAAGGCAACATCTCCCCATCAGTTGTCGCGTTATTCAGCATCTGTAGACCCTGAACCACATGACACACTGTTTAACACTGCAATGTAGCATGAAGAACACACACAAAACTTATGTAAATCTCGGAAGGTAAGGTTGCAGTCTCCCTGCCGCCAGTCTATGCAAGCAACATTCATCACCGGCGACCGTGCCCTGGAAAAATCGAGTTTAACAGGTTGTAGTCGTATTTCAAAGGCATTCGCTGCGACGCACGACCTATATTCACAGCGCTCCGCAAGGTAGACAAACACGTAGGTATAACTAGACCCGGTCACGTCATCAGTGTAGGTGCACGCTAAGTGGGGACTTTGAATAACAGGCGCTAGGAATGTGGCGGTATAAAAGAAAATGAGGTATTTCCGTTGAAATGGGAGAAGCTCTTCGGTTTTAAGTGTGTATTGAAGAAGCAGAGAGGAGTGTGATAAATATCAGATGACCCTGCGATAAGTGGATCAGGTTATCAGCTGGTTTGATATGAGCTGGTAGCTGAGACCTTAATTATTGATGCAGAGTGTGTTATGTTTAACTGTAGACCTGTTAGCGTTATCAAATGAATCATGTTAGAAATAGTTATGAGACATGACAATGTGTAAAAAATATATTTAAAAAGTCATTGTGAAATTGGATAAAAGAAAAAAGAAATTTTGTAACTCGGGTACAGTAGGTCATCGTTAGTCAGGAAGGACCTCGCTAATCCGGAAACCTCACTTACCGGACGAATATAGCTGGGAACATTGACAAGAATACGAAGTGACATTACTTTGTGACCTTGAATCGTTATTCGGGAAATTCGTTTATCCAGACAATGGACTCACTACCGTTCTGATGAACGGGGTCGCTGTTTATTCAAAAATATACAGTTATGAAAATGTCGCATTTTTACTTAAGTGTTCCGCACTTTGTCCTACGTTGGTAGCAGGACATATATGTTTCCACACCTTTATAAATCAATTTGGATTATTTCGAACACTGATTTATTCATGATAAGTAGAAACTTTACGTTTCAAGGTAATACTTTGTTGAAATCAAATATGTATTTTAATTATGAGAACAGGTTAGAGAAGTATCACCGAAGCCAAACTCAGTCGATAGCCGCACTGGTAATGTACTTGAATGTTTCACAAGGGTCTGTAAGAGTCGGAGAGTGGAAGGGGCTAGGAGTGTCAAGTGTTTAAGAGGAGGGAGGGGGAGAGGGGGTGTTCGTGGTGAGAAACGAGAATAAAAGGACGGCTTTATTTAATGCTGTTCAGGAAAACCTTGTGGTTGGGTTTCATGCAATTAGACATTTACGAGAGTCACTCTAAGGTTATATAATTGTACGCCAGGGCATGTGGTAGTTGTGTGGGGGTGTCAGGTGGATACTTGGGGGCGAGGGGGAGGGGCGGGGTCAGACAGGAGGCATCTCGTTCACCTGGTGTTACGTTCATAAACAACAAAGAGCGGTTGTAAAACTTCGCGTCGGTAACATGAACAAGCAAGGGAAGGTCGTTAAGGATGAGATTGGGTGGGGGGAGACTGAGTGAGTGAGTTGGGGTTGACGCCGCTTTTAACAGTATTCCAGTTATATCACGGCGTGTCGGCTGAATGTGGGAGGAAAGCCCGAGGTGATGCAGGTCTCAGACGTTCACCACTTCGGTGAAACCCACGAGCACGGGTATGGTGCTGACAAACCTAGAAAATAATCTTGGCGAACTGGGATTCGAACCCACCATCATAGGTTTCTGGTGTGCCGAAGGGACGCAACTCTGCACAGCGAATCGCGGCGCCTTAGGCATTGAATCTGGATGACATGGACGTCTGTAATAGACTAACATCTAGTCTAGTTTCAAAGATACCATTCAAATAAAAATACACTTTCTAAAATACGTGAGTATACTGAACTCTGTGAAATTTTAATGGATAAACAATTTCCTAACGAAAACAGAATACCCTATTCTACCTTTTAACTTAAATTTCAAAGGGAAGTCAACATTACTCCTCAACCTCAATACAAAACAACTGTGCCAAAAATCAACACTTTGATAGATTGGAAAGTCTACTGGAAATTAAGATGACGGATAAAGATAAGCTTAACCACAACCTAATACCTTTTAGATGTGTAAACAACACGAAACTACATTGGTTTCAATCCCAAATAATGCATCTTACTTTACCAACAAACAATAGATTGCACAAGACGGGATACGTAGACAACGCTCATGTACCTTCTGTTCAAACTTAGAGACACTACTCGTATTTTGAACACATTACTTGATCGTGTAGAAAAGTGAACTCTCTTTGGTTAGATTTGTGAAAACTGGGTATTAAATAAAATTCAGGTTAAAATTAGAATAAATAAAGACGTTGTCTTTTTAGGTTATCCAGCACAGAACAACAACGCAATAAATGCACTAAATATTGTATCAAAGTACATGTTTATTGACATGTGTTTTAAGAAGCCGACTACATTTCACCAGCTTAAAGAGGAGCTCACACAACATTACTGCACAACCAAATACACTGCATCAGTATAATATAATATGCTAGCAAGAACCTCTAACAAAATGTGGTCAAATTGTCACTCATTGTTTAGTTGATAATTGTTTAGATTTGTGTAGTTTGAAAACATATCACTGTTTATTGTGTTTAGTTATGGAGTCATGATATATATTACAGATGGCAAGGTGCTGATTTGGTGTGGCATTTTCAGAGTACCACAAGAACTGGCTGCCTCCGTGGTCTAGTGGTAGAGCGTCCGCCCGGAGAGCGGAAGATCCGGGGTTCGATTCCCGGCCGCGTCATACCAAAAGACGTTAAAAGATGGTACTTGTTGTTACCCTGTCTGGCGCTCTGCATAAAGAGGCTAAAACAAGGACTGGTTGGCTCGGAGTCAGTATACTGTGTCTGAGTGGGGTATTCATGTTAAACTGCGGCATGGTATCTCAATGAGCTAGGACTATAAATCGGCATCAGTCCGGACTAGTACAAGCAGCCACGCAAACACGTGCATACACGTCGCTATATACGTGCAATAATCTTGGACGCGACGTTAAACCCAATTTCACCTCACCTCACCACAAGAACTAAAAATGAACAACCGTTTCAACCTTAGCAGTACAACTGTCGTAAGTCTATGTTAAGGTATGGGAGTCACTTCAGCGCTATGATAGCCTTGATAGCCTTGAACAACGGCACCTAGGAATTCCAAAGCTTTAAATAATGGTTGGTGAATGGTCAATACCCCATTTTGTCTGGGAGGGGTGAATGAAGAGATGCAGGGGTGGGTTGACCAGACACATGGGTGGTCGCCTCTGTAAACAGCAGGGGATGGGGTGGTGCAGACGGAACGCCTTGTATACCGCTGTGCAGCAGTAATGCATTCTGGATGCATGTCAAGGAAAGGAGGTCAGAACTGTGCACCCTCCCCTGGTGCGCACAATGTGTGGCTCTTGACCAACCACTTTTCTGTTCTCCGCCGATTTATTTTTCAGTCAGAGGTTTTATCTGAGGAGGAGCAATTATATTATTTTCAGGATTTCGGAACAGATTATTTCTCCAACGAAAATAATAACTTCCTATTCAAAAGTCAGCCCCCAATATGTGACACTGACAAATCACCAAGTGTACATGTTTATTTCACAAGTGACCAGCTGATTGCCGAGAGGGGCCATTGCCGTATCAACCTGTGCCACCATGGACCCTCCGGTAGTCTGGCAGAAAGTTCCGAAGGAGCATATCTTGTTCCAAGCCGCCCGTGCAACCGTCGATGTGATGAGGCTTTCATACTGATGGCTACATGAAAATATAATTATGAAATTATAAGAACGATTAAGATCACATGTAAGTGTAAATACATTTCACAATATATATTAATGACAATTATTACTTCAGTATGCAATCTTATGTATTAAATGACGTTGATAATGGTTAAGTTTCAATCAATTGAACAACATTGACAAGTTAAAAAAATGTTATACGAATGTGGATATGGTTATATTTGGTTACAGCAACATGTAGATATGCCACAGCATTTCTTCTCCTGTTTGACACAGACCTTAAGAGATATGTACACCCAAAAATGGCATGGTTCTTTGTCCAGTTCTAGAAAAGCTTATTACTACACTACATTTAAGACTACTATCATACTAGAACCTTATCTATAAAGTGTAAATTTACATAAGTTCTGAAGAGCTCTTTCTCGATTCCGTTGTGGCTCACATGATCTATTCATTGAAAAAGGCAGATATGAAGGTTTTGCAAGAGAACATAGATTTTGTAGGATTTATCAAACTGATTGTATTGAAGATGAATATCACTTTTTATGTGTATGTCAAGTGTATAAAGATTTAAGAGATTTACAGTGATTTAAGAGCAAAATATCTAAATAACTATTTCTACCGCAACTCAAACGGTAACAAATTTTGTAAAATTAATTAATGACTTGTGATTGTACAGAAACTATTAGAAATTTATCATGAAACTAAGAAAATGTATGAATTTGTAACACGCCCCAGACAATGTACTATAGGCCTTTGGCCTCATAAGTACCATGAATAAAGATTGATTGCCATGTCGTCAGTACATGTTGGTAAGCATCACGTAATAAAATTAGCATTGATATATGTCATGAGCCGTAATGCCAATCGCACGTCCACAACTAAACCATGGGACAAAATAAAGTATACCGAGTTTGTTTTTTATGTAACTGAAAAAAACTGTTGTTAGATTTCATTTCACAGGAGATATTGCTTGGGTGAGATATAGAGAATACTACACTCGTTATATACCATAGAAAGTTCACGAGTTTCGTAAAAATTCTATCTAACGAGAATGAGTGTGGTATTTTATTTATAACCCACGTTAAATATATATTTAAGTGTAAATACATAACAACTTTCGCTCGTTGACGGGCCAAACTGAAACCGGTTGCAAAATCTGGTTGTGCATGAATATTGATATATGCCCAAATATGGGCATTGTTGACATTTCTATGCATATGCATTAACAACATGTGCCTGCTGTTGTGTTTGCAAACATAACAGCACCAACGCTCAAGATGCTTTTGGAAGAATTTCTTCAACTTATGGTAATTCAAGCGCCATGTTTTCAGGATGCAGGACACCTATAAGAAAATTATAAAAGTCACATTAGCGCCGCGCTTTGAATACTGGATCAAAAGTCGGTCACTCGTACTGCCGTGGTCTCGTCTGTGCAATCAGGATGGTTCGGCTTCCTTGGTCTTTCAGCTGAATTTATATGATGTCCGTACCATTATGGAAGAGGGAATCAGAGTGTTCGCCATAAGACATTCGTGTTAACTGTACCACCCTATACTGAAGATCTGAAAATCAACAAACTCAAGTCTGCTTGCATGTCAGTGACAGCTTCGAACGAAGGGCAAGGTCACCAACGGAATAAGAAAAGACAACCGTGATCTTCCCACAGCGTTTTACGCTAGAGATAGGGAATGTTATTGTTCACATTTGGGATATTTAGGGCCACATAATCAGAAATCATGCACACTTCTACGGATTTTTCGAATGACTTGTATCGGAAATGTTCACTTTGAGTGATCTGGTCGTGCAGTCGTGAACAAACAACTCCCGAAACAGTGCCACAAAATACGCTTCGAAGGGGACACTGATGGCACAACCGGGTCATCCTAAGTAAGTCTTGATATGTGACCAGATAGTTTAAACTGACTTCATTCACCACGCTTATCCTATTACGTTAAATCAAATTGAAAGTTGCGAAAGTGGTCGGGTGCGTCACGCACATGGGGACCCTCGATCTACTGGTAGTCGTTCATTGCATATGGATATAGCTCGATTAGAGAATGTCCGTAGAAGCTCCATGCATAACTTATATATTATGCAAACCGAATTTGATGCGTGTGGCTATCTTGTTTGTTTTAATAAACTTTTTGTAAATATCTCTGTCTTTCATGAGATTGCTTCAGTATTGCCTTGTAGTTGCAAAATGAATGATGTCTCGCGATTTATTTATGAATGAAAAAAGTAGTCCCGGTGTGAGAGAGGTCACGGTTATCCAATCAAAACGAATAAAACGAGGTCAGTCTTGTACCTCACTCCGTCGCAGTGGTGACTCAGCATAACACCACTGCCACAGGCTAATTTGCATATCACGTGACCGGACTTTTCTCTTGTTTGTAAACAAACGCGCTTTTTCAGAAATCAGTATAGAACGGACTAATGCAAGTATTTGGGGACGCTTTACATATTGTTTTGCATAATTATATAGATATGCTACTACAACTGCGACAGTGAGTTGCAAGACAATATATATTTATGCATCAAAGTGACCGTGTCGCTAGCTCTCCGTTGGGCTTCGTTGACAGCACGTGGAGCCGTACAACCAATGTAAACATAGGATAACTACGCAAAAACAAGTAGATTTTTACGTATTTGCATACTTTCTCAATGAAAGTTAACCATTCTTTGACATTTGTTTATGAAAATGTGTAGACTTGTCAAACATGAAACGGATGAAAAGCATATGCAATATCTTGAATGGACTGTGAAAGATGTGACGAATCGTCACATGGCGCTGGCCTGTGGCAGAGGTACTATGCTAGCTGGCTGCCGGCCGCATGGAACTCTGGGTAGGAGAGTGGCCTTGTACGACACACGTGTGACGTACGGATTTACTATCGTACCGCCTGTATCTTAACCACGTGTGTGATAACAAGCGATATCTACATCGCTGTTATGAAATTGCATCACAATGCTTTGCAAACCACTGTGACGTCATTGTTAACATGGCGTCATAATCAAATGACATCACTAATGGCTCTGCTACTGAAGCTGTTAGCAGTACAGTACAGGTACACTGTCTACAAAGTGAAAAAGATTGAAGAATTATGTTCGATGATAAATAAAATCTCACAAAGTGTCTTTTGATATCAAATTTATCAATACTCTTTGATAAAAGGGGAAAACTCCTTTGCATATATGTTGATATATTTGATACCAAAAGACACTTGGGTGAGATTCTCCGTACATCTTGTAGTACTTAACCATAACTCATTCCTGCAAAAGTTTGTAAAAGGTAATCTGTGGTTGGGTAATTTGGGGGAAAAATATTTTGGTTCCAAGAATACTGGGACCATGAATGAAACGTACATTTGTGCCGACAAATTTATTGATTTAAAAAGATAAGATGCCTAAGATCCCACCACCAGTTGTTTTCATGCGATTGACGTCTGTTTTATTGTTTTAATTTAAAAAGTAAAACCATGCAGAAGTATTCTTTGAGAGCCGACTAAGCGCCAGCTCAGTTCATTTGGGGGATATAATATCGCTAACTAAAGATATTTTCAATTGAAAATCAAACACATGATACAATCAAGTGAGAGGGACAGTCTCTTTTGTTCCTCACTTTTTATCACCAGGAGACGCAACGCCACATCGCGTGTCTATAATGTCCTCACTGTATATTCAGTATTCCAGGGAGTGACATTTGCTGGTGATGGTAATGTTATATTCACAGAGAACTTCATCGTCAATCATGATTGATGAACAGGATTGCAACGAGCCTATAACGATTTGGTTTAGCCTATAACGATTTGGTTTAGCCTGTAAGATGTATCAGTTCTACATGAGCTAAATATATAGGTGTTGATAGACACTGATGCATTTACATGAACATATAAATAGATGGATGGATGATGGGTAGACAGACAGACTAATAGATAGATAGATAGATCATGAATTATATGGATGGGTTATAGATGGATGGGTGGATGGATGCATAGATACTAGCAGATAGATAGATAGATACATAGATAGATAGATAGATAGATAGATAGATAGATAGATAGACAATAAAAGGAAAGAATCATGAATAAACAGACAAGAAAGGAGGACTGAGTCTATGTAGACGACTGGTAAAGGTAGATATCGAAGTCTGTGTAGTCAGCCAGACAGATGAATCAACCTGTGCGTGGTTCAGGAATACAAATGGACAATATGCAGACGCTGCAGTGATCAATCACAACAACCGAAACATCTTTGTCCTGTTTTATTTCGTTTTAATAACACTCAACTGTAATTTAGTGCAGCAGACGTTGAAAAAATAAATACCGTATTTCCTCTATTAGACGCTGGAAAACTGTTAGGTGCCGGGTCTCCGTTAGTAGCCGGGTCTATGATTTGATAACATTAATGAATGTGAAATTGACCCCCATGTTCCTTGAGACGCCATGTGCACGTCATCTGTTGTGAGATACTCATTGCTTTGATGTATGTCATACCCGTATTTTGGAGATTAATAACGGACGTTTTCTTGCAACTGTAGAACTGGGATTCGACAATGTAGCTAAAGTTACCACTTTGCCAACATTGGTTGGTTTGTTGTTTAACGCCGCACTCAGCAATATTCCAGCTATATGACGGCGGTCTGTAAATAATCGAGTCTGGACCAGACAATCCAGTGATTGATATCATGAGCATCGACCCACGCAATTTGGATCGATGACATGCATCAACCAAGCCAGCGAGCCTGACCACCCGATCCCGTTAGTCCCCTTTTACGACAAGCATAGTCACCTTTTACGGCAAGCATGGGTTTCTGAAGACCTATTCTACCCTTGAATCTTCACGGGTCTTGCCAACATTAAACAGAAGAGACGACGGGCCTCGAGACACTGGGTCAACGGTTTGCGCGAAATTAATAAACGCCATACGTCTAATAGAGGAAATCGGTACTTACCACCACAATATACTTCATCTACCCAAGAAGTATAAGTCGATAGTTTTGTTGAAATAGCCCAGTCACCCTATCCCTAGCCTTGCTCCAAGGCTGTAGTGAAAGATAGGTCCATGGATGTGTAGTAATTCTAGCCTCCTGATAAGCAAGTCTAGATATGTGGACCAGTCTCTTATAGGGAAATCTTGTTCTTATTATTTACATAATCTAGAAATTATGATTTAAACTAATAATTATTGCCTTAGAGACTTGTATAAGTCTACCCTATTCCCTGCCTACAGCGACCTGAAGCCGCCCCCCACTCAGTGGATTCCTTCGCCTGTAACCCACTTCGCCGTTATTACTGTCAACGTCAGCTGTTCTGCTTCTTATTACTGCAAGTCCCCACAGCCCGGGGTCTTGCAGTCACAAATTGAATAACCACCACAGATGTAATAAACGTCTGTTTCTGTCGGTCAAACGGATGTTATTAAATTACGGAACTATGCCACAAGCGGCGTCTTCTGTCAAAGACTACACGGCAGCTGATGGGGTATACCGAGCACGGGGATGCTGGGACTGTTGTGATGTAAGCCGCAATATTGATGCGGAGAATTGTGTTTGTTGGTCATCTTGGTATATTTTAGCGTATGCGTCGAACTTGTTTGTAAATGCACGTATGCGTACGTGTGTATGTGTGCTTTTGTGGAAATGATTAATTTGTGTTCTTGTTTGCGTGCGCAAGTACACGTATGCATGTGTGCCCATGCATATGTATCTGTCTCTGCTAATGCGGAGACTTTCCGACATCAATACATCAATAGATGTTAAGGGTTGTGTTCGTGTACGTTTATATGCGAAAACGTGGGGTTTTTTTTGTAATATGCTTGCAAATGTGTTTGATCGTGTGACATTGCGTCCGTATGCATGTAAGTGTCTGCGTAGATACAGGTGAGGTGAAATGGGGTTTAACGTCGCGTCCAAGATTATTGCACTTATATAGCGACATGCATCTACGTGTGTGTGTTTGTGTGGCTGCTTGTACAAGTCCGGACTGATGCCGATTTATAGTTCTAGCTCATTGAGATACCATGCCGCAGTTTAACATGAATACCCCACTCAGACACAGTATGCTGACTCCGAGCCGACCAGTCCTTGTTTAAGCCCCTTAATGCCGAGCGCCAGACAGGGTAACAACAAGTACCATCTTTTAACGTCTTTTGGTATGACGCGGCCGGGGGTCGAACCCCGACCCTTCCGCTCTCCGGGCGGACCCTCTACCACTAGACCACGGAGGCGGTCGCGTAGATATTGTGATTAGTACACGAGTGTCCGTCAGACACCATTTATTTCACAACGAGTTGTTTCAAAAGGAATGTAATGAGCGGAAGCGAGTTAGATAATTCGAGTGGCTGTCAGAAACAATTTATCTTACAACGAGATAAGATAAGTGGTATTTGACAGGCACGGGTGCAGTAAACTTTTTCTTACACATCCTTAACTCGCACCAATTTAGCATCGAATCGATGCATATTGTGACTTTTCTTACGACCACAGTGGCGCATTAATACATAACTCATTTTGACGTCATCCTGCCGACTGCTCACTACCCATTGGTTGTGTGACCCTCCTCAAACCTAGTTTCAACCATATCTTTGGTTTATCAAGACGATGATGATAATGCAAACTAGACTAGACACATACGTTGGTGAATTCGACCGAAGCACGAATAACTATCATTGATTACAATCAGGAACGGAGTCCGTCATAATCCGACCTAAGGTCATTACCTTGGAATTCGATCTCACACACTGAGATATGTCATATGTTTGATACCGTTATCTCCCCTGGGTTTCTCACCCACAGGTATGTAAGAAACCTGAGTACCAGTAATTTCTGGTAAATTTGTAGATTGTAAATACGTGCGTTTGTGTGCGTTTGGGCACGTTAGCGTCGCCACTTGTGGGCATATCCCTGCGTACGTGAGGGTCTTTCGTCACGAGTTTTTGCACATTATTAATTGTTTTATTACTCAACAAAACAGCTTAATTAACATAACAGTTTAACATAAGTAACTAGTTTATGTTGTGTTTACATTAATAACGAGCTTGTAACACGTTCAATTATTTTTACTGTGAACAAACAATGAATTACCTGCGGCACAACGAATAATGCACCACTGACCCCAAAAAAACACTCTACCACTCTACCACCAGACAAGCGCTTAAAATATATAATTATACTTGAAACAAGTAACGCCATTTAATTTGAAAAGGAGCCCCAGTGAGGTGGGAGATTCATATCCTTGAAATCTAGACTTGCTTCATTTAGGGATTTTGCAACACTCAAAGTGGCTTAGTGGAAGAAAAATAATATGGTTTAGGAACTTTGAGACAGACTTTTACATTATGATGTGTAAGATTTCTATCGCTTGATTGCACTCGGTGTGAAACGTCAATAGCAGCTTAACCTTTGCCCAACAGTTACTATTATCGAAGTTGCACAATTGTGGACTACTAACCTTTGACCTTTGTGTAATTCAATGTTGTTACAATACATCTGGTCTGCTGCCACAACTTTTGTCACCTTTAGTAAGTCTTTACGACTATCATAATCTCCGGTTTACGATAGTCGTAAGAGCAATGGCCGCTTTAAGCAAGGGGTTTCTGAGATAAATCCTAAATATATTGTGTTTCGTGATATATCCCCACTACAAAAACTAACATAAAACAGACATGACTACAGCTACTTCCGTCAATGTCACCTCAATTACACATCTATATGCTCGATCAGGGCTAGATATAGCCCAACAACGATGATGCAAAGGAATTATTAACAAGGGATTCCCAAGGAAGGGCAGGCCCATCATCAGAGACGGTATCCTTCGTTAAACGAGGTAATTTCCAGAGTCGTTGCTACACGTGCTGATGTGAAACATCCAGCGTCTCTCTTGCTTCTCAACGAAGTAAATTATCGGGTGCTTTTTTCTGCATTGTTTTTTTAAACTCAGTTGCATTGATTCCCCGAGATCCAAACACTGTAATTTAAAGCGATGCTAACAAAAAACAAGCCAGCGACATGGTTCCTGGAAGTGTCTATTGTCTGTTTCACTACAAGATAGCTTAAGCGATTTCCTAGAATGCAAATATATTTCAAGGACGAATTTTTCAGACCACATATTATTTCGGATTGTTTCAGATCTGTGAGTGAGCATGGTTTTACGCCGCTTGTAGCAACATTCCAGTTATACCACAACGGCCAACAATAGAAATGGATAACACACATTGTACCAATCAAACCCGAACACGACTAGCGAACGCTTTAACCACTAGGCCACCCAAAACATGCCCCGCTTCCAGGTCAAATATTTATGAATACACTTAACAGCCCAAAACACAAAAGTAAATATACACCCATGTTTGATTGTGCCTGAAAATGAAACAAGTAAGAAATGGTTATTTGATACTTGAATCATAGTTGTGTAGGCGGTAGGGTAGCCTATTGTAAATGCCTTGCCGCTTTAGTGAACCGGATGTTTCAGCGTAGAAAGCATTTTACAATAACTAGTAATATACCATAGGCACGGGCGCACGCCGTCTGTCTGGCATTGCTATGACTGTTGCACATGTAGTTGTATCTATCCATCTATTTTATTTACCTATATCTATCCAATCATTTACTTAATGCGGGATACATGACGCGCACCCGTGCCGCTTACACGTTTTACATCGTGTATTTTAAATGTATGTTTTGTGTAACATTTGTGTTTTTAGCACACTATGTCCTTTTATTTGTACTTATGAGATATTTTGTGTCCCTTAGGCCATATCGGCCGCTGGTATACAATAATTGTTTTTAACTGTTTGTCCTTATGTATGTATATCATGCGACACCTTAATCAAATATTTTCTTCTTCTTCTTCTTCATTAAAGCGTTCGCTCGTCACGCCGATGACCCTGGTTCGATTCTCCGCATGGGTACAATGTGTTAATCCGTAATATCGTTGGAGTATTGCTAAAAGCGCCATACTCACTCACTCAAAGTTGTGTTTTGGACCTTAAGTTTGCAATATTTCGGCGCTTGTTTTCAGCCAAGTGTATACTTTCTTTTGCCCGTCTCACTTTGTTTTGTTTTCTTATTTCTAGCACTATTTGAATACACAGCAGTGCGTTTGATACAGAGATATTTGCTTTAAGTCCGTAAATTCCACTTTATTTCAAAGATATGAACACAAATATCCTTGTGAAATGCCGAGAGATTTTTGATAGCCCCATCGGATAATAATGTCAAAGCAAACCACAAACGATCTTTATAATCAGTTTGTTTTGTTCATAGTGTAACAACTAGGTTCAGTGCAGCAATAGCTATAGGCTAAACAGTAAACCCACAAAATATGGCGTTGAGGTAAAATACACGACATGTTATCGTTCCTTCTTGACGTCTTTGCAAAAGCCTCGCGTTGACCTTGACACAGCACAATGCATTAGCCAACGCTTGTCCCAAACCATCATTACCTCAGGTCGTAATCCACTAATAACGCATTTATCCCCAAATCTTATCGTTTCCATGGCAACATATTGCTTGAAATTCACGTAAGATTGCAGATGGTGAGCTTAAAAGCTGTTATGACAGAGAAGATAACGATATCAATACTATTACATCATGTGGTTGTGTGTAGCACGTGCAAAACAGATACCACGTCTGGAGGGAGCGTATCATAACTTTTCAGGATGATTTATTATATCCGGTTATAAGTACGGTTTTATGATTGTCATTTATCGGTTAAACAACACAATAGCTGAATTACATGCACCATAATAATTTACATGTGATATACTTCGGAATTTGTGTATGATTTTAAAGTAATTTAAACATGTTTATACATCCCCTTCAACTAAATCGCAACCGAAAAATTCCTAATCTTACATTTTTCAACTTAATGGCCTTATCACGACTTGATGTGAGTGTGCGCTTTCTAATAGGTTCTGACGAGCAACATCATGGCTAAAATTAGTTTACGACAAAGAAAAAATGGGTTTATTCGTTCATGTTTAATCAGTGACGTTAATTCAACACAAACCTGAATCACTGTCTAAATATTTGTATGAAATGAGTTTCTGAGGATGTTTTTTGTAGTCTATTATTAGTTTTCTACGTAAATATCCTACTCGTATAGATAGCTAGACAGTTTGAGTATGATTAGAAGTTTAAATGTCGACCATTAAATGTTTGTCACGTGACATCTGACAACAGGCTCTTCGTCCACAGACAGAATGGGAACCCGCCATCTCAATCATTTTATCATTCAAATTGTTGCCACAGCAAATGTTCCAATACCAACTTCCACATTGAAGAAGAGATTGGTATCTTTGATGCGAACAGTAATAAGTGTTCGATTAGAATAAGAAATGTTGTACTGCAGGCATCCGGTTCATGCAGTGTTACAAAGAGTCTCCATTTAATGTTTATATTTACATATGTATGTAAAAATACATATATATATGTAAAAATATATATAGATGTGCATGTGATATATTCTTGTTTCGTTACAATATGGAATTGCATGTGCACCAATTATGGATAGTTACAAGTTCTTAGGCATTCCGGATTTTTAAAAATACATCCCTGCTTGGAGTTGCAATAAAATTGCATGACAGTTTTTTTCCAGACCATTGTGACGGCATCAGTTACCATGGCATCACGATTATAATTCCTCACAAATCGTTCTGTTAATGAAGCTCTTCAGCAGTACATTTTAATCTCAAGGCGTTGGTTGTTACTGATTACAAACTGAACAAGTTGGAAGAATAATGTTGGGTGATTTATGGAATCTCACCGGAGTGTCTTTTGATATCAAACACATCAAAACTTGTCGTGAAAACGTTTTGTTCGTGTATCTTTGATTTTATGTTATGTTTTCGACGGAATTCTTTTGTTTTTCCAATGATAACACCAGATATTTAAGCCAGTGTGTAGAGTTGCGTCCCTTAGATGCGACAGGATCAGCTGATCGGGACCCGGGTTCGTGCCGCTGACTGTGACCACACACACACAGAAAGAGAGAGAGAGAGAGAGAGAGAGAGAGAGAGACGTCAGTGCTCGGATTAAATGGATGACATCGGATGCACTGACCATCTTCCAACAACTCTGAAAGATGCTAATAGCGTCTATTATATTCAGAGAGTGATCTCCTTTGTCGTGAAATCCTCAAATATCACAGCGAACGCCCAGTATAGTAATTAGTGGTTGCCACTTCAGCCATTGTAACAAAACCAAATCTCAATAACAATTACTTCATTACAGGTGTGCTTCATACATCACGTGTCAACTCTCTCACCTGTAATTAATGACCGCAATTAGGCACACACTGACCGGAAACTGACCACGGCATTTTTCTGATGAACAATGTCCCTAGGCCAATCAACGAAACGTGATATCGTCAGCATGCTGACCTATTACCAAATGTAGAAGTATTGGTAACGCTAGTGTTGAAATCGATAGTGATCAATAATTTCATGACTGTCACGCCTACGGTATCCCCTCGTCTGTGACCCCGACACATTTAGAGTCATGTAATGAGTCCCAGAAATAAAGTCCTAATCCTATTAAAACATAAAAATCAACAAAATTGAAAACGTAAAAACAAAAATGGAGCCCAGAACAATCCTTAATTTCAGGAGTTGAGGCAATCTAGACTTGCCTATTCATTCTTGACTTGAGTTGGACTCCTTTTTCAATTATTTCTCAAGGGTCTGGGAGAGAGACTAATGTAATAACTCAATATTCTGTGTCTTCAAATAAATCTTGAGCTGCAAATTGTCAACTGGGCTTTGTCGCACTGTGTGTGTCCTAAACTTTCATTTAACATTTAATTAAATATTCACATAGTATGTTTTTAATTTCACTACAAGTGATATTGATTAAATTTCACTCCTCATCAGACATATTCGTATACTGTAAATATACTTCTCATCATTTGAAAGGGATAATACGTTTTGTCAGATATATAATTTAAACCATATTTATTTCCAAAAACAAAGGAATGGGATTGGTGAACAGATTAAACCTATTTAAACACCTCTCCCTACAAAGGACATTTAACAATTAATAAGAGTAAACTGTACATAAAATCATAATTTTGATTAACTGCACCTATTGTTGCAAATATTATGATGCAAATATACAAGTCACACAAATACACACATACATATATCGGTACATAAACAACAGCATACCAGCATATCACACATACAAACAACTATTTGATTGATGTAATCGTAAAGAAGACATATTTAAATTTATAATCTTTTAGATTTTGCAGTGAACAAATGGACAGGTTGTACACTAGCAGGTTGGTATCAGTAGATGTTGTAGCACATCCATATAATACTGAATCCAAGTCATATCTTTTTATATAATAGTAGTACATGCTGTTCCGAAGATTGATGTAGTTGCGACATGAAAGGAAATAATGTGGAGGATCCTCAAAATGATATCCACAGGAGCAGGTAGTAGACTCATGAATGTCAGATATATATAAATATACACTTGACATATCATGGAATGATAAACAATATCTCTATGAAAGGTGGCGTGATATATTACATCTCAAAAGCCGACAACTGGTCCTGACTGGAATATCTGCATTTTATATGATCAAACCAATCCAGATAATGAACATAGGTACGCCCGGCTATCTGTTGTCCAAGGAGGAAATCAGCCTTAGAAGAAAAATAGAAGAAAAAATGTATTGTCTAATAAAAGATTCCCAAGACTATATTAGTCTTAACAACAAGCAACATTTTTATAGAAAAGTAAGCGTTAACACACTATATGCCTGAACCTTTCATTCGAACATATGGCGTTTCTTCATCAATCAGATATACGATCGGCTCGACACACTGATTCCGTTAAATCCACAAGTTAGCTCTTTTTTCAATGTAATCGATAACATGATGTTAATTAAATCAGGCACGGTGACGCATCCATGGCCAAAGATGGAAAAACCCGAAAGTTGACGCAGACGCAGACGCAGACGCAAATTGTACATAAAGCTACGGTAACACCTACACTAAAAAAACTAATATATATAAAAAAAATTTCTCTCTCTTTCACTCTTTCTCACTCTCCAACTCTCGATCTCTTTCACTCTCTATCTTCTCTTTTCTCTCTCTCTCTCTTACTCTCTCTCTTTCTCACAATTTTCTCTCAGTCTCTCTCTCTTCTCTTTCTCACTCCTTTTCTCTCTCCTCTCACTCTCTCTTTTCTCTGTCACTCTCTCCCACTCTTTCTTTGTCTCTTTCACTCTTTCTCACTTTCCAACCCTCTCTCTTTCACTCTCTCCCTTTCTCACATTTTTTCTCTCTCTTCTTTCTCTCTTCCCTCTCACTCTCTCTCTTCTCTTTCTCTTTCTTTCTCACTCTTTTTCTCTCTCCCCTCTCTCACTCTCTCTTTTCTCTCACTCTCTCTCCCCACTCTCTCTTTGTCTTCTCTCACTCTTCCTCTCTCACTCTCTTTAACTCTCTTTCTCTATTTTCTCTTTTTTCGCTCTCTCACTCTCTCTCCCACCCTCTCACTCTCTTTCTCTTCTTTCTCACTCTCCTCTCTTCTCTTTCTCACTCCTTTTCTCTCTCTCCTCTCTCTCACTCTCTCTCTTGTCTCTCTCACTCTCTCCCACTCTTTCTTTGTCTCTTTCACTCTTTCTCACTCAATTCTCTCTCTTCGCTCTCTCTTCTCTTTTCTCTCTCACTCTCTCTGTCTTCTCTCTCACTCTTCCTCTCTCTTCTCTCTTTCACTCTCTCTATTCTCTCTCTCTTTCGCTCTCTCACTCTCTTTCTCTCATTTCGCTCTCTTTCTCTCCCTCACTCTCTCTCTTTCACTCTCTTACTCGATTTCTCCAGCTGTAAAAGGGCATGGGGATGAGACTGTTACACAATATACATGCCCTAGATTGCATGCCTCTCTCACATGAAGAACCTGACACGAAGGCGTGTAACTGTCTCACCCACACACTCCGCATGCATCTTCCATCACAGCCAACGTCTTGTTGAATATTACTTAAACCACCAAGATGACAGACATGTGCTACAGAGGCCATATACTTGGGTCACCAGATATGCTATTAATACAGCTTGTCACTTAGCGAGTACTTTCAAACCATCTTTGGCTACGGAGGGTTTCAGGAGCTTCCAAAGCATCGACCGTGGATACTAGTTGGGCATACGTCGGTCAGCGCCGGTGGCCTTCACCACGTCTCACACCGACACATATATGTAAACGTTGCACTATTTCACTTAATGAGGAGTCAGGGATGGTTCCTTTAGAAACCAATGAGAATCATGCCCACCACACCGTCTCGCCGATCCCATTCGCGTGACAATTCATATATATTTTTGTTGCGACCTTACTGGATCGTGCTTCAAATGTGAACTAAACTTTTGTTGTATAAATGAGACCTCAGATGTAAACGCCTCTACATTTTCTGTGGATTATACAACATGTTAAACGTCCACGCAACTTTTGCATGTGATACAAAAGGAAGGGCCGTTAATTATTCAATCTGTATTTCTGGTATTCTTACCATTTATGAGGAAGCAGCTAAGAATCTAAATTGTCGGAAAAACATAACTTTAACACCAAAATTCACAGATGAGTTCAATTATTTTGGTTATCGGTAAGAGCATATCACTTATTTTGAGGTGAGACGATGTGAAATAGAGTTTTTAAGTCGTGTTCAAGACTATTGCACTCACATAGATGCACGTACGTGTGTGTGTGTGTGTGTGTGTGTGTGTGTGTGTGTGTGTGTGTGTGTGTGTGCTTGTCCGGACAAATGTCGGTTTTGTAGTGCTAACTCACTGAGATACCATGCCGCAGTTTAACAGGGATACCCCACTCAGGTAAATGATACTGCCTCCGAGCCGACCAGTCCTTGTTTATCCCCATAATGCCGAGCGCCAGACAGGGTAGCACCAAGTACCATCTTTTAACGTATTTTGGTAACAAGAAATATTTCCCCATTCGCAGAACTACTGCGATGTAGGACGGAAGAGATCCTGACTGGGTCCCGTCCATGAGTTGACTCGCTTTGCATCGCTTCTCAATCAGTGACTTATAGCCCGTGTTATCAAATCAAACAATGATAAATATACGAAGGGCGCCCTGAACCAGGATTTATGATTATGTTTTCTTTATTTACTCAAATAATTAAAATGTCTGCAATATGATGACCCCCTTCCTCCTCGGCAATTAACGATGACATGCATCAACCAAGTCAGCGAGCCTGACTACCCGATCCCGTAAGTCGCCTCTTACGACAAGTGCGGGTTGCTAGAGCCCATTTCTAACCCGGATCTCCACCCCTCTCAAATGTGTAAAACTATTTCTTTCAGTTCTGTTAATACACCGACGTGTTGTTCAGTTTACTAGATTATTGTCCTGAAATAAAGTATCCTATATATCATCGTATATAGCACATACTTCTAAAAATACAGAATACTCCCTGCACGTGAATAATTCATAAAGTTCACACTCTTCTCACGCTCAAAATACATGTCAATAATTCATTAATGAATATTTTGACATATATCTCTAAACACTTCTTGAGTGTATATGACTTATCAGAAAACATCATTAATTTCAATTACAACTGCCCAGTGTCAATAATTCATGAATGAATATTTCTTGTATATGTGTATCTATTATATCTATCAACCCTTCTGGGCTATGTATAGCCAATCAGAAAACCCCGTTAATTTCAATTACGACTGCCCAGTGTTTCCCGAATGCTACATCCAAACTTCCGGTCAACACGAGTTACCAATCGAACTCCCCTCGTCGCCATCTTGTCTGATTCAGCCGGTAACCAACTTCTTGTTTCACCTAGCTGCCAGCTGTATCGATCACCTGCATTCGGCACCTTTTATCTTTCCCTTACCCTTTGTGTTTTGTCCTTGATGATGCCGATCAGCTATCAAAGACAGAGGCAGTGACGTCATCGATGGTTGACTTGAAAGATGTAGGAAGCTGGCTTTTCAGTGTGTATTAGAGGATTGGGGCTTCTCCGCCGTTTTTTGTTTTCTGTGCCTATTTGACGACACAGAGATTTTTTACTCAACAAACATATTAATCTTCTCAAAGCGGATGTGTTTTGAGGTGGCTTTGTTTGTTCAAAGCCTAGAAAAAAATGGAAACGTTTCTTGGTCAGTTTTGAATGTCAATAAAGTCCCAGCCAGTTATAGCATTGTCCTAACGAATCAGCTACAGTGCTGTACTAATGTAATTGGGTTTAATCTTCGCCGTATTACTTTGGACCAAATGTTAGCTCGTTTTATTTTAATCACGTTGCTTTAGGTTTCATTTAAGAGTTGATTTTGTTGCTTTGACTTTTTCACTGCGATCGTTTTCGTTCTCTTTTGATTGTGGACGTATTTTTCAAAATATATTGTTTTCTTGAACCTTCTTACATTGATATTTTTTTTCGAGCAGCTATGATTGTTTGTAAAAGATATTTGAAAACGGAGAGGGTTCTTCGTTTGTAACTTTGATCAGCACTCGCCATCTAACACTCGAAAGCTGCACTCCCAAAACCTCACTCTCGACACCCAACACCTGACACCGACACCTTAAACACTAAACCTTACTCTCGACACCCAACACCTGACACCGACACCTTAAACACTAAACCTTACTCTCGACACCGAACACCTGACACCGACACCTTAAACACTCAACCTCACTCTCAACACCCAACGCCAGACACCGACACCCACACCACTGAACCTTACTTTCTCCACCCAACGTCTGACACCCGACCGACATCTAAAACACTAAACCTTACTTTCGACACCCAACACCTGACACCTGACACCCGACACCCAAACCACTGAACCCTACTTTCGACACCCAACACCTGACACCGACACCCAAACCACTGAACCTTTCTCTCGACACCCAACACCTGACGACCGACACCCACACCACTGAACCTTACTTTCTCCACCCAACGTCTGACACCCGACCGACATCTAAAACACTAAACCTTACTTTCGACACCCAACACCTGACACCTGACACCCGACACCCAAACCACTGAACCCTACTTTCGACACCCAACACCTGACACCGACACCCAAACCACTGAACCTTACTCTCACAATCCTTCACATGACACCGACATCCACAACACTGAACCTTACTTTCGACACACAACACCTGACACCGACACCTTAAACACTCAACCTTATTTTCAACACTCAACACCTGACACCCGACACCTTAAACACTGAACCCTACTCTCAACATCCTTCACATGACACCGGCACCCACACCAATGAACCTTACTTTTGACCCCCAACACCTGACACCCGACACCCCAAACACTAAACCTCACTCTCGACTCCCAACACCTGACACCCGACCGACATCCACAACACTGAACCTTACTCTTGACACCCAACATCTGACACCGACACTCCAAACACTAAACCTCACTCTCGACTCCCAACACCTGACACCGACATCCACACCACTGAACCTTATTTTCGACACCCAAAACCCGACACCGACATCAAAAACACTAAATCTTACTCCTGACACCCAACACCTGACATCGACACCAACAACAATGAACCTTACTTTCGACACCCAACACATGACACCCGATACCAAAACCACTGAACCTTACTCTTGACACCCAACACCTGACACCGACACCTTAAACACTAAACCTTACTTTCGACACCCAACACCTGACACCGACACCTTAAACACTAAACCTTACTCTTGACACCCAACACTTGACACCGACACCCACACCAATGAACCTTACTTTCTACACCCAACACCTCACACCCGACCGACACCCAAACCACTGAACCCTACTTTCGACACCCAACACCTGACACCGACACCCACACCACTGAAACTTACTTTGGACACCCAACCCCTGACACCGACACCCACACCACTGAACCTTATTTTCGACACCCAACACCTGACACCGACATCCAAAACACTTAATCTTACTCTCGACACCCAACACATGACACCCGACACCCAAACCACTGAACCTTACTTTCGACACAAAACACCTGACATCCGACACCTAAACACTTAACCTTACTTTCGACACCCAACACCTGACACCCGACACCCAAACCACTGAACCTTACTTTCGACACCCGACACCCAACACTAAACATTACTTACTCTCAACATCCTTCATCTGACTCCCTAAACACCCCTGAACCCCTACACCAAACACAAACACGTCCAGCACCTGACAACTAACACCCTTCAACTTCACGCACAAAACACAAAACTTTACACTAGACACTAAACTCTGATCACTCGACACATAACACTAAACTCTTATCACTCGACACATAACACTAAACTCCAGATGCCTAACACCTGACACCCGAAACCCGACACCAAACACCGACACATAACGCCTGACACACAATGCTAGACACACGACATAAAAATCGAGACACGACACGTAATCCTGACAATCAACACCCAACAGTTACAAACCAAACTGTTTACCTGACTCTCTACACCAAACATCGGACACTAAACCCAACACCCATCATCGGACACTAAACCCAACACCCATCATCAGACACTAAACCCAACATCCATCATCAGACACTAAACCCAACATCCATCATCGGACACTAAACCCAACATCCACCATTAGACACTAAACCCAACATCCATCAACGGACACTAAACCCAACATCCACCATCAGACACTAAACCCAACATCCATCATCGGACACTAAACCCAACATCCACCATCAGACAATAAACCCAACATCCATCATCAGACACTAAACCCAACATCCACCATCAGACACTAAACCCAACATCCATCATCAGACACTAAACCTAACATCCACCATCAGACACTAAACCCAACATCCACCATCAGACACTAAACCCAACATCCATCATCAGACACTAAACCCAACATCCATCATCGGACAGTAAACCCAACATCCATCATCAGACACTAAACCCAACATCCATCATCGGACACTAAACCCAACACCCATCATCAGACACTAAACCAAACATCCACCATCAGACACTTAACCCAACATCCATCATCAGACACTAAACCCAACATCCATCATCAGACACTAAACCCAACATCCATCATCAGACACTAAACCCAACATCCATCATCAGACACTAAACCCAACATCCATCATCAGACACTAAACCCAACATCCATCATCGGACACTAAACCCAACATCCACCATCAGACACTAAACCCAACATCAATCATCAGACACTAAACCCAACATCCATCATCAGACACTAAACCCAACATCCATCATCAGACATCCGAAACAAAACACACCATCGACACTAAACACAACACCGACACTAAACACAACATCCGTCACTAAACCCAACACCGAAACAAAACACACCATCGACACTAAACACCACATCCGACACTAAAACCAGACACTCTATAATTCCCCCCACCCCGCCCATGCATCCTAACGCATCCCACGAACTGACGACCAACAGCAACATAAACCATCCACACAATGCGCCTGCACTCCAAACTCCCGTGAGAATGTATTCCTTGAAAATAACCAGTATATAATGGATTATTGATCAAAGCCAAAAGCGAGGAACACATCTGTCAAGCATCTGCACGTGACAAGTATTCAAGCATTGCTCAATGTTCCATCACGTTCCAACATCAGAAGCCAAAAATCCACACGGAAACTCTTCGCGCTAACTTCATAGCTGAGATCGAAGTCCGATAACAACGAGAGGGAAACACTTTCTGATAAAGAATATCAATTTATCTTCTTCTTCTTTTTTCAAATCCTATAATGACAGAAAAATGTTATTTTTAAACGTATATTTTAGCACAAATGCATTTAAATATCCACTTCGATTTGAAAGACCAAGTGCAAAGCTTACACACAGCGGGGTACTTTTACCGGCGTTACGGGACAAATGAGCAAACGTAATTTATCTCGTATACGTTTCGTGTCGGAGCATGAAGATCCCTCAATACAATATGTAGGTTTACGACTTGTACGCCCATTTGACGTTGGCTGATGAATGTGTGCAGCTTATTCCCGATTCAATTATCATAACCGCTTGGTCATAACATCAACATTGATTCCATGTTGTATATGTTCTGGATATCCGATATCGCAGCCACTAGCAGGAGGCTGGTCTCCGTGTACCATCACGCGTTAATGTTGTCATCACAATAGCATCTCCCGCAGTGGAGCCAAGCATGGAGTGAACCAATCTCCGTTTGGTGCCGGGCAGCCAGGTCCGGGTTGCTGTGTTTGTTGCTTGGAGTGGCACGAGTTGTCATGGAGAGAGGGGTCATGGGTGTCCTTGACAAGCACATTGCTCAATTCCTTGTGCAGAGTTGCGTCCATTAGGCGAGCAGGATCATGTGGTCGTGGGTTCAAATCCCACATTCGCTTTCCTTACAGGGAGGACCGCCTCCGTGGTCTAGTGGTAGAGCGTCCACCCGGAGAACGGAAGATCCAGAGTTCATACCAATATACGTTAAAAGATGGTACTTGTTGTTACCCTGTCTGGCGCTCGGCATTAAGAGGCTTAAACAAGGACTGGACGGCTCGGAGTCCATAAACTGTGTATTCATGTTACACAGTCCGGACCAGTACAAGCAGCAACACACATACACACCCACACACACGCGCGCGCGCACGCACGCACGCACGCACGCACACACACACACATGCACGCACGCACACAAACACACACACACGCACACACGCACACACACACACAAACGTGCAAGCACGTCGCTATATAAATGCAATAATCTTGGACCCGACGTTAAACCCCATTTCACCTCACCTCTTTATGAGGATTATTTTGTCGGCACAATGTAGATGCCCGTGGGTTTCACCAATTTGTTTACAAATGTTTTCTGCGTGACTTCGAGCTCTCTTCCTCACGTTAAATAAATAACTAAATGAATTATTGATAGAAATACATGTCAATGCATTCTCCGTGCTCGTAGATATCACCAAAGGAAAAACATCAAAGAACGTTGACACGTCGTACAATAAATGATTGCTGTTCATAGCGGCGTTAAATACTCACCCACTCCTTCATCATGTTTGATACTGCCGTTCCTGCAGATCTGCCGTTCATGTAGATCTGCCATGTAGGTTGGAGGAGGACAACACTCCAAATCATAAATTGTAATATGCTCATTATGTCACTTACTGGTTTTATCTGGTCCAGCCTCGGTTATTTTATATAGCCGTCGTGTAGCTGGAATATTGCTGAGTGCGGCGTCGAACAACAAACTCGTTCTGGATTGATACCTATTATATCGGGTACGAGGTGAGGTGAGGTGAGGTGAGGTGAGGTGAGGTTTATTGTGCCAGCACACTGAGATACCACGCCGCTGTTGTAACATGAATACCCGACACAGGCACAGTTTACTGACTCCGAGTCCTTGTTCTAGCCCCTTAATGCCGAGAGCCAGACAGGGTAACAACAAGTACCATTATTTTACGTCTTTTGGTATGACGCGGCCAGGCCATTAAATTATATATTTGATTGTTACATTGATCAATAATGAACATGGTCGCAAACAGCGTCTCGCAAGTTGTTCTGACCACTTACCAACAAGGAACTGCTCCGAAGCCACAACACCAGGACTGGCTCTTGGCCCAATCAATGTGTAGCGAACGAGGTCAGGGGGCAGCATGAGTCCAACACCTGCTGTGTTCTGGAATGAGGTCTGTGGCTTCCCCTCTGAAGATCTGTGAGGAACTGTTCAGCCCATCCTACCACACTTAAGGCACCAGATCCTCATTACAAGGCGTCCAAGAGCGGTCCTCGGTGCAAGCTTAATCAATGACGCCTTTTGGAGGCAATACTCGCAGACAGAACTTTTGCAGTGGAGGCTTAAATAGGTTCACTGACTTCCCGTCGGAGGTTCCTCAAGTCAACAAAAAGCCCTCTTGTGTAAGCCATTGTTAGACTTGTTAAGTGGTAAAAAGATTCGAGAGTAACGACCGCCAGATCTGCCCTAACTTCGAAAATACTTGCTTGACAAAGGGTTTTGAGAGTTTTCAATCGTGGATTTGACCGTGTGTGAGGAGGTCCGTGATTGTCACATCAGTAGACTATGTCGTACGTACTGGATGTCAATAATGCATGGTCAGGTGTGCCGAGACAAGGCGCGTGTAAGTAGCCAGTCCAAGCAAGTCTGATGTGATTCGTGAAAAGCCGACTTTGTTAGTCAGATTCACATTATATAATGTAACTCACTTTATTGTTATTGAGGAACTAAATCAACAGAGACATTATATCTATTCTCTCAAAAGCCCAAAGAGATGCGGGTCCTAGTCGTAGCTTCCAAACCTAGCAACGTAAAAAAGGCGAATCAGGGATTCCGAACATAGGTTTCTGCACAGAGAATTTCAGCGCCTCAGACGCCTGGGGCACCCGTGCCTCCTAATGATGAGGAGGCGGTTATAAGGGTGGTACCGATGATGATGATGATGATGATGATGATGATGATGATGATGATGATGATGACTTTACTCTTCTACAACCTTGTATGCTTTCTGTCATTACGAGATCAAAGCAAGGTCAAAGTGACATACTCCAGTCAAACCAGATATATCTTCTCGGTATTTCTGTAAACAAACAATAACTTAACGGACTCTTTTTCGTCTCTTTAATATCCACGAACGCGCGTCAGCAGACCTTTCATCGAGATGACTTTCCATTCCAATCAAATGTCAAAAGCACATCAGAATACTATCCAATGTCGCCTCATTGAACCAGCAGAGACGTTGCAAAAGAAGTCTCATGTTGTTTTGATTCCTGTGAAAAACAGGTCCGTGTCATGCGCATCATGTACCCCGGCTTCTTTATGATAGTAATAATACGTATTTATTTCTCCTGTGTAACCTTTTAGAGGAAATATGGCACTTCATCCATATATATTTAAGCGGATAAAAAGTGTTGCAGTCTCGTTTGTCGTTCCTTATGTAAGGTGTATATTTGCGTACAAATTAACTTAACATTATGTCGCAATGCCAGGGCTGTGTATGAGCTTACATCAATATACTTAACTGAACATCCTTGATGACCGCCATGATAGCCTGGCTACGTTGTGGTATGTGTGGCTGGCTTTGTCATTTATAGTCAAGTCATCTGTGAAAATAAGAATGGTTAGAGTTACCTGCCCTCCCGTGTACGACGGGGCGGTGGGATAGCCGAGTGGTTAAAACGGTCGCTCGTCACGGGTTCGATTACCCTCATGGTACAATGTGTAAAGCCCATTTCTGATGACCCCCGTCGCGATATTGCTGGAATACTGCAAGAAGCGGCGTAAAAACATAGTCACTCCATGTACGACACACCGATAATGACGAGGTGAACTGTAGAAAATATGGATGCGGAGGACGATATTGATTCCGATTATATTACTGCATTTTAATAACACAAACCTGAAATTATGTGTGTTGACATTCTGTTACCCATATTGATGGATGCATAGCACCCTGGGTTTGGTAGACAAAGGGGTGTGTGGGATGTGTAAGTGTGGGGAGGGGCACTTTGAAGGCGCCGCTCTTAACCCACCTTGTATAGTTTGTCCTCTTATCTGTTTTACTGATAACATGTCAGTTGGTAAGATCTGAACCTTCATAGACTGAGGGTCAAGCAGTGTGAATGTCGGAGCTTGGCACAAATCGTGTGAACTTCAGGTTAAACAATTATATAAGTATAAGAATAAATAGATATAGTTGTATCGGAGCCGCTAGCTACTCGATCCCACAGTTCGGCAACACAGTTGGGGTATTGTACCATCAGTGAACTGCACACAGATATAGACTTGAAGATGTCTTTCTTCAAAATCCGAGGCATATAATTTCATCGTCGCTGGTGTGTTCCGAACGAATACAAAATCTCTCGAAGCAGAGTTGCTTCACCCTATTGAAATAAATTTGAAATGAAATATTATGTTTTCCTTTCATTTTGATTGATACGCTGTTGATAAAGTCATGTGAGAATTATTTACCTGAAATATTAATCATAAATGGAGAATGTGGGTGTGACGGACACATTCTGCCCGTGTCAGTGACCTCGATAGCCCAGTGGCTGGCGGCCGACAGTGTGCGACTGTGCGCGAGGCAGAACGGAAACACCGTGGTTGGTTACAAGGCACTGCCTCTCAAGTTGAGAAATACATGAGACTGTCACACTGACAGGCATAGTGGCAGCAGGCGGGAGGACTCAAAGGGCGGATTCTTCTGGCGAAATGAGGTCATTGGGTTGGTTTTAACGCCGCTTTGAACAGTATTGGAGTGGTGTGTGTGTGTGTGTGTGTGTGTGTGTGTTTGGGGGTCGATCTATTTGCACAATTGTTATAATATATACTTGACCAATCAGAGTGTTTCTAGTGAATGAGTGAGTGTGTATGATTTTACGCCGCGTTTGGTAATATTCCAGCGATATCATCACCAGAAATGGGCTTCTCACATTATACCCATGTGGGGAATCGAACCCGGGCCTTCGGCGTGAAGAGCGAACGCTTTAACCACAAGGCTACCCCACCGCCCCCGGAGTGTTTTAAAGGCTTTAAAACATTTTCATAGCTAAATATGATTTCAGACATTTATCGGATTATAAAACAATTAAACAGAAACTGGTTTGAATGGGTGTGGGTTGGTACACTTTCTGACCTGGATTATAGCATGTACCCTGACGACGCTGATAGGTGCTCTTGATATCAACCACTGGTTTGTCTGGCCAAACTACTTTTACTCACACATGGAAGCTATACGAGGCTTGTTTAGCTGTCATAAACTGCCGAGCACAAGAAAGTATACACCCATGTTTGATGGTGGCTAAAAATAAAACATACAAGAAATGGTTATTTGATAGGAATCTGTTTGAGACGCGACCACAGGCGATATTACATGCATCATATCAGTATCTCACAACAGGTGACGTGCACACGACGTCTCAAGGAACATGGCGGTCGCAATTACACAGTACACAGTAATGAGTGAGTGAGTGAGTGAGTTTGGTTTAACGCCGCTTTTAACATTATTCCAGTCATATCACGGCGTGTCAGCTTAATGTGGGAGGAAAGCCCGAAGTGATGCAGGTCTCGGACGTTTACCACATCGTTGAAACCCACGAGCACGGGTATGGTGCTGACAAACCTAGAAACATAATCGGGGCGAACCGGGATTCGAACCCACAATCATAGGTTTCTGGCGTGCCTAAGGGACGCAACTCTGCACAGAGAATCGCGGCGCCTTAGACGACTGTGCCACCCGTGCCCCCATACAGTAATGAGCAGAGTGTAGTGTGGAATTTCTAGTGTTTGCTTTCTTTTGCCCGGCAGTGGATTACGGCAGCGTATAATAACATTCATTCGCGTAGCCACTCATAACGTTTGTTCCCCGTAAGCCTATAATGAAGTTACTTACAGGCTGCGAAATGAAGAAAGCGTTTCCACTCGATGTGCAGAGTTGCGCCCCTTTGCAACACATATCTGTTTGCCGCCAGTTCGAATCCCAAGTTTACCCCGATCATCGTTTCATGGTGTGCACAATACCGCTATATTTAGGTTTAGTAGCTTTCGAACTTTGTCAGTGTACACCTTTCGCCCTGATTTAGGTTCCAGACCATGAAGCCGCGTCATACCAAAAGAGGTTAAAAGATGGTACTTGTTGTTACCCTGTCTGGCGCTCGGCATTAAGGGGCGAAAACAAGGACTGGTCGGCTCGGAGTCAGTATACTGTGTCTAAGTGGGGTATTCATGTTAAACTGCGGCATGGTATCTCAGTGAGCTAGCACTATAAATCGGCATCAGTCCGGACTAGTACAAGCAGCCACACAAACACACACACGTACATGCACGTCGCTATATAAGTGCAATAATCTTGGACGCGACGTTAAACCCCATTTCACCTCACCTCCACACCATGAAAAAGGTGGCTGTTATCATCTGTTACATTGTGATATCTCAAAGTTACAATGTACTCTATTCGGTTACATTTTGTTATCTCAAAGTTACATTGTGTGTTACATTGTGCTTTCTTCAGTTAATTTATGTTTTCCTAAAGTTACATTGTGTTACATTCAGTTAGATTATGTTACATTCAGTTACACTGTTACTCAAAGTTATATTCTGCACTATTCAGTTACATTGTGTTATATTTCAGTTACATAGAGGTTATCACGCGTGTGTGTTTGGGGATGGTAAATATCCTGTATTAGGAATAAACTTTGTATTTAGCGAGCCTTTACCACAAGGAAGCTACTCTAACCCTAGTCTGAGAGACGTCACGTTTGTTTCGAGTATGCCTGTCCTGTCATAATGTTACGAAGTGCAGTCAGATGTACACACAGCGACAAAACGAAACAAGGTCACAACTCGGACATATTTCCCAGCGAATCCAAATTTGGGTATAAGGTTGCAAGCACCAAAAGTCATAAGCAAAGATGTGGAAACTGATCCCGTTAACATCCTGTCCTCGCTAAACTGTTTCGCAAGTTATATCTCCAAAGTTGCCAAAACAGGTACAACGCCTTGGCTACGTCACAGTTAGACACTGATTTTTAGTATATTAGACTATTCTTTTGATAATGACAGCAATTATCCCAGTAGTTTCTCCAGATTCCCGATGGTTAATTCTGACACGATCGCCAAATGACAAGGGCGACGCCATGTTTGTTTCTCAATACTGAAAGTAGTCCCTACTTGACCTTTGATATTTGCATCTCTTTCCGCATATGACCCCAACGGATATTGTTTTTATGCGTTGGCTTTATTCTGCCGAGAAACCCACCTATTATATGATAAATTAAGTTACACTGTTACTCAAAGTAACATTGTGGTACATTCAGTTACGTTGTGTTACATTCAGAGTTACCTTGAGTTGTATTCAATTACACTATGTTGTATCCAGAACATTTATCACTGCTGCCAATCAGGGAAGTAGTGGGTTTCCACAGAGACTATATATTGCTGTCCTGGACTGGAACACTGCACACTCCCTGATTAGTAAAAACCACTACAGAAGATGATGACATTTCAGTTCCTTGGTAACAGGAAAACAAATTACCGGTTTTGCTGAAATGAATCAAGCCGAGGTGGAAAAAACAAACCAATCAGGTGTCATTGAGTTGTCAAAAATACATTAATCGGTTTTTCGTTGATGAAGAAGCTTAGTGTTTTGTTTCTTCGATGTAACGAAGTGTAGAAATACCCTTTTTTCTCACAGTGATTGCGCAAACGGCAATCCTGACTTAATGAATTTGAAAGTAACGATGTCTGACTTGCCTTGCATGAAGGCTGCACTGATGGAAAACCCCGTCTTATTCCGGTTATTGGATCGGGATGATTAGCAAGTCTACATAATCCGGAGAACGCCAGTGTTTTATTGGAACAAAATACACTGATGGCCTTAAGCTCACCTTAGCATCTCCCATGTGAGCTTGTCATGGGTTTCATCCCCGTCCGTTCGCAATTAATTTTCCTTCCCAATATGTTATGTATGTTTCTGTAAGCTCTATATGCTCTGTATGATCTGTATGTTCTGAATGTTCTGTATGCTCTGTATGCTCTGTATGATCTATATGCTCTGTATCCTCTGTATGCTCTATGTGCTCTGCATGTTCTGTATGTTCTGCATGTTCTGTATGCTCTATATGCTCTGCATGTTCTGGATGCTTTGTATGCTCTATATGCTCTGTATGCTCAGTATGCTTTATATGTTCTGCATGTTCTGTATGCTCTCCATGTTCTGTATGCTCTGCATGTTCTGGATGCTTTGTATACTCAATATGCTCTGTATGCTCAGTATGCTTTATATGTTCTGTATGTTCTGTATGCTCTCCATGTTCTGTATGCTCTATATGCTCTGTATGCTCAGAATGCTTTATATGTTCTGTATGCTCTGCATGTTCTGTATGTTCTGTATGCTCTCCATGTTCTGTATGCTCTATATGCTGTGCATGTTCTGTATGCTCTGTATGCTCTTCCTGTTCTGTATAGTCTGTGTACTCTGCATGCTCTGTATGCTCAGTATGCTTTATATGTTCTGTATTTTCTGTATGCTCTCCATGTTCTGTATGCTCTATATGCTCTGTATGCTCAGTATGCTTTACATGTTCTGTATGCTCTGCATGTTCTGTATGTTCTGTATGCTCTCCATGTTCTGCATGCTCTGTATGCTCTCCATGTTCTGTATGCTCTATATGCTCTGCATGTTCTGTATGCTCTGTATGCTCTTCATGTTCTGTATGCTCTATGTACTCTGCATGCTCTGTATGCTCAGTATGCTTTATATGTTCTGCATGTTCTGTATGCTCTGTATGTTCTGTATGTTCTGCATGTTCTGTATGCTCTATATGCTCTGCATGTTCTGGATGCTTTGTATGCTCTGTATGCTCAGTATGCTTTATATGTTCTGTATGCTCTCCATGTTCTGTATGCTCTATATGCTCTGCATGTTCTGGATGCTTTGTATACTCTATATGCTCTGTATGCTCAGTATGCTTTATATGTTCTGTATTTTCTGTATGCTCTCCATGTTCTGTATGCTCTATATGCTCTGTATGCTCAGTATGCTTTATATGTTCTGTATGCTCTGCATGTTCTGTATGTTCTGTATGCTCTCCATGTTCTGTTTGCTCTGTATGTTCTGTATGCTCTGCATGTTCTGTATGCTCTGCATGTTCTGTATGTTCTGCATGCTCTGTATGCTCTGCATGTTCTGTATATTCTGCATGCTCTGTATGCTCTGTATGCTCTCCATGTTCTGTATGCTCTCCATGTTCTGTATGCTCTATATGCTCTGCATGTTCTGTATGCTCTCCATGTTCGGTATGCTCTATGTGCTCTGCATGCTCTGTATGCTCAGTATGCTTTATATGTTCTGCATGTTCTGTATGCTCTGTATGTTCTTTATGCTCCGTGTGCTTTGCAGGTTCTGTATGTCCCTGGCTACAACATTATTATTTTCATTTTCAAAAGTTCAAAATGGCCGCCTCCACACCACTTCGCGTTCACTTCTCCTGCAAACTATGGCACATGTTGCTTTCAAAATCATTGGAGGATGCTTGTAACAGCTTTACAGTGAAAGTTTTAATTTTGATAAAAAGAAAGAGTCATAACCACAGGTGTCTGGACCATGTTTTCCATATAACATTCATAAAAATGCGGGATCTACTTGTTGATTGTATTATATGTTTCCTGGCATTATAGTGTTTCTTGTACAAGTATTGGGGATTCAGATTATACTTAAGTGTTGTATTGTGGCTGGAGGAAACATCAGTTAACTAAGGTACTAGGTTTCACTTCTGAGTGAGTGAGTGAGTGAGTATGGTTTTACGCCGCTTTTAGCAATATTCCAGCAATATCACGGCGGGGGACACCAGAAATGGGCTTCACACATTGTACCCATGTCGGGAATCGAACCCGGGTCTTCGGCGTGACGAGCGAACGCTTTAACCACTAGGCTACCCGACCGCCCCGTTTCACTTCTGAACACTACATAAGAGCATCATATACTTGATCAGTAATATTTTGTCAGTCAGATCTCTTAGACTCTCAGAGTCAGACTCAGAACTTGACAAATATTAATACCCATGATGTCATATCCCAGTGATAAAGAGTGTGATTTTGCGGTAACCATTCAAGTTTTGTATCATTTAACAAAGGTGAGCTTCAGTAACTCGGATACTGTGTTTTTAAGTCTTACGGTCACGTTTAGGGTTTTAATAGATACTAAATGTCTATGACAAATATGCAACGTATGCTATGTCTACAGTGTAGAATACAGTGAACCACTATGTTCTGAGTAACCATCTGATGGTCACAAGGTGCCAGACGGACTGCCATTGTACCCTGTATCGGGTTTCTGTGGGTCACATTCCTAAACAGGCGCTATACTCCTCAAAAGACGATAAGGACCTCCCAATTCTTTCATATGACTATAGTTAATTTGCCATGCCATAACAGATTAACTATAATCATATGAAGGAATCAGGTTTTCTTCTCAACTTCTTTTGAGTATTATATTTCACGTAGTTAAAGCAATAAAAAAGTTGTTTGTTTGTTGTTTACCGCCGAACTGAGCAATATTCCAGCTTTATGACAGTCTGTAAGTAATCGAGTCTGGAGTCTGGCAAAAGAAGGTGTACACCCATGTTCGATGGTGGCCTAAAATGAAACAAACAAGAAATTGCTATTCGATGGTGATGTATTTGATATGGGTATCATAGGTGTGTTTTGTAGTGTGTCGGACTGTTTTCGGTCTAGTAACGGTTTGAAAAACGTTTGTAATGCTTTATCAAATCCAATTTTCAAGCGTATACTATCTATTGCCCGGCATGTTTATATTCAACTGAGGGTCTGATCGTTGAATCTGCCAGTGTCTGAACTGCGTGGAATAACCTTATGTCCTTTGTCAGTCAGGCAAAATCAGTTCATTCCCCCGGGTAGTCGATCTATCCATCTCATTTATCTACAACACAACTCGATTAATTCAGCCTGCAAATGGAGAGATTTATTACAGTTGAAATCAATACTCGAGCATTCGGGTGATAAACATTATCTTTGCTATTACCGCCAAACAGGCGGGCATTATTGTAGCTCGTTGGAAGAATTGTCTTTTTGAGATTAAATCAATGTAATGTTATTTCCAGCCTGAGGTTCCCTCCTTTGTACTGACCGTATCATATTTCAACAAAGACTACATTATGTAAGTGACCTTTGGTCTGTGACTGAATTAAACAGGAAACATGTAGGAAATTATTGAAACCGACCTTTGAAATTGCGGCGCTGTTACACGAATTTCCGTTTTCTATATTTAGTGAAAGCTTTTACTGTAATAAAATGAAATCAGTTTCTGTAATTAGGTATCTAATATCAGAATGGAAACTTCACTATTACAGAGCTTTGATGAAGAAGCCTGGGGGATGGGTAGTGACGCTGGGGTTGAATTTGCTCTGGGTGAACACCGCTCAACACTAAAACCAGTCAGTAAAAAGTGACCAACTTCCGGCTGACGTCACCATTCAAAGCCAACAAACGGAAACGCCGGTCCACCCTGGAGGCTGGAGGCTAGTGATCCTTTAACGGGACCCCTAGTGGACCAGTGATCCTTTAACGAGACCCCCAGTGGACCAGTGATCCTTTAACGAGACCCCGAGTGGACCAGTGATCCTTTAACGAGACCCCGAGTGGACCAGTGATCTTTCAAGTGGACTCGAGGTGGACCAGTGATCCTTCAAAAGGGACCCCGAGTGGACCAGGGATTCAGTCCTAACGGAATCCAAATTTCGCTCTGAATCTTATCCTCAGTATCTTAGGCTGGCATACGTTCTCAGATTTCATGTGGTAAGAGGCGTCCATGCACCTCAGCTCACTCATGATAGTGGAGTTGTAACGAAACTGATGGCTAGGCATTTGAGCTGGGTTGCAAATCTAGAACATACATTTGTACATTGTTTTGTACAATCATGGAGAAAATGGGTTATTTTGAGGAAAACTTTCCCATTTGTCTGAATTGGAACGGGAATTCAAAACAACATACAGAGGGAAGTCCAGCCGGGGAGTCGGGTTTTTACACCTACAGTCGTGAGATGAGACACGGAAGTTGCGACTCTTCTCATTACTTCCTTTTATCACTATATCATATCACATAGCTGACATTCGCAGATCACAGATCAGTTGGAGCTATCTGGTGAATCATGTTATGTTAAGGAATCCGCTAAAGTCATCGAGCGACACTCAAAGGTTGTATGACCTAAAGTAACACGTGATCTAAGTACGTCACAATGAAATTCCCTTACGTTCAGGACTTTTCTGTAGGAAAAGACTGACGCGGAAAGGAAAAGCTTCATATGCTTGTGAAAGAAAGGAAGGACGAAAGGCCTAACATTTCAATCTTTTAATTAGAACTTCGGATTCCTGAGAAAGTCGTAGTGTCTGTCATGGCATACGTATATCCACACTTATGGCCTAATAGCACAGGCTAACAAATTGTTAACTGATTATTTATATGCAATCAGTTCTCCAATCAGCAATGTATCTTTTGTCCAAATTTAAATTTAATCGACACCCATCAACCCCCCAAATATTCTTATTGGACGGCTAATTTTAGATCATTTGATCCGATTCAAAGCGAAGTCGTGCCGTCGAATGGGTCCAAGGAGTTTATCATACTGGAATCGACCTGACAAACTAGTGGTTGATACTATGTGCACCGGTCCACGCCGTCGGGACCCGATGACCCACAATCAGCCAGGTCGCAAACCCGGTTTCCATTTTAGTTTTCCATAAGCGTGAGGTCTGAGATCTTGATTCACAGGAATCGCGGGTATTGAGTGGCCATTTTATAAAAGGCTTGGGTGTCGGCTTTGTGTAACAAAACAGGGCAGTACAAAGTTTAGTAACACTCACTGAATTATTCGTATTGCGAGATTTAATTTCAGATGTTGTACTGTAAACGTGTGCTGAAAGGGAACACCACTGTGGTGTATTTGGGCGTGTTGCTTTGGGTCTTCGATGACTTTCTTTAAGCTGGTTTTGTTTCACTGTCAGGAATGTTTTAGGATTTGATAAATACCTCTTGGACTTATTTAATAGTTGTTGTTTTTATGTTATAAAGACATTTATATAAGCGCTGTGCACAATTAGTCTTGCACCATGACTGTGGAATATGTGAATTTTATGAAACAATAACCATTCCAGTTTATAAAGAAGCAAGTCTTACAAACTCTGTTCCACGATTAGATAAGACAATTGTATTTAGTAATAAAAGATTTCGAAGACTATACGTGTCCACAATGTGCAACTATTTTCCCTTCGCTAGATGTTTTATTTGTCAGTTCATTTCATACCATATTGAAGTGATATGATAATATTTAGGATAATTATATTCTGTTTCTAACATTCCAGTCCCCACTCTGGGTTTATTTAGTTATGAATCAACTGTAAAACCTTTTGTGCGGACGCTCAAAGAACAGTTTTACATGCGTTATATGGTTACCAACAATGGAATGATCCCATAATATGCAACATCTTCTGTTGTTCTGCACCAGTGAGTGTCAATGTTGTCGTTTTACGTCCCTCTGTTATTGCGATGTGGAGAGCATTAACTAAGTATAACATCGTCCTGTGCGAACGAACGTTTCATTCAGTACACAATCGTTAACTGGACAAAAAGAGCTTTATAAGACTTGACAACCCACAACTGCTAGACCAGAACAGCAGGGGCTGATTAATACGCCTGCAGCAGGTTGACGGTTAAACTGGAGCGAGCCCACTTGCAGCCAGTTTGAAAATGAGTGCGCGACACTAAAAAACTAATTGAAATGTCACGTCTTAAGGACATGAACAAGGCACGAGCAAATATCTTTTCGAAATGTAGACGCGCTAGATCATGTTTTGCCATGTTTTTCGTGTGTTCGTGTTGTAAGGGTTTGAAATGGGCTGCCAGTTCAGTTGGTTTCGTCCAGTGGTTGGATTATATTCGGAGAAAACGATGCTGAAAACAATTGACAAAGTTACTAACTTACAAATAAATTATCAGTGAATGTTAATCGTAAGCGAAAGTCCATGTTGAAGTATGGGAGTTACGATCATCTTAGCGCTACGACAGTCCCAAGTCCATGTTAAAGTATGGGAGTTACAATCATCTTAGCACTACGACAGTCGCAAGTCCATGTTGAAGTATGTGAGTTACGACCACCTTAACGCTACGACAGTCCCAAGTCCATGTTAAAGTATGGGAGTTACAATCATCTTAGCACTACGACAGTCGCAAGTCCATGTTAAAGTATGGGAGTTACGACCACCTTAACGCTACAACAGTCGCAAGTCCATGCTAAAGTATGGGAGTTACGATCATCTTAGCGCTACGACAGTCGCAAGTCCATGTTGAAGTATGTGAGTTACGACCACCTTAACGCTACAACAGTCGCAAGTCCATGTTGAAGTATGGGAGTTACAATCATCTTAACGCTACGACAGTCGCAAGTCCATGTTGAAGTATGTGAGTTACGACCACCTTAACGCTACGACAGTCCCAAGTCCATGTTAAAGTATGGGAGTTACAATCATCTTAGCGCTACGACAGTCGCAAGTCCATGTTGAAGTATGGGAGTTACAATCATCTTAGCGATACAACAGTCGCAAGCCCATGCTAAAGTATGGGAGTTACAATCATCTTAGCGCTACGACAGTCGCAAGCCCATGTTAAAGTATGTGAGTTACGACCACCTTAACGCTACGACAGTCGCAAGTCAATGTTAAAGTATGAGAGTTACAATCATCTTAGCGTTACGACAGTCGCAAAACCATGTTAAAGTATGGGAGTTACGACCACCATAACGCTACAACAGTCGCAAGTCAATGTTAAAGTATGGGAGTTACGACCAACTTAACGCTACAACAGTCGCAAGTCCATGTTAAAGTATGGGAGTTACGACCACCTTAACGCTACAACAGTCGCAAGTCAATGTTAAAGTATGGGAGTTACGACCAACTTAACGCTACGACAGTCGCAAGTCAATGTTAAAGTATGGGAGTTACGACCAACTTAACGCTACAACAGTCGCAAGTCCATGTTAAAGTATGGGAGTTACGACCACCTTAACGCTACAACAGTCGCAAGTCAATGTTAAAGTATGGGAGTAACGACCAACTTAACGCTACAACAGTCGCAAGTCCATGTTAAAGTATGGGAGTTACGACCACCTTAACGCTACAACAGTCGCAAGTCAATGTTAAAGTATGGGAGTTACGACCAACTTAACGCTACGACAGTCGCAAGTCAATGTTAAAGTATGTGAGCTACGATCACCTGAGCGCTACGACAGTCGCAAGTCCATGTTAAAGTATGCGAGTTACGACCACCTTAATGCTACGATCGCTTTTTTTTCGGTGTGTGTTTCTCGTCTTCCGCCGGTCATACATTACCGTCATACCCCTCATAAATGAATATACATCATTATATGTGAAACCCCAACAAAGGGCTTGTCACGTTTACAGCAGGGAGGGTAACTCCAAACATGTTTATATGACATGTTGGCGTGTGATTCTAGGGAAGTTAACGACGGGGTAGGATAAAGGCCCACTAGAAATGTCAAATTTTAAAGATGCGGAAAACTTTGAAATAGTGATACGAATATTTCTGACATGTTCAAATGTCCGATAACAAGCTTTCTTTCTTTCTACACATTCAAGTTGTTGTCTTCTGATGACACATCAACTACACAGGTATGGCTAACAGGAGGGAGAAGTGAGAACATCAACGTCCGAGCAAGTCGGTGACCCGAGATGATTTGTTTACCATGCTTGTACATTGCTAGTGAGTGAGTGTGGTTTTACGCAGCTTTTATCAATATTTCAGCAATAACACGGCGAGTGAGACCAGAAGTGGGCTTCACATATTGCACCCATATGGGGAATCATTCTGATGTGACGATGGCTGTACGGTTAAAACTCCGATGTTATTTCCGATAAATACGAAATGTTGACACTTTATCCTTCAAAAAGGATTAACTTTGCAATAGCATTTTCAATGACACGACTATGCCTTTCCCCGAGTATCTTTATGGATAGTTTCACCATAAACTGTCGTTTCAAATTAACATGGTTTGACGTGTTATGTTTTTGTCACGTTGCTAGGGAATTGTTTTGTTGTTGGAATGTGTTTTAGAATAAAGGTGCGGGATACGATTACAATTTGTTATTGATTAGTTGTTTGAGGTCTATATAATGTGAGGTATAAATTCAAAATATGATGTTTTTTGCTGTGTGTGACCATATCAGGCGTTAATCAAAGGGACTAGTGTTGCTTTCGGTTTGAAATACACTCACCAGAATAGTTTGCGTGATGAATCCGTTATTTTAAAGAAACTAGTCTACAGAAGAGCTTTATTGCAGCACGTGTTACTTTTCTTACGCACTGTATAAATGAACGCAATGTCGCAGTAGTCATTTTGGCCAATCCATATTCTGCACATCTGGTTTTATACCCAAAGAGTGAGCGAGTGAGTATAGTTTTACGCGGCTTTAGCAATATTCCAGCAATTTTACGGCGGGGGACACCAGAAATTGGCCTCACACATTATACCCATTTGAGGAATCGAACCCGGGTCTTCAGCTTGACGAGCGAACGCTTTAACCACTAGGCTACCCCGCCACCTTTGTGCGTTGTTACTAAATGAGACATGCGTCAAAGACTAGCTCATGTTCAGTTATTCCATGCACGCTTCCCGAAGTCTTCTAAAGTCAGCCTCTTTGGCATATTTTAGCCTTTGAAAGTTTCCTGTGCATTTAGTGTTGTTAGACAAGTGGTTAAAGCGTTCGCTCGTCAAGCTGACGACCCGGGTTTGATTCCCAACATGGGTTCAATGTGTGAAGCCCATTTCAAGTTTTTCCCGCTGTGATATTGCTGGAATATTGCTGAAAGCGGCGTAAAACAATACTCACGCACTCACTACCATATTGTCGCTACCACGCAGACAGCGGAGATACTCTCAGTGCCATTTTAGCGTCAGAATATGTTAGAATAGATCCCAGTAATGTGTATTTGTAGTATGGGTGGTGGTGGGGTAGATTAGTTCGCTCGTCACGCCGTGACATTGCTGGAATATTGCTATACTCACTCACTCACTGTTGTCCCCGGTCGTGATATTGCAGGAATATTGCTAAATGCGGCGTAAAACCATACTCACTCACTCACTGTTGTCCCCGGTCGTGACATTGCTGGAATATTGCTAAATGCGTGGTAAAACCACACTCACTCACTCACTCACTCACTATGCTTGTCGTGAGAGGAGAAAGAGTGGATCGGGTGGTCAGGTTCGGAGACTTGGTTGATTGCGTGTCATCGAACCCGGCCGGCGTGTATTGATGCCCATGATGTCAACCATGGTTTGTCTGCTCCAGAGTCGATTATTTACAGACCGTCATGATATAGCTGTAATATTGCTGAGTGCAGATAAGAACAGATAAGGTCATATAACAGCATCATTCGGCTGTTATACCTCCGTGTGTCACCGTGTTGCGCTGACATGATGCGCGAGACATACACCATCAGATCGGGAAAAACATATTTTCTGGATAGTAAATTACCCACTTCCAATTTCATCATCACATTTATTGAGGAAAGCTCTTAACGTTGCATTTTCCCCAAAATAATCAATACGAGCATCCACCCCGCTCTGAAACATCATTAGTATCGAACGCAGAGGGGAAATCGTTCAAGTGTACCAGTGATTTGATTGATAGAGATCGATATTAAACTTGTGACCATGCGCGGTCCGTACATGAAGAAATATTGTTACTGTCTTGTTTTAAAAAGGTAATTAAAGTAGCGTTGTATATCTGGCCAGGAGGGGAAGGATGTGCAGCGTATATCAGATGAAGCGAAAAATTGTTCAGCGAAAGAGAAGCGTTACATTACTCAGAAACTAGGAGTTAGTGGCAGGCCCTGGCCGCGATGACCTTACCGGGAATAAAACTCCCCCAGAATTACATTCATCATTCCTCCGGTGTAATAATATGGGAGGGTTTATTAATTGCTTGATCAGTAAATTAATTGACTGGAGAGTTGATCGTTATGAAATAGACTGATCAATACTTGGATTGATGGGTTTATCGACTGATTGATTGAATAACGCCTGATTAGATCAGCGGCTCTTAAAGGGGTTATAGTGACATTTTATTTGGAAAAGCTCTTGTCACCGCCCTTGATGTAAGCGTACAGTAAAACCTCGTTAGTATGGACTCATTTAATCCGGACACCCCACTTCCGATCGATTACTGTCAGCAACATCCAAACAAACGACGCTACTTCGTGCCCGTGATTCGTTAATCCGGACTTTGGGAACTGGGAATTTTCTATATTAAGGAGGTTTAACGGTAATTTGTAAGCTTGTAACGTTTTCTTTTTCTTACAGGTCAGGTTCATTTCCCCTAACTGATCATATATTCAGGAGACTGGTTATAAAAATTGTGTCGTCATGTGCTATCGGGTACCCACTATATTTTAGTTGAAACGATACTCATTTGGTTCACGTCTGTTGGCTACAGCTTAACCTGGGAATTGTCATTTCTGATTTGACCTTCATTATTAATGTTTGTCAGAAAAAAACCGGGGGAAAATAATTTTGTCTCAGGTTTTAAACAAACAAAATGTTCGCTGGGCTTTCATTGAGTCAAGATAAAAATATGTTGCGAATAAAAACAAAAATATACATTTTCGGCCCAGAGTCCTACGCGAGATACTCCTAGCGTTGGGGTCGTTTTGTTGAACGGCGCCGTGAACCAATCCCTGACCTACGGTTGTCGTGAGACAGTGTTAGTCTACAAGCATTGTGCACCTGATAGTGCTAACACCCTTTTGTGACACTTGACCAGGCCTTGAATTTTTTCAATTCCAAATCTCGACACCTCAGCGGGATGCTTGTCGACACGATGCGCTAAAAGTAATATTTACTGCTGTGTCACAACAAAAGCAGGCTGCAGATGTTGTTAATACATGATTTAGCACATACATTTCACTGTTTGACTCATACTTTAGCTGAAGAAAAACAAAACCGCCTGAGGCTATTTTCACGTAACGCTGTAGCGCCATGACCTTCAAAACTTGACGAAAACCATTTTACGTGATATAGACATAACATGCATATCCCTTTTTCTAAAATATTCACTGAACTGGTTTATGACACTTAGGTTGACACAGGGACGCCAAGTAATGTAATCTGTACATGTCATTAATTTCAATTTATTTGCTTGCCACTTTGGTTTTAGGCTGTTTGTGCATTAAATCTGACGTTAACGGCCATGATTGTATTTACATATCAGTCAGCGATAATTCACAAATATTGTCGTTAAGTTAAGTTCTTAAATCAAACGAAAGGGAATGGTTATATAACACTATCGATATAAAGTGCACGGCCATACGTTCGTCAAGCGGCATAAACTTAAGTACAAAGAACCGTCAAGGCGGGGTTGTTTAAGACCGACGTTTTATTGTCTCATAGTGTTTATTGGGCCGGTAAATGTTGGAGTAAAGGGTCTCCGTCGAGGTGAGTGACTGTTATTGTTGTTAATGGCGGTGGGTGATCAATGCCTTGATCACATGCCGATGGACATATATTTAGACGGAGGAAAGACAGCAGACAGTGAAAGTCTGACCAATGGCGGTTCGTGCGATCTACGAAGCCCTTTGGTTCATTGGAATATTCGTGTTAATTGTCCAGGAAACCTAACTGACATAAAAATCAACTTGTGACCACCTTTTGAATAATCCTGAAAATCATGTTAAAAAATCAAAAGGTTAATCCCCTTTAAATAATCCTGAAAATGAAGGAAAAACAAATACACACACACACACACACACACACACACACACACACACACACACACACACACACACACAAAATCCTGAAAATGAAGGTAAAAAAATGCACGCACGCGCGCACACATATGCACATACACACGCATACAACACACACATATGCTGTCACGAATACACACACACACACACACACACACACACACACACAAACAATGTATGTAATTACACTCGGGCGCGAAACCTTTCCACGTATATATTCTGGTATATCAGTTTTACTATGAAGATCGATCTAGTAAGGACAGACGACTCTCATTATATAAGGACAGTGCCTCGTTTCCTCATCACGTCTTGACGTTCACTGAAAACATCGCCAGTCAGAGGCCCACAGGCCCTCGTTAAATATCTGACCAGTCTTCATTAACAGATACATAAACGTTTCAAAGCCGATCAATATTTGCTGGATCACTTTACTACAAACAGCCTATTTACATTGGAATGTATGTTTTAAGGAAGGCAAATGTTTAAAGGTCATGTTTGACGGTATGTATGAAGGTTTTATCGACAGTCGCTACTAATCATACGTCGGCGAGAGTTCAACCGAGGACGAGTTCGTTTGGTCCTGCGGTTGTGAATGAATCAAGCAGTCCTGGTCAAGACTGGACGTGGGAGCGAAACCGTTAAAGTGTGAATGAGTTTTAACGCTGCTTTGAGAAGGGTTTTAGTCTCGGCTGGGGAGGAAAGCCCGAAGTGAAGAACTTCTTGTACGTTTACCACTAAGCGAAACCCACGAACTCGGGTATGGTGTTGGCAATGATGAGGAATAATCTTGGATTCGAACCCACGATCACGGGACATTTGTCAATCCGGACGACTTCACATTGCAATATCGTTCGGGTTAACGGGGTGTCACTTCATTGTCGTCTTCGGGGATAAACTGCACAATATATCCTCGTAGCCAAAATCGTTATACACAATTGAAAGCCAAACGCTATTGACATAATGTGTCTGTTAGGTTCGCGCCATGCGAGATCCTGATTAGCGAAGAGTTACGTGTCGTCTGCGTGACATCTTGGCGTTGGCGTATTGCCAGCAGGAATGCACATCTGCTTCAGTTGACAGACATTGTGTGACCTCGTGCGTTGTTGGCACAGTTCTCACAGAAGCTGACAGACGACAAGCTCTGTGCAGACATGGCCGGCTGAAATGAAAGCCAGCGCCACACGGAAGCAATATTTTGTCGCGTAAGCTAAACAGAAAGTCATGTGTTTCATTTTAGGATCTGAAAGTGGCGGGACTCAAAGTACTGATTTCATGACCATAATTAATCGAAATTCAATATGAGTGAGCTTCAGTACAATTTTTAAAGACTGGCAGTTGATTTATGATCTTGTAAGGTAAATAATTATGTATTGTAAATTGAACGCATTTCGCTTCTCTGGTGCTTAAGAAAATTATTATACTACTCAAAAGAAGTTAGGGGCGCCCGATTTTTTCATATAACTACAGCTGTAAGTATTTAGCAATATTCCACCAATATCACGGCGGGGACACCAGCTATGGGCTTCACACATTGTACCCATCTGGAGAGTCGAACCCTGGGCGTGACGAACGAACGCTGTAACCACTAGCAGTGCCGTAGCCAGCCGAGGTGTGTGTGTGTGGGAGGGGGGGGGGGGGGGGGGGTTATAGAAAACATTTTTTCTTGTGAAAGTTAACTTGAATAAGAAATGTATAATTTTATTTATTAACCACTAGGCTACCCCACCGCCCCGTTGCCTTGACAGATTAACTGTAGCAATATGAAAGAATCCGGTGATCCTTGACTTCTATTGAAGTATACAACTCTTTAAAAAAATGAAACGCAAAGCCAGATTTGTGTGAGGTATGAAAATACATTTTACGAGGAACCGTACGAGGTATTGAGCCAAAATGTTGTGGAGAGAACACTTGGTGATTGTAGTCATCTCAGTTATCGATACCTAGGAAAAGTCCAAGGTGAAGGTCAGCTACCATCAAAAACGCGTATGTACCCCGTTTGAATCGATAGCGGCCTGACATCTCCTTCCAATGGAAGAGACCCGTATGAGAATCACATCCTGGGGAATGGTAACCCACTCGGCCTGCAACGCAAAAGCCAACTGCTGCAACGTCTGGGGTTGTGGTTGACGTTGTGAGAATTTCGTTGATGTATCGTTGAGCCATAAGATTGCCCTGGATATGGACCAAACCTGTCCAGCCATGATGACAGATAGATGCCCACACCATAACGCTACCCCCACCAATCCTGTCTACTTCCTTTCCGGCGTAACGTTCTCCCCGGCGTCTGTAGACCCGTGACCCGAACCAGATACCTCTCCATCGCAGTTGACGCCATACCCTGTGTTGACGACACCAATGCAGTAGTTGTTGACGATGCTGTCGACTCAATAAGACGCGTCGAACAGGACGTCTTGCTCGTAGACCTGCTGCTCTTAAACGGTTTCGTACGGTCTGGTCGGAGATTCTGCGGAGTTCGGGTATTTGGGATGCGGTTGAGGTGGCTGTGATCGTCCTTTCACGTAGGTGGCGCAGTCGGATGTAGCGATCTTGGGCGGTGGTGGCTACTCTTGGTCGTCCCGACCTTGGCCGATCACGTGTTGACCCAAGCTGTTGAAACTGATCCCACAGCCTTGTGATGGTGCTGGGCGCTACATTGAAAACCCTGGCTACAGCTGATCGGGATTCCCCTGCTTGCTAGCGGCCTATGACGTTGCTTTTTTGCATTTCTGTTAATCTTGGTATGTTGTTGAACTGTCACTGTTCGATTGACGCAGAAACCAGGCAATCACAAACCCTGCACTTTAATTCCGTTCATAGTGCCGCTGCACGTGCAGTGCGTGCAGCTCCATGTCCCTTTTGTTAATGCACTGGGTGCGTTTTTTTCCGAATCGTACGTGTTTCCCGACTAATGGTTTGCATGCCCTTGTAATCATTTTGATCCGAGAAATTTGTCACTGACACTATAACACATTGAACCTCTTCATTTTGCACCTCTTGGTCTGCGAATTTTGCTTTTATGGCAAAAATATCGGTATTGCGTTTCTTTTCTTTTTGAAGAGTATACATGATCTTTGAACGATATTCTGTAGAGCTGTGGCCACAACGTTAATACAAGGCGAATTTGTTGACTACCGCTAGGAAATATGAGCCTTAAATGTTTTGTAGCTTTTGTTATTTGACTTTTGGTGTCGAATCATTACAGGTTTTGACACTGGACCTTTCAACAAAACGTGTAACTGAAAATGAAATAAAGCGATGATTGTCACGCAAACATCTGGATGCGTGACATCAGGACCCGACGGCGTGGGACGTGACTTGTACTTTTATAATTGGTTTGTTCAGACTCCTTTTATTGACAGGCCGTGATATAGTAGTCATAGTAGTCTGTTATACAGATCCTGACTCGTGAAGATCCGGGTTATAATTGACCGTGCAGTAGTATAGGTAATGGGGGTTCTGGCTCACTTCCACTGGAGCCGGATTCATATACCTATACCACCACTACAGAGGGAATTTTTTATGCCAAAATGATTATGCGATTCAACGATAGTCATGAGATTAAGTTAAATTGACTCCAGCTCACCACCACCTGGGGCCTATCATTGCTTCTATTAGTATAAAAATGATGATGTGATTCAACGAAAGTCGTTTTAGAAGAAATATCAATATTAATTAATAATGGATAAAATTTACTATAGCCCACGAGGATATTGGAAAGGTGTAGGAGCAATAAAAAAATTAGCCACCGCGGCTAAGGTATCTAAAGATGTGGCCAAGGATTGGTTAAAGAAACAAGCGATGTGGCAAATATATTTACCGGCACCGCGTTATATACCGAGGAAGAAGTTTGATATTTTTACAACGAATGAAGTTCATCAGGCTGATCTCTTGTTTCTTCCTCATGATAAGGTAAAACGCAAAACGTATAAATACGCTTTAACGGTAGTGGATGTGGCTAGTCGATACAAAGAGGCTGAGCCATTAACCTCGAAAGAATCAACAGAGGTAGCTAATGCACTGAGTCGCATATATAAACGCGGACCGCTAAAATGGCCTAAGCTATTTCAAGTAGATCCCGGTCGCGAGTTTATGGGATCGGTAACTAATCTGTTAACAAAGCACGATGTCGAAATCGTCCGTGGTGAAAGAGAGGCCCACCGCAGTCAAGCTATCGTCGAAAGATTTAACCGGACATTAGCGGAACGTTTGTTTGGTTATCAGTATGGGATCGAAATGAAATCGGAACGATTGAGATCAACCGAATGGGTGACACGATTATCAGCCGTTGTATCAGCGCTGAATAATGAAGTAACGAGATTAATAGGGAAGAAACCATCCGATGCGATTAAAATGAAATCCGTGACTTCCGAATCTTCAGCACCGAGGAGAGGTAAAGAACGAAAACTCCCGGATAGAGTAAGCGTAAGATATTTATACCAGCCCGGTGAACTTGAAGGAGGCCTACGTCGCGCAACCGATCCCATATGGTCCCTTAAGACGTATAACATTAGTAGATTGGTTTCGAAAGAAGGAGAGCCTATTCTTTATTATCTTCAAGATGGACCGGGTAGGGCATTTGTACGAGAAGAGTTGTTCATAGTTCCCGACGGTACGGTATTACCACCATAACCATAAGCATAGGTATTTACACCATCATTATCAATCCATCTCTTTGTATCTAAGGGGGATAATGATGTCTTGTTCATTCTTAATCCATATATCCTATGATCGTAACTTCTTAAAGAGTTCATCTCGTGTTTGAACGTTCTACCGTTGAATAATGATTCTTTATACTGTTCATGTTTGATATGCTTTTTTACAACATACTTCTTAACGCCCTTGGCTTTTCTTATCTCTCTATTATCGGACTTCTTTATAGAATACATCTTAGGTCTTAATCCCACATACTCCGCTATAGGGGTCCCAGCACATTCATCCTTCATCTTACCTAACACCTTTTTATTTACAACGCTGTGCAGTGGATTATCTTTAGGGTAATCGCTCGTGTCATACATGTCTATTTTTTCTGCCATATCTTTATACACATCCTCGGTTTGTATTTCCATCAACAAAGAATCTGTGTCGGTATATAACACCTCGCATCTATCACCGTATTGCTTCTTAAGTTCGTTGTAATAAAAGTCATACATTAAATGTTTTGACAAGTCGAGAATACTCATACCGACGTACACCGGTCTGTTGAATTTTATATTACTCTTCTGCATATGCAACGCGGCTAAGTCGTTATCGAATATCTTGCTTCTGTTAAAAGCCGGACTGGCTATAAGTTTCCTGAGTCTTTCTTCCTCATTAGATCTGACTAATTTAACATCAACACGCTTCCTTAGATTCTCCATAGTTTTACCAAATACCGAGTTATTCATGAGCTTATACAGATTCTTTTCGAAATCGCTGGTAGCTATCTTTCTTAAATCTGTGTTCAACCTTATATAGGGCTCCATCCAAGGGCTTTGATCGAACTTTAGAACTCTGTGTATTTTCTTAAGTTTCATACCTGACGATAGATACAACTGGAGATTTCTGTAGTGAACTATATATTTTGTCTTATCCATCAAATTTGGTACGAGTTTTTCTACGTTAGCTAACCTACTATTACCCATCAAGGAGCGTTGATATTCCGACATCCAATCTTTATTAACCATTAATCTTTCGGGAGCTAGCGGATAACTGTTATGATCTTTATGTAACGAACTTGGATATTCCAAGTCAACTTCTAGTATGTACCCTTTATTCGCATCATTCACATTGATATTATGGATATCATTAACTTCGATATCATCGACCCATTCAAAACCACCCGTGGGTAAAGGTTGACTCATAGCCCATCCGTACAAATTGTTAGCGTCGAGATATAATATATGCGTGTCGGGTTTACTCGGATCGTATCCTTCCACTAATTTATTATTAGCCTTAGAATACCTTTTAGCTGTCATCGATATACCACCTCTTAATCCTTTCTCAATAAACAAGTGCATATCGTAATCTGTGAGTAGTTTTAGTTCTACGCCGGTCTTCTTCAACAATGCATCCCACGATAGTCCTGGACTGGAATAGTACCATGCCGGGTCCAAGCCGTATTGTTTTAAACATGTCTTTCTAAATATCTCGAATATATCGGCGAGTAACAGTACATCGGTTTTTAAGTACAGATCGTGATAATCGCCTAAATTCTTACAACCTAATTTATCCCAGACCGTCAGAGCGTGTTCATAATCGGCATCTGTTATTCTAGATTCTGTTAAGTTACTATAGAATGATTCGAGGGGTGGTAATTCAGTTTCTTCGAATCTAGACCAATCATCCATATATTCGTAAGGATATACACCTTTTCTCAGCAACAAATGACGAGTTATCTTATCGGTATATTTATTTGTTATCGCGAAGTCATCGGGATTGTTCGCATTAGCTAAATTGTCCAGGGAAGATAACAGAAACTGTACGGAGTCTATGAATCTAAGCCCATTACTTTGCTTTGTTCTAGATTTCCCATCCTTGTCCCTATAATGTATAGGTTTAGTCAACGAGAACGATATGTATTTTTCCATATTATTAGGAATGCACGTTAAACCGCCGTCGGTCTTTGAGATAGCTTGCATAATGAGATGTGAATCGTATCCCCTAAGGTTATGAAACACAACGGGGATGGGTATTGTTTGAGAGTTCATTTTTAGTTTCAAGTTACACTCGTTATGAGCGGCTCCCCGATAATTACCCGTGACGTGACAATGATCTCTTACGGAATCCCCATCCAGGGGTTTATTACAAACGTGACAACTCGTTGACTTCTTATGGACCCTCCAATCATCCCTCGTCATACGCATGGGTATCTTACACGATAATTTTTCCCTGATTATTCTCTCTTCATTTTGTAGATATTCTAGGAACTTTCCCGCTGCATCGGGACCTCTGTAAATCACGGGAGTGTTTGTTTTCCCATCATACCTTACAACTATATATCCAAACCCACAAGGAATATGTTCTTGAGTTTTGTAGGTAAAACTATTATCAGTATTGCTACGGTTGGTATTTTCTATGGGCTTGATAAGCGCTTCGAAGTCGGCGTAAATTATGTACGGTACTGGCATTTGATTACAATAATGTTCAAATTTTAATATATTTTTTCCTTCTTTAGGCATATCGATCCTGATAGCATTCTGCCCAACACCTCTACAGTCTTCTTTATGCGCTTCTAATAGATCTTGTCTGCTGTACCCATGTAGGCATCTTTCACAGAAATATTTCTTTTCTTTATGTTTTGTTTGATCGTATAGCAGCCTGTTTAAACTCTTTATCCACGTATAATGATATTTACCATCTTTTTCGATCAGAAATGAATTGATTCTGGGAATATTTTCCGGAGCGGAGCTTATCCTGTGTACAACAATTCCTTTAGAAGAATGTCCGAAAACGTTTATAGCTAAATTATTTTGCTTTTCTACCTTATCAATTTGTGATATTGGTGTAGGTTCGTCTATACCATCGAAGTTGAGTCCATCGTTTTGGGGATAGCTAGAAGGTCTATCTGGATTTTTGTCTACGGGGAACAATGCAGATCTTATCACCATTCTTAAACAGTCATCGGATTTATTTTTTACGTTAATTATGGCCTTTTTCTTCTTATAATACGGGGGTAAATCTATATAAGATCCACCTTTGAAGGGCATATAATTTGCTATATCTAAATATAAACTATCGATTTTATCCACACCCCAACCAGAACCTCTATTAGTCCAGCGTTCTAAAGTTTCCTGTATTCTCTGAATTGATGTATCTAATGATGAGTTTATAGTATCGGATTCGGTTATAACTTCTTGATTGCTTCGGAAATATGGTTCGGTATATTCGGTGCTATCAACTGCGCTACTTTTACTCAATGCCATTTTAATCGTCAGCTGGTATTTTATACTATGTAAATCATCTAATTCCTCGTTAATTTTACTCCATATGATGGGCTTAATATCGTTAACATCCATGTTGGAATTAATATCCATCTTCCAACCTCTTAGATATTTACCAACACCGGCGGATGTGGGTACAAATATTAATTCTTGTTGTTCATCATCATTATGTTGATTATGTACATCATTATTATCCAGTAAAGCGATCAATTCAGCTCTTCTCATTCGAGAATAACCTCTCAGCCCACTGTTTCTCGCTCGAACTTTGAGTTCTCTAACAGTCTGGGGTTTGTTGTATTCCAAACCGAGTAAGGTAAACAATTCAGCTTTTCTCATTCGAGAATATCCACGTAGACCACGTTGCTTTGCCATAGCCTTCAACTTTCTGACAAAAACCATTGTGGTTGAATGGTATATACAAAATGATTCATTTGTCTAAATGGTTGTGTTTCATATATAAATACGTATTCTCCCCAACCTATTCCTCTCATTGATGTAATCTCTCTTCCTAGCATAAATAATCTGCTTCCTGACCTTATCAGCACCGTGACTCTTACATAAACTGTAACTACATTTGACTCCAATCCCACATACAGAACAAACGTAATTTTTAAACCCCTTTCTGATGTTATAAGCGTGAGTGCCACAGTAAACACCCACCGATGGCTTCTGACATTGAATCGATTTCCCCATGAGTGTATATTTGCATAGATTCATGATTATACACATGTCATATCATTTATCTAAAAGGTAAATCACATCTACACTATTGGCAGTCAGCCAACGCTATTTATTGGTTAGCTGTCACTCTGACTTATGCATGGTATAGCTGAAAATCAATAAAGAAGTCAATCCAATAATAATAAATGTGACCTCTCGGTTCTTTTGTTCCTCTGACGGTGTATAAAACTGACTCATTGTTGGTCTAGGTATTGGGTCGAGTTTTTTCCCATAAACGAGGAAGTATTCGTGCATGGCAGATTCGACATCCTTAAACATTTGAATTGAATGTCCTTCCTTACGCAGTTTTTCATGAATAAAGTCTAATCTCTTCATTCTCCGCTGTGTATATTGTGACTGAGCTGCTTGGAGTTGTTCCATTGCTTCGTTATGTCGTTTACGCTCCTCTTCAACTTCTTTAGCGTTTGATTCCCTCATACTGGAAAATAAATAATTACTCCCCGAAAAAGCTAGAGCATTAACAACAGCTCCACCGACCATCATCGCAATTGTTGCCATGTTTAATAATATAAAATATTCAAATGTTTAATTACTTCATTATGTCTTCCGGGATAAGTCCTTGTTTGATGAGCATATCCTTCGTTGCCATAGCCAATCCAATATCCAGAACCATCATACCAATGTCAAAACCATTAAAATCTAGCTTGGGAGGTGTGGCTTTAGTAATCATTTTAGCCATACGGGCATAGCCAATGGCCAAGCCGGTAACCACCGCTGAATGATACGTCGCGTTTACCAACATTTTACCGTCTGTAACTGGAGTAGTCATGCTTCTTATAGCATTATATGAGGACTAACCTCTAATTGAACTTGTTGTTGCGGCGGGGGTGATGTTTTCTCTTCTCCGGTCTTATAAAAGAACCATACAGCCGCTATACCAGCAACTCCTACTAGTGCCCATGTTTTAATCGGATTTGAATTATTTATTAATTTCGCTTTGCGCGCCAGCCCACCCTTTCTTCCTGCGGCTATTTTTTTAGGGTTCTTAGTAACTCTAGCTTTCAGTATTTTCTCATTCACTGGTGGTTCCTCGTTCACTTGTTGTTGTGTGTTCACAATCTGTTGTTCCTCGTTCACAATCTGTGGTGTCTCCATTATTAATTTGAACTTCGTTCTTTATATTATTAAGTGGGCACGTATGTTTAAATTGACAATACCTAGCCGTTATTAAAGCTGTGGTGAACGGAGCTAAGAACATTCCGTATCTATGATAAAACTCACAGCTCACTGCGCTTATAGCGTGTTCGATGAATGGGTCTTTCTCGAGAGATTCGCATAAATACATGCGATGTTCTGCTGGGATGGGAAGAAACGTACTAGCTACGGCTGTGTATAGTTGTAATATAGAAGACCCTATCGTTTTAGTCATGGTAGCTCCCAGTCTAGACTCGTAACGCGCGTACAGTTTTTTAATTTCTTCGTCTGTCATGTTATCAATTTTTTCGATGGTATAATTTTCCCCCAAATATTGGAAACATTTTCCACCGGCTACCAAAGCCGCGAGTCTTTCTCTATGTTTATCTGTAACTACTTCAGCATGTTGATCAGGCTCAGATTCTTTGAGCATTTGTTCGATGAGTTCGTCGCATTCCATAATGTAATACCTAAGGAGATATTTAAGTTTAACATAATATAATATGACATATCCAATACATCCCGTAATAATGAACTGTTGCGAAAGAATGAGGATTTCGAACCACATTTTATGTCATATTAACCGCTAATGTTCAATTTGCTACAATTTGCTATAATTTTGCTATATTTTGCTACATTTTGCTATAATTTTGCTACAATTTGCTATAATTTTGCTATATTTTGCTACATTTTGCTATAATTTTGCTACAATTTGCTATAATTTTGCTATATTTTGCTACATTTTGCTATAACTTTGCTACAATTTGCTATATTTTGCTACATTTTGCTACAATTTGCTATATTTTTGCTACATTTTGCTATAATTTTGCTACATTTTGCTATAATTTTGCTACATTTTGCTACATTTTGCTACAATTTGCTAAGCAATTGCATAAGCAGCTGGTTGATCGGTTTTTAATACGAGTTTACAGTGCTTCGTTGCCGCTAACACTTTTCTGACTTTGTCTCGTTCGCCCTTGGTATAAATGACATCATTTTCACGTAAACATTCCTCGAATGAATCTCGATCTTTGCAATGAAACAGTGCTATCCATTTGGTCTGCTCTCTGAGATCTTTCAGGACAGAGTTGTATTTTTGAGTAAGTACCCAAACGCTATGTTGAGTATGCCGACCGGAGAATGCTAAATACGAAAGCATATCTTTCTTTTTTGTGAGTTCTTTACTCGCGCTGCAGTCGTCTATTACAAAAAGGGTCGATTCTCCTTTGTATTTTTCGTGACATACTCGGAGGCAGTCTTGTAAACGATCGCCCGGATCGACTCTGTGTACCCCGTCGTCATTCATTACCCAATCTCTCGATAGGTATGTTTTATTAACGCTTATAGTCGGGCACAGAATAATAATATGATCGAAAACGTCCCGATAATGACTTTCTAAAATATCTAGAATAAAGGCTGTTTTTCCACAGCCCGTTTGCCCGCATATGATAGCGCAGTGCGGATCTTTAGGTAAAAGATTATCAATAGATTGCTTGCACGAATCTCCCATTCTGTATATTAAGTTGCGCATCCATAATCACGTACAAATATATGTTTAATTTACCAGCCGCTTCCTGAAGCTTCGTTATCTGTATGGTGACACCCTCGCTAGCATTTTCTATTCTCCTCCCACTACCGTGTAGTTGGTCATCGTCCGTTGTTCGCATGTCGAGCCACAGCGCGTACTTCGTGGTGAGGTATTCACCCATCGATACACTCCCGAGAGACAGATCTTTCACGACCGCGTTAACTTCCGGAGAACGTTTTATAGAAGGAAGTTTTTTAATCTCATCCCACTGGTGATACGCTAGCATTCCTTGGCTATATAGTTGATTAGGAACGCCCTCGATAGTCAATTCTACTTTTGTAATCTTGGGATTGTAGAACTTCTCGGTATTTCTTTTAAACGCATCGGAGGGGTCCTCGAACAACATTAAAATACCCTTCAACGACCTCGTGGGGACGTTTAGATTGATATTCCACATCGTATCTTTTTTGTCTCTCGTGATCTTTCGATGTCGCAGCACGCGATCGTACAAAATGGCTAAACTTCCCGTATACTGGTTACGAATTTGTCTGGCTAATTCGGGATCCGTTATCATATCGTACTCCAGAGAGATATTGTCAATGGAATATCTAGCATCTTCACCACCGGTAATGATTACTCTGCCGTAGTCATTAAAAGTGAGTTCGTATTCTAACCTATCGCCTAGGGATGCTTGATAAAAGGGCATGTGGGAATCTAGTAATTCAAAGTCTAGGGGAATATAGAATCTGTTTCCTAATGCGTCGGCAACAGCGAGATCTTTTACGACGGTATTATCACCATTATCAGCACCCACGCGCAGTCTCAATGTGTTCTCATTACAAATACCTTGGTACTGTAAGTTTTCCCGCTCTTTATCTGTTCTCCAGAGATCCAAATAGCAATAGTATACATCGCTATCGTCGATACTCAAAACCTCATTACCGCTAATTTTAATCGCGATTTTCTTAACGATAGCACGACCTATGTTCTGAACGGGCTCCCTGTTAACATCTGTAGAAGTCAAACTAATCGTAAATGCTAGTCGGACAGTTCCCGGAACTAACACATCGTGTGCGCCGAGATTAGGAAAGCGAACCAGAAGGGTTTGATTCTGATCAATGGTACTAGGGTTATTAGTTATAGTTACAGACTGACGAATTGCTTTGACCCCTAATGGATCTCGAAGTCTACGTTGTGGGTTTAACTTGCGTCCGTATTGTGAAGACATTGTTTATATTGAAATTATGTACCCTATGTTTAATATAAAAATGACTAATTTTGAACATAATGACTTTGATCTAAGTACCTTTGATGACTTTGATAACCCAATCGAAGAGGGTACTGATGAAACCAACTTTGGTGCCACGAATCTTAACGATGAACTTTTACAATCGTCCGTCAATGATTATTACGATGCCTTAAAAGAAGATACCCCAATAGGTCGTGACTATTCAAAGTTTGAGATAGATAGTAAAGGAATATTGCGACTGCGTGGCGCTCCGGATATTGATCTTATGCATTCTCGTACTCGTAAGCCCCTAGCCTTGTCTACGATAGCCACTAAACACGGCATCAGCACTGTTCGTGATAAATTAGGTTTTGTGGACTACCGACGACTTTCCGCGAAGACTACTAAGGTTCTTCGAACCGTGCGTACTGAACTCGTTAATACAGATGATTTGGAAGCAGCCTCGATGGTGGCCTCGGACGGACTCGGAGAAATCTTAGATACCTATTACGATAATTCCACGTTACAGGTACCATATTCAGAATTTAGTATTAGGGAATTACGAGGTCTTGACAAGGCAATGCGAACAATGCGGGGAGAACTCATCAATAATATAGCCAAGATATCTGAAATCGACAAGCATATAGCTCAAGAGAAAACAAAACTCGAACAGGCGGGCGATGAGTTCAGTAGACGCCGCGTAGCAGAAAGATTGCGTAGCTTAGAAGACGAAAGATTGGCCCGCATCGAAGCAGCTTCCAGTAATAGAAAGGCACTTCGTTCACAAATCAGTCATATTCGAGAAACTATCGATCAAGTCCTCAACGATGACACTACACTGGCCGATAAAATTAAAACATTGTTCAGAGAACAGGGAATAACAATTGCCAGTATTTTAACCGCGTTGGGTTTTATTATATCGACTTTGACTCTCTCTTTAACAGGTGGCAGTACAGGTGTAGGCGGATCACCTCCTAACGATAAAAATGGGATAAAAGAGTGGATAAAAAAGCATTTAAAAGCATTAGGTTCAGCACTGGGAAAGCTCGCTGAGAAAGCCGCGGCCGCACTTCCCGGTATAATAGGGAGTATAGTTTCCTGGCTATTGAATTTATTAGCTAAGACCACCACTTGGCTTAGTCAAAACTTGTGGGGGCTGATCGTGGCAATTGCAGGGCTGTTGTACGTATTCGCTAAGAACTATTTAACCAAATCATGAGTAAACCAGCCGCGACTCCACCCACTACAAGCGCTGTTTTTTCATCGATATGTTGTTGATTTTTAGCCTCAATATGTGGTGGCACTTGTGCGTTAGTAGATGCTTGTGCATTAAAAAATGTTTTAGTAGATAACTGTGGCTTGACTATTCCCTTTTCACTCGTGATCGTTTGCGTTATTAATTCAACGTTAATATCTGAATTTATACCTGGTTTTTGTTTATCGGTAGCGATAACAATTTTATTATTATAGCCTATCACTTGACCGATCTTAAGTTCCATATTACTCGGAGACATGTATAGTCCCGGTGCATAAACGAAGTCCACTTTGGATTGAGCGTACTGTAATGCATCTTGAAAACGCTTTATAGACGATGGTATGTCAACTGGTGAATTAATGGCGTCCTCCACGTTTGCGATAAACTGTTTTTGCGCATCGAGCGCCGTCCCAGTACCGATAATGGATGTTCGTGTTTGTGATTGTGCACCGAGAATTGCCCATACATAAGTTCTTATCGATTCATTAACTCTTTCAAATCCTGGGTTAGTAAAATTATTTTCCGTTTTATCATTAAGAAATTCATTCCAAGCGTCTCCAGGTGGTTGCTCAACCTTTTGGATGGTGAAAGCAACACCACCCTTAAAGTTCATACGATCATCTCTCCACTCGTTACTTGAGAGAGCAAAGCTCGGAAGGAGCCGACCCCTTTTCAGTAAATCATCGCTGACTTCTTTAACAGAGTGTGCACCAGCGTACGGAATACCTAGACCATGGTTTGCTCCTTTAATACGCCAATCTTTACTCGTAGAAACATTAAATTCATTACAAATACATTCATACGCCCCCCTATTATACAGATTATTTGATGCATTCCACGCTCGATCCTGCGGTAATGGAGCATTAATTTCTTTAAGTATACGTCTAATCTGATAATACACATGAAATAATAAAACAGACTTATTTAGCATATATCCTGGAGCATTAACAGATACACCACATCCCGTTGTGGCACACCATACCGCAAAGTTTAACTGATTCTGCCAAAATTGCATCGGATTGTGAAACCAATCGTGCACCATTTTATCGCTAGTTGCCGTGACCCTGTACTTTTCAAAGATATCGTGAAATTTAACGGTAAACTCAGCACCGGAGGCAGTTACTATAATCGATTGATTAGTGATGTATCTCGATTTCATATTTAAGTTATGATATAGTATCATTGTATATTTAATATGTATGTTACACTCCCGGGAATAACAAATGGCCAGTCTATTGAATTGCTTCATACTATCGATAACTCGGATGGACAGCTCGAAGTCGCTATCTGTGACTTAACGTATTACCCGCTGTGGACCAATATAAGTGCTGCGAAAAGAAATAATGAGATATGGATAAATGGAGACGTGCACATTATATCTGATGGGTATTTCAGCGTATGCTCACTCAATGATGAAATTTTTAAGCCTTTTGGGGATAGTCTCACACAAAATGAGTCAGATGGGATACTGATTTTAAGCGCTGGAGAAAAGGTCGTAATTCTTTACGAGAACTTAGCAGACACACTTGGATTTATTAAACAAAAAGTAATAATACGACCCAACGAAAGAGAGCGTGGAGTTAAATTGCCCAACTTAGTTCCCTATAAAGAGTTGTGCATCCATCTTGATCAGATCAGTACAACGGATAATATTCAACTAGAAAGTCCTTCAACTCTGCTCAGATCTATTACAGTGAAAGATGAAAAATATAATAGCGGTAGAACGGAATCTTTCTCGTCATTACAATATAAAAAATTGAAGCGTGGTATTATTTCAGACCTCAAAATTTCTGTATTAGATGTAAAACATCAACCTGTACATATAGGATACTTAAGTGTAACACTCCATATTAAAAATAATGGTTGATGCATCAGGCCCTGGAACAGTAAGACAATGTAATACAATTGCGCTTTCCGATCTCGGAGACACAGAAGGATTTGATAAACCCGGTTACAATGGTAAGTTATACGCTTTACACTTACACGATAATGTATACAAGCGGAAAGAAGTCACATTCACGGGTAATCTAGAAGATTTAAGCGATGTAGATGTAAGTAGACTCCTTAAAAACACTTCGTACAATATTACTCGCAACGACGATAAAAAATGGACTATGATCGAAGCAAACATCGAGTGGCTACTGAATATCGTCATTACCCCACCTTATGTGATGATGGGTAAGGGACATAATTTAACTAAGATAATAAATAGTGGCATCGTACTCGCGGCTTATATCCCATCAAAACGAAAAAGTGTGTTAGTCACTTTTCTGCCAGGAAACCCAGGTCATATGTTACATAGTCGTCCGTCCGTAAAAAATGTTACTTTAAATTTGGTTACTGAATTCGAAGAATATAAAGAGATCTTGCGTGCAATACCTAATAGTTCTACGCTTATTATTGAAGTCTTGTTCGGAGATGTACCGGAAGATGCCTTCGACATATTACCAGGTCTATCGATTAAATGGCTCAAGAAACACGAGCGTCAACGTTGCAGTATTATTCATATCGGAGCATCGCCCATTGCAACCCTCGAGGGGGTCCAAATTATTAAAAGTGACAGTATTTCTCTTACTAAGATATTCTTGCCGTATAATATACATTTGATAAGGTTGATGTATACTATCAAAACATTTAAGCAAGACCAATTAAAGACTATTATATGATCATAATATACACTATGAGTTTATATCCGGCGCTCGATGAAGCATTTGAAAAGATGGAAACTGTTGATGGATTTCGATTACATCAAATAAGCGACATAAAACATCGAATAGAGAAGGATAGGGAGTTGAGACTTGGATTGTATAAAAAGTATCGCAGAGCCGTGAATGCTCTGGACGGAGTTGACACCGCGCTTTTATTATCTAGCATGGGACTCGGTGTAGCGGGTATCGGTTTACTATCAACTATAATCGCCGCGCCTATCGTGCTCGGCATGGAAATAACAGCTGGAGTCTCGGGACTGGCAGGAATAGCGATAAAATTCATTTCTCGTAGGTTGCAAAAGAAAGCATTAAAACACGATAGTATTCGGATACTCGCCGAAGCAAAGTTGAACAGCATTGAGGATCATATTTCGACAGCAATGGCCGATTGTAAGATATCCGAGGATGAGTTTCGTTTAGTGCTGTCGGAACTCACCAAATACAACGCAATGAAGCAGGAGATTCGATCAAAATCTCGTAAGACCAGTGGTATTAGTGAAGACGAGAAAAAAAAGTTCATAGAACAGGGGAGGCAACAAGCGCGTCAATTATTCCGTGCCAAAACCAAAGAACTGGTTGGAGATTAAAAATAGATTGCTTACTATCGTTTGATCACATTTAGACAAATGCTTACATAAATACATAATAATGGAGAAAGCTATTCAATGGAGAGAATTACCACAAGGTTTTTATTATATCAGTGATGTCAAACCAACCAAATACGGTTATCAATTGTTTCTTATCAATTTACAAGAAGAGTGTAGTTATATAGTCTGGTCTCCTAGTAAAATGAACGAAAAACTTAATAAAAATGTTGAATATCGCTTTATCGATAAAAATAATAAAGAATATTTTTATTACCATTTAGACTCATCTAAAGCAATGATTGGCCCCAGGTATTGGTGAGCTAGAGCCAATCTCATGACTATCGTTAAATCGCATAGTCATTTTGGCATAAAAAATCCCCCTGTAGTAGCAGTATAGGTATATGAATCCTGCTCCAGTGGAGTTGCGGCAGAACCCCCATTACTTATAAAAATTTGTATTATAGACTCCAGGTGGTGGTGAGCTGGAGCCAATTTAGCTGAATCTTATGACTATCGTTAAATCGCATAGTCATTTTGACATAAAAAATTCCTCCTGTAGTAGCAGTATAGGTAATAAATCTGGCTCTAGTGGAAGTGAGCCAGAACCCTATTACCTATAAAAATTTATATCATTGGCTCCAGGTGGTGGTGAGCTGGAGTCAATTTAGCTGAATCTTATGACTATCGTTGAATCGCATTGTCATTTTGACATAAAAAATTCCCTCTGTAGTGATGGTATAGGTATATAAATCCAGCTCCAGTGGAAGTGAGCCAGAACCCCCATTACCTATACTACTCGTGCAGTAACAGGCGACTATGCTTGTCGTAAGAGGCGACTAACGGGATCGGATGGATGTCATTGAATCCCAATTACGAGATCGATGCTCATGATGTCAGTCACTGGATTGTCTGGTCAAGACTCGATTATTTACAGACCGAAGTCATATCGCTGGAATATATTGCTGAGCGCAGCGTTAAACAATTAACACATAAGTAATAAATGGAAGCATTGACTGGAGACATTGAGGCAGAAAGTGGTATTTTACAGTTGATTTGTATACAATTATAATGTCACCCTTATATGAGTGAGTGAGTGGGTCTGAGTGAGTGAGTGAATTGGTCCGGGTGAAGTGTGTGGATCTGAGTGGAGTGTCTGTGACTGGGTCTGAATGAGTGAGTGAATTGGTCCGGGTGAAGTGTGTGGATCTGAGTGGAGTGTCTGTGACTGGGTCTGAGTGAGTGAGTGAATTGGTCCGGGTGAAGTGTATGGATGTGAGTGGGGTGGGTCTGAGTGAGTGAGTGAATTGGTCCGGGTGAAGTGTGTGGATCTGAGTGGAGTGCCTGTGAGTGGGTCTGAGTGAGTGAGTGGGTCTGGGTGAGTGGGTATGGATGTGAGTGGAGTGGGTCTGAGTGAGTGAGTGAATTGGTCCGGGTGAAGTGTGTGGATCTGAGTGGAGTGCCTGTGAATGGGGCTGAGTGAGTGAGTGGGTTTGGGTGAGTGGGTATGGATGTGAGTGGAGTGGGTCTGAGTGAGTGAGTGAATTGGTCCGGGTGAAGTGTGTGGATCTGAGTGGAGTGGGTCTGAGTGAGTGAGTGGGTCTGGCTGAGTGGGTATGGATTTAAGTGGAGTGGGTCTGAGTGAGAAAGTGGGTCTGGGTGAGTGGGTATGGATGTGAGTGGAGTGGGTCTGGGTGAGTGGGTATGGATGTGAGTGGAGTGGGTCTGAGTGAGTGAGTGGGTCTGGGCGAGTGGGTATGGATGTGAGTTGAGTGGGTCTGGGTGAGTGGGTATGGTTGTGAGTGGAGTGGGTCTGAGTGAGTTGAGTGGGTCTGGGTGAGTGGGTATGGATGTGAGTGCAGTGGGTCTGAGTGAGTGAGTGGGTCCGGGTGAGTGGGTATGGATGTGAGTGGAGTGGGTCTGAGTGAGTGAGTGGGTCTGGGTGAGTGGGTATGGATGTGAGTGGAGTGGGTCTGAGTGAGTGAGTGGGTCTGGGTGAGTGGGTATGGATGTGAGTGGAGTGGGTCTGGGTGAGTGGGTATGGATGTGAGTGGAGTGGGTCTGAGTGAGTGAGTGGGTCTGGGTGAGTGGGTATGGATGTGAGTGGAGTGGGTCTGAGTGAGTGAGTGGGTCTGGGTGAGTTGGTATGGATGGTTTGTTTGGTGGGTCTGGTTTGCTGAATGAGTGATGCAGAGTTGCATCTTTTAGTCGTGCCAGGATTAGCTTATTGAAATGGGCGTTTTTGAGAATTGTATCAATCAAGATAATGTCGGAACCTGTACAAGTTTGGACCTTTAACAGTTGTAGGGAGACACTTTAATGGAAGGTTTTCATTTTCAAAGGATCGTATCTGTCTTCACAAAACTATCACCGGTGACAAGGAAGCCTTGTCTGGTAAAGTATAAACCATCAACGCGGAACAAGGACCTGAAAATCAGAGACTCTAGATCTTGATTTGCCCGACACGACCCAGCTAAAAAATCCAGTTTCAGCATCCGGTTTGTGTAAAGCGAAACAAAGCAGCCATTAGGCTGTCAAAACTCCTGAACAATATTTCACAGCAGCAATAATAACTTACATGACCTCATATTTTCAAAATATCTCCTTCCTTGTTCAGTTTCACACGAAAGATTACTCACATTCAAGTGTGTATTACAAATGTAAAGTGTGTGTTCATAATGATATCCGAGTCCGTACACGTGGACCATGACAAGTTACTTGTTTTACCTTCCCAGACCCAGAATTGCTTTCATTCATTCTCGATTGTTAATCTAATCGCTGTAAATATGCAGTACATTATAACCGCTGGTTAAAAAAGTACACCTCCATGTTTGGTGATGATGAGAATGAAACAAACAAGAAATGGTTAGTCAAGATGATGTATTTGATACGAGTATCACAGGAGTTGGCAGTGTTTCGGCGACTGTTTTCGGCCTTGTCACGTTATAATACACTTGTAATTGGACAAAACCCCTTTTCAAGGGTATATTCTTACCTGGCAGTTAATGTTGTGACGGGGATTTGGAAATAGGAAGTCACAGTTTCATATTTCAGGGGATCAGGAATTTGGAGATAATATAATATATCAGTCAGCTTACAAAGAGGAAATCACAAAACATTATTTTTTAGAATATCAAGCAGACTTACATGTAGTCCCTAAAATAAAGGTATCTTTACGGTTACATAAAAATAAGGCATTTCTCAGGCATAAATTTAGGAACATCAAGTCTCTTAATTTAGAGTGTGTGTCTGTGCGTGCGTTGGTGCGTGCGTGCGTGCGTGCGTATGTGTGTTTGTTAGGAAACGCAGCACTATTCCAGCTATTCCGGCGGTCTGTAAATAATGTGGCCTTGACCAGACATACCAGTGATTGACATTATGAGCATCAGTCTACGCAATTGGGATGCGATGACAACCGAGTCAGCGAGCCTGACCACCCGATCCCTTTAGTCGCCTCTTACGACAAGCGTACTCGCCTTTTACTGCAAGAAGACCAATTCGACCCCGGATCTTCACGGGTATCTTAATTTAGAGCTGAGATAGGGATGAGTAAAGGCTGAGTTGAGAAGGGATTGAACAATGTAATTTAGTATATGCTCGGGGGTCTGTAAGAGAGACTATACCAGCATTCCAGTGAACTATACCCATGCTTATAATTATAGTCAACCCAATACCAACACGCACATATATCTAGGGTGGTAAGGCTCGGTGGCTTGGTTGATGCATGTCATCGTATCCCAATTGCATGGGTCGATGCTCATGATATCACTCACTGGATTGTCTGAACCAGACTCGATTATTTACAGACCGCCGTCATATCGCTGGAATTTTTCTGAGTACGGCCTTAAACAACAAACAAACCAAGCCAAATATATCTGGGAGTGATAGTAATTGTGAGCATGGGTACTGTCTGTAAAATCTGATGACGGCAAATATCGTATTGTCGACCCTCCCTCAGCAAACGTGTAACAACACCTCATCCCAGTCTGGGCGGTCAGGTAGTCTAGTGGTTAAAGCGTTCGCTCGTTACGCCGAAGACCTGGGTTCGATTCCCCACATGTACAATGTGTGAAGCCCATTTCTGATATCCCCCGCCGTGATATTGCTGGAATATTGCTAACAGAGGCGTAAAACCATACTCACTCACTTATCCCAGTCCCTTTAACACCCTTCCTTCGGGTAGATGAAGAAACTAATGTGTAGTAAAGCTTAGTAAATATACTCTTGCAGTTCGTAAATTATGAGAAGAAGATGAGTAAATATTACTTAATAAAATCTAGTATAAGCCAGTACGTAAAGCAGTAGTTCTTTGAAAGATGGCTAGTAATCTCTACCGATGAGACAATTTTACTAATCTACGACAGACCACCTACTAATCTTATCAGCAAATATTTACAAGCTGTTTAGTAAAGTCTACTGACAAGTTAGTGGCTGAATGGACAAAGAAATTCCCCAATTAAGTTAGTAAACGTTGCAAACAATATCTGTCAGTGCATATATCTATTTAAATCCAAAGGCAGTTCGAAATAAAAGTTTTTTTGTTTTTATTGACAGCATCCGAAACAATTGAAGGAACGTTTTAAGTATCGGCCATGGCATTCTTTCTCATATCATTAAACCTAAACTTGCAACATACCGATGTTTAGGTTTGCTTTCGAAACAAGCGTAACCTTGCTTCGAGATATGGAGGCTTTGAATGCACCTTAAAATATTCCCGAAAGCTGAATCAGGCTCAACAATAGCAATATGATATTGGGCATTAACTAGCTCGGAACAAAACTACATCAGCAGCAAACGAGACTAGCCTTCTTAATCACCTGCTACCACTAGAATCAGATGATTTGATAACCCTAGAATATTAACAAGAGCAGAGTCAAGTGTCATCCCCACCGCAGCCTCGCTGGTGTGTATATCAGTGCTATGTGCAATATACAATGACAGACAGCTATCAATCAGGCTAATTACACGCTCAGTCGACTTGACAGCTGAGACGGGCACCTGCTGTGTTGGATCAATATATAGAAGGCTGCGATCGTGTCTTATCCATGCTTATGTTGTAGTGGTCACAGCCACATCAACATAACCAGTTTTTAGATTGGATTGGTAATAGAATATCTGCGGGTCATTATTGATGGGAAACGTATGGTTGCGGGAAGTGTGTTAATAATTCAGGGTCTTTTTGGGGTGATGGACGTTTTCATCTAATTTTTTAAAATGTTTTTTTTTATTAACTTTCTGTACGTTGTGTTGGCAAGGCCTAAATGACAGGCGATTAATGAGGATGTGTATTTGACCACTATATATATTTAAACATATCTAGGCCACCCGTGAAGATCAAGGGCCCACTTGCACAAAGCGATCTTAGCGCTACGACTATTGTAAGCCTATGTTAAAGTATGTGAGTTAAGATCATCTTAGCGCTAAGATCGCTTTATGCAAGTGGGCCCTGGTCAGAACTGGTCTTCAGCAACCCATGCTTGTCGAGGCGACTAACGGGATCAGATGGTCAGTGCATGTCATCGTATCTCAATTGCGTAGGTCGACGATAATGATGTAAATCATTGGATTATCTGGTCCAGACTCGATTATTTACAGACCGCCGTGATAATGGCTGGAATTTTGCTGAGTGCAGCGTTAAACAACAAACAAAACTTATCTTGGCGTTGTACATGGCGTCATATGACCCAAGTTCAGTTGTATGGAATACCCCAAGGGGAATATTTGAGATTGTTCATGAAATATGTCTTGTGCATTGGGACTGACTTATACCCGATGACCGTTTAGAAATTAATAATGTCATTCAATTGTTTCAAGTTTCCGTATAAACCGAGCCCCACGTCAGCTGGTAGCTATCGACACCATATGGACGCCCTTATTTAATGTCAACGTAGTTTGTTATATCTACAATTTTTAATTATTAATTCAATTCCTAAAATTAACACAAAGATCTTTATAAAAATGGCTTAGAGGTTGGTGAACTCATATTAAACCATTTATGATGACGTCACGCTGTTGTCCTTGCAGGTGATCCAAAGCCAATTGGCTGGTCATTGTAAACGTACATTTAATTTATACTTGTAAAATTGACGGTCATTATGCAAAATTATAGAGAAATTATATATCAACCATAACACGGTTTAAGTCAGAGAAGTCGTTGATTCCAGAAATAGAATCAACAGTTTGTCGTGATTTCTCCATTACGGAACAGTGAATGTGGAGTTGTTGTTGATTGTTGTTTTACGCTGCACTCAGCACTATACCAGCTGTATGACTGTGGTCTGTAAATAATCGAGTCTGGACCAGACAATCCAGTGATTGACCTCATGCGTATCGATCCATGCAGCTGGGATACGATGACATGCATCAGCCAAGTCAGCGAGCCTGACCACCCGATCCCATTAGTCGCCTCTTACGACAAGCATAATGGTTAGCTGAAGACCAGTTCCAACCCGGATCTCTCATGTTCACAGACCCCAGAGAACAAATTAAAGAAATGAACCCAACTCAAGTCTAGAATGATTTGGCAAGTCTAGATTGCCTAAGCTGAAATTAAGCATTGTTCTGGGCTCCATTTGAATTTGACTTTATATTTTGAAGATATAATTCTTTATATAAGATTAATTTATGTTTTGGAAATAGATGTTAGTCTAACCCCCATGTATATAATGGCACAAAAGTGCAATCTGGAAAATGTACAGAGCTCTGTTAGAATAATATTTCTTGTGAAAGTAGTTATATTCAGCTTGGTGTAATCTGTAAAAGGTCACCAGGATTGCATACACAGAGCTGCTAATCGGATTCCTGCGGACGGCCCGAAGGCCCGTTTGTCTGACGGATGCTGCGAGTAAGTCGATTCGGAAATCATCTTATGGACAAATAATTGTTATCTTATCGCCACATGGTCAGCAAAGGTCAAGCCATGTTACATAACACGCAGGTAGTGGTCACAGCGGTCATGGCCTCTCCGGCTGCCGTGGAAAAGTTTTCTACGGAACACCGCTTCGATATATTTTGGTATAATGGATTTCACCATGTACGTTTATCTATTCAGTGACCATATGCCGATATTTGGTCTCTGGTCTATTTGATTTCTTGATTGTGAATCATAGATTAGTGCATTCTTGTTGCTGACGTAAATAGATTCTGACGTCCAGCATTGCAATAATCACGAAAGCCGTTTGATAATGGATATCTCCCGTGTGTAATTTTTATCACACGGATTATGTCCCACGCTTTATACCGTAGTTGACGTCTGATAAGATGAAAGCCTGAGGGGGTCATTTGACAAGATAAATGTACGGGAGAGCATTGGGGAAATAATTGGTGTGATTATTATGATGTCTGATCGATACATGTGATCATATGATACGCACGACAGGCATTTGGAGATTCGGGAGTCGGAACGGAATTTCTCGCCTGTCTGGCGGATAAATTGAAATCCAAATGATAGAATAATTAAGGCGATTACTTGCTATGCATGTGGGAACATCCATATTTCGTCAATGTCGGACTGGTGTTGATGTAGACAGCTATAATTGGAGATATTCAGCAGTTATATGTCAGATTCGGGAGGGGATTAGTGAAAGTGTGGATGATGGTAATTGATCAGTTATGGGTACTGGTTTGAAGGGGGGTGGTTCGTTAAAACTGATTGAGCTGAATGCGGTATATATATTCGACATTCAGAGTGTGATATCATTGCCAGTTTAATAATGATCGGTGTTGATCGCGGACTACGATGGGAGTTGTACTGCCCTGTCACCCTCGCTCTCTGTGTTGGGCGGGGTGGTGTGGGTGGGTGGGTTGAACGCTACGTCTTCCACTACGCAACTCTACCACCCTCCACATAAGGTTGCAGATATCACCTTGCTCCGTAGTCGGGGATGGAAAGACCAGTTTGCATGGGGATCTCACCCTGGCTCACTCGGGTCCACTCGGGTACAGTCGGTATATTCCGCAACCCACATGACACTCGTGTAGTAGGGATACAATGCACGATTTCACTGTAAACCGCGTAACTCCAGATCCCGCCGCATATAGTCCCAATTAAATGACGGCCATTTTTGAAGACAGTTTGTTGTGTGCTTAACAAATATGAGGTACACGCTTTATATATCTGACCACAAAAACAAACGGAACAATTGAACCATTATATAATGTTGACGACTGCAGCCAGATTTTGTTGCGTCATGTGATAGTCACGTGCACGAAACAAACTAGTTCCAATATGAATTCCTTTCAGTTCTGGCCGAGGACTTTTTGGACTGAAAGAAATCGAGTGACTCTAATCTGTGTTATCCCGTGTTAGATAAATAGGTTTTGGGTGACGTTGAGGTTAAATCAATATAGTGCGCTCACTTTCGTAACTACCTGTCAAGAACTTCCGCCTTTTTCCGGCACTTCAGAACGTCGCGACCGTCTGCATTTTCGTCACCACTCGCGTCGGTCCGCAACCGTTCGGCTAGTCCCGGAATGATTCCTGCCGTCAGAGAACTCGATTCCAAATTGAACCGAACGTGACTTGAGAACCACATTTTCCACTCAAAGTCTCTCTAACTAAGGAATTGAGCTTCACTGGTCAATATTTGATTCTAAATGAGTTCCTCTGACTTACTGCAAATAAATTATTTCCCCTGGTTTGTTCTAAATGTTATTAACACCTTGTAAAACTCGCCACTGCCTCCCAGACAGAAACACTTGTTCTCTTGTTGCCCGAGGAACAAGCCCTCGCCCACGCTGATCGTCCAGGCCCCATTTTTATGTCTTCTCGTAATCAAGACTTTGTGATCAATACTGGAGTAATGTTTCAAATGTCAGATATTTCATCCTTCAGCTTGATTTATTTAAATGATTTGAAACATGGACAAAAAAAGGAAACATCAAATTCTCTTCTTGAGGAAAAATTCAGTATCCCGTAAATATACATGGGATTCCAAGCTGACCTTTCATTTGTATTGAGGTGTCGTAGTGGTTAATATGGAAATATCAATATTTGAAATTCATATGAGGGAAATTGCAACCGTAATGGTTTGTGTGTTGTCAATGATAGCCTTCCTCAGCTGATACACGTTAATTTATACCATGCTTATTGTACGGAACATGGATTGATCGAAAGTTGAGAGAACAAATCGAAATGTGATGAGATGCCAGTCGGAATGTTATGAAGCCAAATGAGGAAACAACTTAGTTTTGAATGGTTTTGTCAGAAAGACAGAATTGCTGAACTGATAATCCTAAAATCCTATCTGTCCGGCATGTAACGGATGTGGTTGGTTGGTTTGTTGTTTAACGCCACACTGAGCAATGTTACAGCTATATGACGGCGGTCTGAAAATTATCGAGTCTGGACCAGACAATCCAATGAGTGTTTAACAATGCACTCAGCAATATTCCAGCTAAATGATGGAGGTCTTCTAATAATTGAGTCTGGACCAGACAATCCTGTGATAGACATCATGAGCATCGATCCACGCAATTGGGATACGATGACATGCATCAACCAAGTCAGCGAGCATGACCACCCGACCCCGTCAGTCGCCTCTTACGACAAGCATAGTCGCCTTTTACGGCAAGCATGGGTTGCTGAAGACCTAGTCTAGCCCGGATCTTCACGGATCCCATATACTTGTTTGTAACATCGGTATACTCTCAATTTGTTAAGCCCATTTCGCCCCTCTTCCTTTCTTAACTTATCACGACAACGGGTAATATATTCATTCATACACCATTGTTCCACCTGTGTACAAACAGAAAATTTATCTATAAAACCTGTTGCGTTTACCAGGTTTCCTAAATCCATATTATTAAACCTCTTTCTTACCCTACCATTTGCATGACGCATGAGTGAGTAAGTTGGGTTTAACGCCACTTTTAACAGTATTCCATTTATATCACGGCGTGTCAGCTTAATGTGGGAAGAAAGCTCGAAGTGATGCAGGTCTTAGACGTTCACCACTTCGGTGAAACCCACGGGCACGGCAATGGTGCTGACAAACCTAGAAACATAATCTGGGCGAACCGGGATTTGAACCCACAATCATAGGTTTCTGACGTGCGCAATCGCGGCGCCTTAGACGACTGGGCCACCCGTGCCCCCGCATGTCGCATGATGCGCTAAAATGGATGGATGGTCCGGCTTGATTGTGTGCCTTCGTATTCCGACCTTGTTCATTGTATCAACCACTGGTTTGTTTAGCCAAGAATACACAACACAATAAACACACAGAAAACACATGACCACCTTCGTCCTTAGTGTGTTCTCAGAACTCAGCGCAAAGTTCCACGCTCTTTCCATTTTATTTCATTGGGTATTTTGGAAGCAGCAGAAAATATATTATACACTCATATACCACTCGTTGTGAAACGCGCAGTAAATTACGCGATATAAAGATACGGTTTTGATTCTTTGTTATTCATAACATGCATATCTCTTGTGAAACAGAAATTGCAATTTTAGATTGAAAAAAAATTGAAACAAGTTTGAATAAAACATATTACATTATTAAAATGTGTTTTTTTATATGTGCTCCATGTGCTTCAGTTCCTGTAAATCCGTTACAGACCGCTGTCACATAACTGTATTGCTGACGACGAGAAACAAACATTCACTCACGCATCCTGGTTAAGACGAAGCCAAGACGCTTTGACCAATGTCCTCTCATGTTATTGAAAACTTCGAGTGACAGTTTCTAAATTGATCTGAGACCAAAGTTGTTTGTAACTGTTGAGACTGTTAGTTCCGGTAATTGATGGCTGGAGCTTGTTCAGCAAATCGATCCCTGCGTGACAATTATTGTAAATGTCTGTTAAAGTGCGCGAATTCGCTCGTGCTAATTTGTACTCGAGACACTCAATCCATTCGAAAACCAAATTCACATTGTGTTTTTTCAAACCCTTCTCAAATATTAGGCGGCGTAAGAGCAAAAGACATGACCAAAAAAACGAAAACACTTTCTCGTTAATTCACTGACCGCAAGTAGTCCATTAGCAACTTCCGCGAAGTATAACATGGCGGTTTCGATGTGTTCACGTTTCTCCCTGTGTTCTCGTTTCTCGCTGTGTTCACGTTTCTCGCTGTGTTGCTTTCAAAGGAAATTGTTTATTTATTACTCATACTATTCTTAAAGTGCACGATTTAAGTTTTTGAGAACCCGACACGGGCAGTGAGCTTCGTGACGTCACATCCGGTATTTCAAAAGGTTGACGCTTTCAAAGGAAACAACCTACTCATTTTCGCCTAAGCTTCCTCTTTGATCAACGTTGTTTTGGTGAACAGAAACTTGTTATTTTATTCCCGTGAGTCGAGATTCCGTAAACAAATAACGCAGAACGTGCGACATGCCCTGACGTCGCTCACGTCAAAATTACAATCATATCGACGACAAAACTATGCTGTGTGCTCTTTTTGTCACCTCGTGTTATGGGAAAATACAAGTCAATAATATTGGCCTCCGTACCTTTATCGCTGAATAGGACTGGTGAATACATACGGCGATATACTCAATTGTACGTGTAATTCAAGGAACAGACTTTTATCCAATCAGTGCACGAATTTGAAGTCCTTGCAATCGTTGTTGAAAATTGCGTAATATGATATAAACTCTGGAAGGTCGTTTTTAATCTTAATGTGTTTCATAGTGCTTATAGTTTTATAGTGCAGGCTTATCATATGTCTCAGTAGACAAGCGAGGTAATTGCTACTCGACACCCTAATGGAGAAGATGTTTTACGAACTCCAATTACAACTCTTTTTCGACGAGTATTCGGTTTGATTTGATCGAGTTTTGTTGTTTTACGCCGCACTATGTTGCTATAGGACTGCGGTCTGTAAAGACACATCAGTGATTTATAGTACGAAGAACGATCCACACCAAATCACCGAGTCTGATCCCCAGATCCCTTCAGTCGCCTCATACGACAAGCATAGGTTGCTTTGGTCCATTTCTAACCCGGACGTCCCTGGACACGCCAGAAACCTATGATTGTGGTTTCGAATCCCGGTTCGCCCCGATTATGTTTCTAGGTTTGTCAGCACCATACCCGTGCTCGTGGGTTTCACCGAAGTGGTAAACGTCTGAGACCTGCATCATTTCGGGCTTTCCTCCCACATTAAGCTGACACGCCGCGATATAACTGGAATACTGTTAAAAGCGGCGTTAAACCCAACTCACTCACTCACTCACTCACTCTAACCCGGAATCCCAACGGGGAAGTGGATTCGAAACCAGTACCAGCTCAACAGGGGTACACAATCTTTTCAACAAAATGACAACTATTTCTCTAACCTGGAGGTTAAGGCGTTTGCTAATCACGACAGATGCAAGTTCTCTTTCCGGAATGTGACCAATCTGAAACACATTGTTTGGTCCCCTCTTGCTATAAAAGTCCAGTTTCCACCCTTGCCGAATTTGGCTAGAATTAGGGAGTTATATTTTGGCTGGACTAACGAGTCTATGCATTGTCCAATCAAAATCGCGCAACGAAATCGACATCGTAAACTACCGTGCTGATTTCGGTCGATAGCAGGATTTGAAAAGCATGTGTACCGTCATCATGTCGCCAACAGAAGTTTTTCAAATCTTTTCATGTTTTTAATCAAGATGCTCACGTGATTTGACGCACTTCGCAAAGAAAGACCCGTTTTATTACAATATAGATCTTGTTTATTGATAAGATCGTGCTCAGTGGAGCCGCCATTCTGTTTGAAACAAATGCAAGTGATATGAGAAGTGGAATCTGATGGTCAACAGGAAGAACATAGAAGGGACATTACTCGTTATAGCCACTGGCGTTCCGACCGAGCCCAGACATTCCAGCCAAGTTCGGCAAGGGTGGAAACTGGACTTTTAGAGTCAGTTAACTCCCTTGCCTTGGGAAGATGCGTGCGTTGATGCAGTGTTGTTAACTCTAAACTTAAGCATCTTAGTGGCACTGGGAACAGAAGTCCCATCAAATAAACAACCACGCGCGGTCTTCAGCAACCAATGTTTCGTTAGAGACGGCTAACGGGAGCGGATGGTCAGACTCGCTGACTTGGTTGATGCATGTCAACGTATCCCAATTGTGTAGATAGATGCTCATGATGTCAGTCACTGGATTGTTTAGTCCAGACTCGATTACATACCGATCGCCGTCATATGGCTTGAATATTGCGTGTGTGCGTGTGGCAGCTGTTTGCACAAGTCCGGAATAGTGCTGGCCCATTGAGATATCATGCCGCAGTTTAACAAGGATACCCGACTCAGACACAGTATGCTGACTCCGAACCGACCAGTCCTTGTTTTAGCCCCTTAATGCCGAGCGCCAGGCAGGGCATCTTTTAACGTATTTTGGTATGACACGGCCGGAGTCGAACCCCGACCTCCTGCTCTCCGCGCATGCGGAAAGCCGAAATAAAGAAAACCAAAATGAGGAAAGCCTTCATGACACCATAAAACTGTATTACAAGAGGATAACTTTTCAACAGTCAACTGTCCCTTTGTATCGAGCAATGTTATGTGTTTGTGCCGGGTGCCACCGATGGTGCTTGAGACGTTCACCTTCTGGCGAACACCTGGTATCGGCACCATTTGATGGTGATTCATAAACATATTTCTCAGGATACAGTCGAATTCGCTTTCAGCACAGATTTCTTGTGACTATAGAAAGGGCTGTGATGCTTTTATTTACCATATTGTGAGAGCCAATAGCACGTGTATTGTGCTGACAAACCAAGGGCCATAATCAGAACGAATCTCTTATTAGAACTTATGATCACCGGATCCTTGCATTCCTAGGTGACGTAACTCTGCACAGCGAATTGCGCTTCTTTAGAACATAGTTATCTGTGTGGTAATTTCTTTAACTCGATATCGCTGGCTCTTGCTCCACACAACTTTAGGCGAGTCCACCTGCCGCGTGATTGCCTGCCCGTGGCTGATCGCTCTCTTGGGATATTATGCCAACCAACTGAATATATACACCTGTGTAGAGCTAACCAGATTATAGCTAGGCTGGAAATAAAACACCAACCCTTACTTCGTCAAAACCCTTTTTAAATATTTAGTTTTTAGCAGAAACCCTGAACAGTACAAAACTCATTGGAATTAAAGTTCTAACAGAAGAATTGAAGAAATTAAGTGTCTGTTATTAGGATTTGAAGTATGTGTATTACCAAATTCGCACTTGCCCGAAAATACTGCAAAATGTAAATACGACCAAAACAAAACCCTGAGTGTCAAAGGAAGAACAAAGTATAACATGTTATCATTCGTAGCCAATCATTCACATCCGTCAATAGAAAATATCAAATTCGAAAGCCATTTTTTAAATTTTTAAATCGAAACACAATGATTGTACGGAGGGTACACTGTTTGTTTGTTTGTTAGCTTGTTTGTTTGTTAGCTTGTTTGTTTGTTCGAGTCTGACCACTGATCCATTAAGTCACCTCGCACGACAATCACTGGTTCGGCACAAAGTTACAATACCGTATTAAACATAATAAGCGCCCTGTGCGCTCTCAAACGAGGGTCTCTTATTAGAATATTTTTTTGGTGGAAAAAAAGAGAGTTGAAAGATCGTAAATTTCGTGGTTTATGCTGACAGCCTGACATGTTTATATATACATGATAGATATATTTTTCAAGATTTTTAATGCCCATAATTAAGGGTTTATATAACAAACGAGTTCCTATTATACACGAATAAAAAAGTCTTGATCAATCGGAAGGGGTGCTAATTGGGATTGTTCACAAGCCAATATATATTAGCAAATATCGCCGTAGGCGCTTATTACGTCCAATACGGTATTTGAAACTTAGATGTCATGTGGTTGCATTTTGACTTCTTACCCCTCTCTTCACTGAACCAGTATATTTTTACACAAAATTGCCCAGCCACAAAATTCTTTTTACAAACTGGAATGGGGGACTGTTAAATGGATAAAATCAATCCAACAACAATCCTTTCCATTTTTATTACATAAAAACAAACTCGGTAAACTATATATTGTCGCAACCAGTATCAGTACGATATGAAGGGACTATCAACCAGCCATTTTATATGGTACTGGCGGGGGTACGGGTGGCCCAGCCGTCTAAGGCGCCGCAATTCGCCGTGCTGAGTCGCGTCCCTGGGGCGCCTCAGAAACCTATGATCGTGGTTTCGAATCCCGACTCTCCCCGATTATTTTTTAAAGTTTGTCACCACCATACCCGTGCTCGTGGGTTTCACCAAATCGGTAAACGGCTAACACCTGCATCACTTCGGGCTTTCCTCCCACATTAAGCTGATACACCTTGCTATCTCTTCAACACTGTTCAAAGCGGCACAAACCTCACTCACTCACTATATAGTACTGGCACTGGTTGTTCTCTGGTGGACGCTTGGATAATTTCATTACCGTTTTATCACAGGTTTTACGGTAGCAGCGATCAATGTTCACCACAATAAAGCTCGACAATAACAGGATATGGTCACATACTTATTGGTGCAATAAACAAGTTCATGGCCTGGCCAAAATCTAATTACATCCATTTTGTAACCGAGATGCGACCTTATTGCCTGGTGTCTGCCTCACTCCGGCTATTGCGCATGCGCGTTGGCGCTGAAGTATATTAGTTTCATCAAGTGAATAAACTGACGACGCATTTAGAATTCCGAATTATTTCATCCTTCATCAAAAGAATGCTAATGTGGGATATAAAAGGGATTGTGATCCCGTGGCGGATGGTACATGTTTAGGTTAGCGAAGGGCATGTGTTGTGGTATTGCTGACGCCAGGGTGTTCAATATAATCCTATTTGGTTTCGTTTCTTGGTGCACTCTGAATGTAAACCAGTATACGTTTAATATAATTTGTCTTAGAATATAAATACATCGGAATAGAAATCTGTAATAAGATAAGAAATAAAGGCGACTCTCAAATATGACTGGAACAAGTAAGTTTGAGAAAATAAATATGGACAAGTAATTGTTGAATTTAGAAGGAGTTTGTGTATATTGGAGTGGTTAGTACATACATGTGAGTATGTTTTTACCCTGCTGTTAGCAATGTTCAAGCAACATCACAGCGGGGGACACCAACATAGACTTCACGTCATGTGGGGAAATGAACATTTTTAACAACATCTTCGTTACCACATATTGAAGTAGTTTGTACATGTTGAAGTGGTTTCTTTATATTGAAGTAGTATCTACGTATTGAAGTTGTTTCTTTATTTTGAAGTAGTATCTACGTATTGAAGTTGTTTCTTTATATTGAAGTAATTTCTACGCATTGAACTTATTTCTTTATATTGAAGTAATATCTACGCATTGAAGTTGTTTCTTTATATTGAAGTAGTATCTACGTATTGAAGTTGTTTCTTTATATTGAAGTAGTATCTACGTATTGAAGTTGTTTCTTTATATTGAAGTAATTTCTACGCATTGAAGTTATTTCTTTATATTGAAGTAATATCTACGCATAGAAGTTATTTCTTTATATTGAAGTAGTTTCTACGTATTGAAGTTGTTTCTTAATATTGAAGTAATTTCTACGCATTGAAGTTGTTTCTTTATATTGAAGTAGTTTCTACGTATTGAAGTTGTTACTTTATACTGAGGTAGTTTCTACTTATTGAAGTTGTTTCTTTCTATTGAAGTAGTATCTATGTATTGAAGTTGTTTCTTTATATTGAAGTAGTATCTACGTATTGAAGTTGTTTCTTTATATTGAAGTAATATCTACGTATTGAAGTTGTTTCTTTATATTGAAGTAATATATACGCATTGAAGTTATTTCTTTATATTGAAGTAATATCTACGCATTGAAGTTATTTCTTTATATTAAAGTAGTTTCTACGTATTGAAGTTGTTTCTTTATATTGAAGTAATTTCTACGCATTGTAGTTATTTCTTTATTTTGAAGTAGTTTCTACGTATTGAAGTTGTTTCTTTATATTAAAGTAATATCTACGTGTTGAAGTTGTTTCTTTATACTGAAGTAGTTTCTACGTATTGAAGTTGTTACTTTATACTGAGGTAGTTTCTACTTATTGAAGTTGTTCCTTTATATTGAAGTAGTATCTATGTATTGAAGTTGTTTCTTTATATTGATGTAGTATCTATGTATTGAAGTTGTTTCTTTATATTGAAGTAGTATCTATGTATTGAAGTTGTTTCTTTATATTGCAGTAGTATCTACGTATTGAAGTTATTTCTTTATATTGAAGTAATATCTACGTATTGAAGTTGTTTCTTTATATTGAAGTAATATTTACGCATTGAAGTTATTTCTTTATATTGAAGTAATATCTACGTATTGAAGTTGTTTCTTTATATTGAAGTAATATCTACGTATTGAAGTTGTTTCTTTATACTGAAGTAGTTTCTACGTATTGAAGTTGTTACTTTATACTGAGGTAGTTTCTACTTATTGAAGTTGTTTCTTTCTATTGAAGTAGTATCTATGTATTGAAGTTGTTTCTTTATATTGAAGTTATTTCTACGCATTGAAGTTATTTCTTTATATTGATGTTATTTCTACATATTGAAGTATTTTCTACGTATTGAAGTTGTTTCTTTATATTGAAGTAATATCTACGTATTGAATTTGTTTCTTTATACTGAAGTAGTTTCTACGTATTGAAGTTGTTTCTTTATATTGAAGTAATATCTACGCATTGAAGTTATTTCTTTATATTGAAGTTGTTTCTTAATATTGAAGTAATTTCTACGCATTGAAGTTGTTTTTTTATATTGAAGTAATATATACGCATTGAAGTTATTTCTTTATATTGAAGTAGTTTCTACGTATTGAAGTTGTTTCTTTATGTTGAAGTAGTATCTATGAAGTGAAGTTGTTTCTTTATACTGAGGTAGTTTCAACGTATTGAAGTTATTTCTTTATATTGAAGTAGTTTCTACGTATTGAAGTTGTTTCTTAATATTGAAGTAATTTCTACGTATTGAAGTTGTTTCTTTATATTGAAGTAATATATACGCATTGAAGTAATTTCTTTATATTGAAGTAGTTTCTACGTATTGAAGTTGTTTCTTTATATTGAAGTAGTATCTATGAAGTGAAGTTGTTTCTTTATACTGAGGTAGTTTCAACGTATTGAAGTTGTTTCTTTATATTGAAGTAGTATCTATGTATTGAAGTTGTTTCTATATATTAAAGTAATTTCTACGTATTGAAGTTATTTCTTTTTATTGAAGTATTTTCTACGTATTGAAGTTGTTTCTTTATATTGAAGTAATATCTACGTATTGAAGTAGTTTCTACGTATTGAAGTTGTTTCTTTATATTGAAGTAATATCTACTTATTGAAGTTGTTTCTTTATATTGAAGTAGTTTCTACGTATTGAAGTTGTTTCTTATACTGAAGTTGTTTCTACGTATTGAAGTTGTTTCTTTATATTGAAGTAGTATCTACGTATTGAAGTTGTTCTTAAAATTGAAGTAGTTTCTACTTATTGAAGTTGTTTCTTTATATTGAAGCAGTTTCTACATATTGAAGTTGTGACGCCAGATGTAATTCTTCCAATATATTGAATATTGAAGTGTTGCGAGATCCAGTTGTCACAATATGGCTGAAATACTGCTGACGTGACTTTTAACTTAAAGTCATCCTCGTGACATGCCGAAATTCTTCCTATATATTGAAGTTGTTACTGGCAGAAACGAAGCTGACAACTCGGTGATTCCGCAAATGTTCATCCGATAAAGCTGCATTTCTAACAATCATCCAGCAGAACAGAGCTCCAAGCCGGGTGCACTGCAGTCCCGAAAAACAGAGCCAGACTCCATCAGGCGAAAAGCAAGCCTCACAGCTCTAACTGGACAGGGGCGCTGGGGTAGCCAATTGGTTAAAGCGTTCATTCGTCACACCGAAGACCCGGGTTCGATTCCCCAAAGGGGTACATTGTGTGAAGCCAATTTCTGGTGTTCCCCCCCTTGATATTGCTGGAACATTGCTAAAAGCGGCGTAAAACCATACACTCACTAACTAACTGGTTCATTAGGTGTTACCGAACGGGATTTGCGCAGTTGAGGGTAGACATCGTGCGTTTATTTCAAGCGCTGCCTAGACCCAAAACGAGGTTAACATTAGTGTGCTGTTTGTGTGACGGGACATTCTACCCATAAATCCTTGTTTTGAGAGGATGGTTATCGCTCGATGTCTCCCTTTAACACACCGTTGGTCTTGATAGTTATTTTTTTTGTCCGCGGTCTAAACCGACAAATAACCTCACAAATGCAAACACCCCCAAACCCTTTACAGAAATTAAAGAAGTTGTAATCCATAAATTGTGTCTACTTTGTCACCTAACCCATCCATTTAGCTTACCATTTTGACCAACCAACACACCACCAAGGCAATTTTCAACGCTGCGAATATCTTCATTACTTTAACACCAATTGCGAATTCATAATTAGGCCACATCAAAAACTTGGATTGGGCTGAGAAATCCGCAAAAGTAGGGTCAACACATATACGAACAAAGCATTCCATTTTCCTAATCGGTCAAGGAACCTACAAATTTAACATAACTGTTCTCACCAAATGACACATTCGCATGTTGCCGATATCTTTCGATAAACCATCTCCACGATGTCACACGCAACGAATTCGTTGTCCGACTAACCAGGCGCCGCCGCTCTGACAGGCACGGCTAATGTCACGCGCATATAGCGGTGTTTCCATCTCCGACAAGTTGGTTTAATGAGAGTTCCCCGTGAGACAGTGTGGTATTGACTGGTCGGGGAAACACTTCAGACAGGCTGAGAGGCGATGTTCGGTTTCTGAGACCACATCACCAGGAAAATGAACAGGCGAAAACACTAGGTCATTAGCGCTCCTTGTCTTCAAGGGGTGCTCCGAGATCATGTGGCTTCAAGCGATGGGTGTTGATGGATTGCGTTTTTTGTTATATTTAATTACAATAGTTTCTATATAAGTAGTAGAAAACTGTTATGTTTATTCAAATTGTGAGGTATGTGATATCGGTCTTTATATAAACTGCCGAACAAAAGAAAGAATACAACCATGTTTGATGGTGGCTGACAATGAAACCAACAATAGATGTTTATTCGATGGTGATGTATTTGATGCGGGTTTCATAGCTGTGTTTTGGACCTTAAGTCTATTAATTATTTGGGTCAAACGTTGTGGTGGCGAATGGGTCAAAGGTATTCATAGACTGAAGATTATGGATGTGATGTGCTGGATAAACGAGGGTGTGGTGGCGAATGGGACAAGGGTAATCATAGACTGAACATTATGGATGTGATGTGCTGGATAAACGAGGTTGCCCCAGATGCAGTTACTACAGCGACCGTGTTAACTCTTTTCCGGGGTGATGGAGTGGCTGGGTGGGTGGCTTGGAGGGGGATGGGGGTGGTCTGTGGTGTGTCGGTGATTAAAGTGCTGCAGTTCGTTTCGGAGAGCTGCGCTCCTTAGCCATAAGCCGCTGATCGAGAGTTCGAATCCCAGATTCGACCTGATTGTGATTCTTGGTTTGTCAGTACCACGCCGGGGTTGAGGAATCCACAAAGTGGTAACCGTCTCCAAATTGCAACGCCTCGGGATTTACGGGATTATCCACAACAAGCAGACACCGTGAAAGAACTCACACACTGTTCAAAGCTGCGCTAAAACAAACTGACTCACTCACTCACTCAAACGTTGAGAAATGATGCATCTATGGTTTGTCACATCCTCCATTCAACTATAAAACAAGATTGTTATCCGAAACAACCACAGTATGTATCTCCGAGTAGTAGTAGTAGTAGTAGTAGTAGTAGTAGTAGTAGTAGTAGTAATAGTAGTCTTAGCTGAAGCAGTAGTCATCGTAGTAGTTGTAGCACCAGAAGCAACAACACTAGAAGTGAATGAATAGGTACAGTTTTGCGCCTCTTTCAGCAATACTCCAGCAACATCACGGCGAGGGACTCCAGAAATGGGCTTCAAACATTGTACCCATGTGGGGAATACACCACTATTGGACCACTAAACGGTATTTTATCGAAAAACATAAATTGTCCCTGAAAATTCTTGAAGAACTAATAATGCTTCATATCCAGAAAAAGATGCCAAACATTACTTTGTTGCAATGTGTTTTCCTTTTTAAAAAATCAGGCTAATAATTTTAAATTAAAAGATATCTGGTTTTTCATCTGAAGCTGAAAAAAATATCTCATCTCAATACAAAGTTTACGACCGTCGTTTTGGAAATATTGCTTTTTTAAACGATTTTACTATGCATCAAAACAAAAAACAATTCAAAAGGATGAAATATATATTTCTTAAAATCTAACGCAGAATGTTTTCAGATATGTTACGGAACAACTCTTTTGTGCTAAATTTAAAAAATCAGTTTTGTAATTTGTTCTTTACAAAAGTATCAACCACAGACATATATCATCTCAATAACCGGACCCTTTTTAACGTCTTAAAATGGTCGTTGGATCAACAAAATCGACAAGATTTCAACGACTTTTCTTCGTTGACGCCACACGTACGTTGTAGTATTTCCTCTACAGACGGAACCAAGTTGACCCTGACCGCAGCTGTCTGAGTATCCGGTCTTGACGTCAGCTTTCATACAGACAACGGAACTGGACACATCTCGCCAATAATATGAGATGCGTGTTTAAGGGCCTCTACCAATTTACTCTCCCAGTCTGTGGTGAGATTCAGCGACGTCTCAAAATAATGAACGAAGTGTTAAGCGCTTCAGCCGTGTCCTCAAGACTGGCTCGCCTGATCACAAAAACACTTCTAGAAATGGACATGATAGATAATTGGTTTGGAAGACGGTATATAAACTGATGGAAACGAATACGAGAACAGTGAAAAATATAGGGAAATAAGCTTTACTGACGGTACATTTGAAATAGCGCGCATACAAATTCAACACATGTCAGAATCAAATGTTGAGATGGGCTTGTGTGCATTGTTTCCAACGCGTATTTGGCAGACAAGGCTGGGAACCCATGATAGCATATCACTTTACTGTGTCTGAGACTTAGTGTTCCCTTATTCATTTCCATCAGTATTTTATAGTGAATCAAAATTAATTTTCTTGTTTTGATGAAAATAAGTTTGATCTTGTATCAATAGTGTCCAGGGGCGATCGGGTAGCCTAGTGGTTAAAGCGTTCGCTCGTCACGCCGAAGACCCGGGTTCGATTCCCAACATGGGTACAATGTGTGAAGCCCATTTCTGATATTGGCCGTGATATTGCTGGAATATTGCTAAAAGCGGCGTAAAACCATACTCACTCACTCAATAGTGTCCATGTTTTGTATTCATGTTATTTACGAGGCGGGCTGTGATTGTTTCCAGTGTAGCATAGGAACAGTCATCACTCAAACTTGTATCTGTTTATTTTCTTCGCTTTACGTGATCCGATTGTTAGAAAAGGTCAGAAACAAAAACGATTATATATCAATTTTCGAAGATGTGTTTTCTTGGATCTGCGCATCGAGTGTTCCAAATGTCAGAGTGCCTGATTTCCGCCATTTCGTATCGTCGCGTGATTTAAGTGAGGGCGATAGTGCGATAACACCAAACAATGACACAATGCGATAACACGATGCGATGACACGATAGCATGAAAAGATGACTCGATGGCATGAATCAGTCACAATAAAGTGTAGATTTCACTCCATTTCCATTAGACCACCTGTCTGCGTCCGACTGTCCGTCCGCTTGTCTCCGTTTGACTGTCTGTCCGTCCGCCTGTCTGCGTCTGACTGTCCGTCCGTCCGCCTGTCTGCATCTGATTGTCCGTCTTTCTGCGTTTCACTGGCTGTTTGCGTTTGACTGTCCGTCTGTCTGTATCTGACTGTCCGTTTGTCTGTCTGCGTTTGACTGTCTATCCGTCTGTCTGCGTTTGACTGTTCGCCTGTCTGTGTGCGCCAGTCCGTCTGCGACGCCATTGTCCGCCGAGAGGAAATGAAACTTCATGTCACTTTGATTCAATTAACGTTCCTGTACTTTTCCTGTGCAACACTGAAAATCATTTGAATATTTCTTTACGTAGCTTGCAAACATATCGCGAACTTGTGCCCCTTGCTACTTCAGGGTTTTTCTTTAAATTCAATTATTTTACTTTTGGGGCATTTTCATGAAAGTGAGATGAACCCGACGCAACTGACGTCTGGAGACTACACATGCCCATCTGATGATTAATGGACGCGTTCTGCTGTTATGGATTTTCTATTTTTCTCAACTTAAATTCAAATGACAAAGTTGAATCCGTTTCCGATCAACGGTTTTTCAAGAAACTTTGGAAGGAGCGGGAGGAATGTTCCTCTTCACATTTGTTTATTAAGGAGGAAACTGAAACACGATCTGGTCAAAGTCATTTTCCATGTTTTTCAGTAGATACACGGACGTTGATTCGGTTAAGCCTCTGTGGTTGCCTAGCGTCTCATCAGCCTCAGCCAGTGTCATCAGCCGTGCCTTGTCGGGCAGAAGGAGGGACACTCCTGACCCTTGCTTGATTGCCCCTCTGTTAAATGGAGTGATGTCCCTGCTCATCCTAGTCTGCCCACGCTACAACAAGCGGAGGAGGGGCTAATGACCCCGTTACCTTTACGACCTACACAATCGGGAGATTAAACGAGCTGGTTCCATTCCGTCAGTTTCAGGATTTCGAATGAGCATTCGTCACACTCGCATGTTATCGTAATCCAAAAGAAGGCACACGTGACCACTCGTGTCATTCCGGCACAAGAAAGTGAGGTTACGGAAAAGAGCGAGTGGTGACGAATGTACAAGAAGGGTCTCATCCGACTTGTCCCGGAAAGACACGAGTTGGTCGCGAATGGGTAACGTGTGATTTCATTCCACCCCTTACCATAGGTAAACCCAGTGGCGACAAACAGGAATGGGCATTTGTTGCATGTTAAAAGATCGTTTAAGTAATTTTGATCCATCCTGTATACAAGTCACATTTTTTTTAAATGTCTTTTTTTTATATTGTATTATGTTTCAACTTATATAATAACAACTAATATCGAGAAACAAAAATCGATTTTAGTTCTATTTCAGTTGCCGGTTTGAAATGAGGGGGACCTCTTTTGGGTTTAACAAAGTTTCATTGCGAATACGGTAAATTAGAAATTAATGCGTCAATAGATTAATACGGGTTGACGCACGTGGTTGTCCTCCCGGGCAAATATATTACTTTCTACAAATGTACCCTATAAGTACCCGGCCCGAGAGGGGTCACTAAACTAGGGACAGGTCGGGTGGTCACACTCGATGATTTGGCTGAATGTCACCGTGCGCCGATGGCGTTGACGTTGCACGTTTTCAGTCACTGGTTTGCCTGGTCCGGACGGATTAACAGATAAACGAGATGAAGATGGATATTGCCGACTGCAGCGTAAACAACATTCATCTTCTCCCCGTAAAGGCGTGTTCCTTGACAGGAGCACTCCAGTGTGCACAAATAAAGCACAGTTGTTTGTAGCTGAACATGGTATTACCATGTAGGTATGATCTTTTATTGTGTTCAGTACCCATGATGTCGTAAGAGGCGACTAACAGGATAAGGTGGCTCGCTGACTTGGTTGATGCATGTCATCGTAGCGCAATTACGTTCTTCGTTGCTCATGACATCAATCACTGGATTGTCTGGTCCAGGCTCGATAATTTACAGGCCGCTGGATATTTGCTGGAAAATTGCTGAGAGTGGCGTTAAACAACAAACAAACAAACAAACAAACAAACCATGTAGGTACAGGCAGGGTGTTGTTTTCAGACATCTATATACTCTAACCCCAAGAAGCCAATCACGATGATTTGAACAAATTTTGGCACTACTTTTGTTTTTACCGATGATGGACGACGAACAAGAGGCCGTGACAAGTTGACATTGATCTCTGGGCTAAGTGAGCCGATAATAAATCACAATTTTCCACAAAAACGTCGCGTCACAGAATCTTGCAAACTGGGTTTAAGAAGACGGAGATAATTTGGTTACCGTGGAATGCCGCTGGATGAATCTCCTCGCTGAAATCGAAATGATAAATGGGGGATTAAGCCTTGGAACTTCAGTGGGATTTGCTGCTAGGTCATTTTCTCGCCTTCTTCACTTAGATGGATCAGTCCGGACTAGCCTCTCGCTCTTGAACTTTGTTGCAGTATGCGATGTTGTCATACGGGTTGTACTCAACAAACAAGCCGGCATTTGTAGTCACCAATCAAGTCTGTATCTGTAGTCAGCAATGAAGCCTTTGTTTGTAGTCAGCAATGAAGCCTTTGTTTGTAGTCAGCAATGAAGCCTATATTTGTAGTCAGCAATGAAGCCTTTGTTTGTAGTCAGCAATGAAGCCTTTGTTTGTAGTCAGCAATGAAGCCTATATTTGAAGTCAGCAATGAAGCCTATATTTGTAGTCAGCAATGAAGCCTATATTTGTTGTCAGCAATGAAGCCTATATTTGTAGTCAGCAATGAAGCCTATATTTGTACTAGGTGATGAAGCATGTAATTGTAGTCAGCAATGAAGCCTATATTTGTAATCAGTGATGAAGCTTGTAATTGTAGTCAGCAATGAAGCCTTTATTTGTAGTCAGCATTCAAGTCTGTATCAGTAGTCAGCAATTAGGCCTATATTTGTACTCAGTGATGAAGCTTGTAATTGTAGTCAGCAATGAAGCTTGTAATTGTAGTCAGCAATGAAGCCTGTATTTGTAGTCAGCTATGAAGCCTATATTTGTAATCAGGAATGAAGCCTATATTTGTAATCAGGAATGAAGCCGTTGTTTGTTGTCAGCAATGAAGCCTATATCTGTAGTCAGCAATGAAGCTTGTATTTCTTAGTAGCAATAACAAGTAACGCCTGCATGAGATATATTGTAACTTCAACAGTGCTTATCACTTTTGTTTATTCTAGTTACATCCTAGGTATCACTATCCATCATCAGCTTCCTCAGTGAGAACTAGAGAGAATCCCATCCCAATCAACCATATCGAGTAAATAGTTTAGAAAGCTTACCTCAAGCCCAAATTTTGAATCCTTACCACTTAAAAGATATGTTGCTTAAGATTCAACTGTCAGAACTTTCCGTAGATCACATTTTGATCTGTTACATCCACTATGCAACCGCAATATTCATATCTTCATGAAACTAAAGTATAAAGGAATCTGACAATATCTAGTGAAACAAATGAAATATAATTGTTTTCAGATTCATTTGGAATAACAGTACACTAACAGTATGTGAGACTTACTGAGAAGTCCACCATGTTGGAGGATCATCTCCCTCATAGGGCAGAAGTCTGTCAACATGGACAACCCGAGGTGAGTTATTGGAACCATCCTGTACACGGTAAGTCACATCATCAATCTGTTTGATGACCACCCGTCCCTTCTTCCAGCGAGTAATGAACTTCCTGCTGGATGGGAGGTTCTTCCCAGGATTATATAACCACACTGGTTGTCCAACCTTGAGTCGAAACTCTTGAGATTCCACATCATACCTTTTCTTTCGGATTTCGGAAGACTGTTTAGGGCTTCGACGGGCAGACTCAGTGGCATATTCAAACCTCTCCCTGAGTTTCTCAACATATTCATCATGCTTCTGAGCATTTTCATTTGGGTTTCCGGTAATCAGTTGGATTGGTGACCGTACTTCCCTACCCAATGTGTGTTCATTTGGTGTAAAACCAGTAGACTAGAAGGTATGTAAGCTGCCATGACATAGGGAAGGTGCTTGTCCCATGATTTTGGTTTCCCATCTGCATATATGCAGAGCCTGGCACCCAAGGTACGGTTAATACGCTCAACCTGGCCATTGGCTTGCGGTCGAAGAGCTGTTGTCCTCGTTTTCAAAATGCCAAGCAACTTACAGAGTTCTTGGAAGAGAGTAGCCTCATATTGTCTGCCCTGGTACACTGTAGTGAAGGTGTACCAAAGCGACAAACCCACTCTTCCACTATCGTCTTGATTCTGTTTTAGCCTCAATATTTGGAATGGTATTGGCCCCAGTCCACTTTGTAAAGTCATCTGTAACCACCAAAATGAACTTGTTACCAGACTGTAGTTAGTCAGTAGTAAGTCACCCCATAGGTGAGCCAGTTACATACTGCTTCATAGGTGCTCTCTGCTTCGAGGGTCGTTTCCGAGCAGTACTCTTGTCACATTTAGTACAGTGTTGTCTAATGTCTCTTTTCATGTCAATCTAATAATAAGACTGTTGGATTTTTTGAGAGTTTTCTGCACCCCCAGGTGACCTCCTAAAGGAGAATCATGTTTATGGGTGAGTCAGCAATAAAGCCTATATTTGTTATTAGCAATAAAGCCTATATTTGTAGTCAGCAATGACAGCAAATATATCGCTGTGGTGTCAGGTCAGGTTCCAGGACTTATTGCGCAACCTCTGAGATGTATTCAAAAGACAGATTGAGACAGTGTTCAGATTAAAGTCGCGTAGTTGGAGTTACAACTGACAACCCACTGTCGATCCAAAACGCAAAAAAATATTAATGAAAGAACGGCACATAGGACATTGGGAGACGTGCCCAGGCAAATCTACTTTGTCGTTTAAAATTAAACTGCTTTTGACGTTACCCAAAGTGTCAGTTTACATTCCCCGAAACCAGTAAATGCTCCCAGACGGAAGCTTCGATCTGTAATTTCAAAATGTCACTGTAAGAATTTACAGAAATAACCTGCCCGTGGTAAACTGTGGTCAGTATGCCAGCTCACGACACCGGTATCACTTTCCCATACAGCTATCTCAGAGTCATCTCGCATTTTCTCGCTTGGCGCGAGAGTTCCCCTCCACTCAGAGCAAAGACTCGACGTCTCTTCACAAGTGAGCCCTGTATAATTTTTCCACGTTCCGAAAAATGAATCGGTTGGCTTTGAAGTCGTAATAATTATCTGATCTGAGTCTAGGGTTATTCTCTCGCTTGTTTTTTACTCAAAGACGTGTGTGGCTGATTTGCAACTGTTTGAATGATTGTTTATGCGAAACATACGAGCCGTGATCTTTGTCAGTTCTTAAAAAAACCTCTGCTTGATTCGCTTAGCTGCCTGGGGCTCTGTGAATCACCGGAACATACTCACACAAATCAACGGGATTTATTAGAAGCATTCAATAGTAAATCATTCTGATGTGACGATGGCTGTACGGTTAAAACTCCGATGTTATTTCCGATAAATACGAAATGTTGACACTTTATCCTTCAAAAAGGATTAACTTTGCAAGCAATAGCATTTTCAATGACAAGACTATGCCTTTTCCCGAGTATCTTTATGGATCGTTTTACCATAAACTGTCGTTTCAAATTAACATGGTTTGACGTGTTATGTTTTTGTCACGTTGCTAGGGAATTGTTTTGTTGTTGGAATGTGTTTTAGAATAAAGGTGCGGGATACGATTACAATTTGTTATTGGTTAGTTGTTTGAGGTCTATATAATGAGGTATAAATTCAAAATATGATGTTTTTTGCTGTGTGTGACCATATCAGGCGTTAATCAAAGGGACCAGTGTTGCTTTCGGTTTGAAATACACTCACCAGAATAGTTTGCGTGATGAATCCGTTATTTTAAAGGTGGTGCAGCGCAGATGCAGCCAGAAACTAGTCTACAGAAGAGCTTTATTGCAGCACGTGTTACTTTTCTTACGCACTGTATAAATGAACGCAATGTCGCAGTAGTCATTTTGGCCAATCCATATTCTGCACATCTGGTTTTATACCCAAAGAGTGAGCGAGTGAGTATAGTTTTACGCGGCTTTAGCAATATTCCAGCAATATTACGGCACAGAAATGTGCTTCACACATTATACCCATTTGAGGAATCGAACCCGGGTCTTGGGCTTGACGAGCGAACGCTTTAACCACCAGGCTACCCCACCGCCCCTACACCCAAAGAGAAAATGCTGATAGGGTCTTGCGCTATTCATGTATCTAGTATTCGACTTGACACAGACTTAGCCGTTTTGTTGTTATGGGTTGCTTGGATATGTTTTGGCACAAATTATTTTTCATTCAATGCCTTTTGAATTGTATTTCAAATTTGCATCAATAATAAAATAGGTGTGGCTTCCTATCTCGGAGTCCATATTTAGTATATTTACTTTATCCAAAATGGGATCCAAATGAGGCCATACTGGGAAATACAATCCCAATGTCCTCCGGTGGAACACTTATCTATTCAAGTCGCGCCTTATCTTGCAAATTTGAAACAGCTCAGGCTGTATACCTATTAAGGGTAACGTTGGTCATCTTATATTTGTCCTAATGGCATAGCCACAGAAGTACAAGATTATTTTCATCAATGTCTACAACATGATTAGAACCCGTACATTCTGCGTGACGAGCGAACGCTTTAACCTCTGGGCTACCACACCGCTCCATTATTGATGGTTAACCCGTATCCAGCACATACCACTCGTATGTTTTAAAACTTTGAAGTGGAGCCGATGATCACAAATGTCATGTTACTTTTGTCATAAAGCCGATCTTTAAAAATTCATACGGAATTTATCTCGTATCGAACACTGACTAAGCCTTTTTACCTTAAAAGACAAGGCGACAGTGACTGACGGTGTTCCTAGACAACGCCATGGAGTTGGTAAACGATACACGATTAATGCATCGCAGTGACAAACACAGCATCCTTGCCCGTCCCTGAGATGTAGGACAGCCGAGATAGATGCTGATGCGGGCTTGTCGCAGAATATGGATGCAATAACATACATCAATGACGTATATTGATGCGCGTACAGTGTACTTTAGGATTATTTAGTTAAGCGAGAACATCGTCAGGTGGAAGCCATGGTTACCGTATATATATATACAGTAGAAATGTATATATATATATATATATATATATATATATATATATATATTTCTACTGTAAGTAAATCTGTAAATCTACATGCCTATTTACTGTTTTTATTTATATATAATCCATATATCTACGTCTAATTTTATATTTACAATTCTGACAGGAAATTCATTACTGATATCAATAATATATGGTGAGCAAATATTGATATATGTCAGACGGACATAGCTGTATCATGTTTCGTCGTTCGTATTTAATCGGTTCTAAGTTTTCAATATCTGTTTAACGGGTTTGACCTTTTCAAATCCTGTCAGCGTCAGGTGTGTTCAGAACCGGGGCAACGTTGATGGATGAAAGTTTGGTATAAAAGCTGAACCCAATAGCTAACGTTTTAGTGACTGCGGCAAAATATATACTTGTCGAACTGTCAGACGTTGATGGGGGGGGGGGGGGGGGGGGGGGGGGGGGGGGGTCAGTTCAGCTGATCTGACCTAGTGTGACGGAACTACTTCCTTGACGGATGATTGGCTGGTTTGGTTGGTTTGTTGTTTAACGCCGCACTCAGCAATATTCCAGCTACATGACGGCGGTCTGTAAAATAATCGAGTCTGGACCAGACAATCCAGTGATTAATATCATGAGCATCGATCCACACAATTGGGATTGATGACATGCATCAACCAAGTCAGCGAGCCTGACCACCCGATCCCGTTAGTCGCCTTTTACGACAAGCATAGTCACCTTTTACGGCAAGTATGGGTTGCTGAAGACCTATTCTTCACCGGAATCTTCACGGGTCCTTGACGGATGACAAGCGGAAGGGTTTGTAACCGGGGGCGTTCCTGCTTGAAGTGTAATAATTCGGGTAGAGTCGAAGTGGCTTATGCTGGTTAAGTGTTGACAGTTAAAGATGCAAACCCAACTCAGACACAGTCCATATACTGACTCTGAGCCGAACAGTTCTTGTCATATCCCTTCAATGCTGAGCGCCAGGCAGGGGAACAACAAGTACCATCTTTTACGCTTTTTGGTATGACGCGGTCGGGGATCGAACCTCTTCGGGCAGACGCTTTATCCACTATGGCATGACAGCGGTTAGGTGAAGTAAAGACGATTAGAGGACGTGTTGTCGGTGATGGCTGTGACTACAATGACAACGTCGTTAGTTGTCCTTACATCGACCACCACGACATACTGGCAAATGTTCGTAAAGGGAAGAAAATGTAGTTGAAAGTTGTACGTTTTAGTTTGGTGAGGTGAGGTGAAATTGGGTTTAACGTCGCGTCCAAGATTATTGCACTTATATAGCGACGTGCATGCACGTGTATGTGTGTGTGTGGCTGCTTGTACTAGTCCGGACTGATGCCGATTTATAGTGCTAGCTCACTGAGATACCATGCCGCAGTTTAACATGAATACCCCACTCAGACACAGTATACTGACTCCGAGCCGACCAGTCCTTGTTTTAGCCCCTTAATGCCGAGCGCCAGACAGGGTAACAACAAGTACAATCTTTTAACGTCTTTTTGTATGACGCGGCCCGGGATCGAACCCTGGACCTTCCACTCTCCGGGCGGACGCTCTACCACAAGACCACGGAGGCGGTCCCGTTTTAGTTTGAATCCTGCTCGGAATACTGTTGAGTTCGTATGTATAACCTATATTGCATACTTTGTGCCACTGGGGCCATTGGTGTCCCAGTCGTCTAAGGCGCGGCAAGTCGCTGTGCAGAGTTGTGTCCCTCGGGCACGCCTGAAACCAACGATCTTGGGTTCGAATCCCTTTCGCCCTGATTGATTTTCTTGGCTTGTCAGCCATGTTTGCGGGTTTCACCAAAGTGGTAAACGTCTGAAACCTGCATGACTTCGGGCTTTCCTCCCATATTCAGCTGACACGCCGTGATATAACTGGAATACTGCTCAAAACGGCGTTAAACACAACTCACTCACTCATCGATCACGTTGTGCTCACACGGTATGTGTAGCCTATATTGTAACCATTGTCTGGGATTCATTCGATCTAAGGATATTACATTCCAAGCACGTCATAGAAATCAAATAGAAACACAGAGCTGTCTATCATCCCCAAATGCGTGTCAACCAAGGGCACATAACCCAATTTACTCAAAGCGTAGTATTCTATTAGTCAATTGACGATGTTTCCACGGAGCATTGATCGTACCGTGTACACAAACTCGGGCCTCCATAGGGTTAATGAGAGCTTTAAGAGATGGCACAATAAACACACTTCACACAAGAAACCACATTTTCGGGACAATGGGGGAATTTCCATATCATCGATAACCAATACATCTAGATTGCGGAAGCCGATATAGAGATTATCGATCTCCAATTGTCAAGAAGGCTTCATTGAGGTATTCGGGTCAAAGATCTGTTGTTTCCAATCATGGGGATCCCAGATTTTGTGGACAATTTGGAATCAAATTACTGTCCCTCATTTCCAGGAAAGTGCGATGTGAAGAGATTGATGGAGTTATGCTTCGCATGAAAGATATGTATGGTTTTATTAACTGCAAAATGTCACATTAACTCGGTGATTCAAGAACAGGGTATTGCCTAGATAAAGTGTTGGTGGCTGGGAATGAAAATAAACATGCCTCAACTGGCTTGTGTTAGGGCGTTACGGCGGGATCGATATACGGATTTAAATTTTCAATCATGATTGATCACCGTCACACGTTCAATCTTCCTTTGCAAAAATATCAACGTCGGTAAAAATTCAATAGTTGCTAAAGTCTGTCTTTCAAAAAGCCAGAGTACACATAAACTATCGGCTTGTAGTTACACTGATCACCTTAATGATAAAATACTGAAATACAGTAGTTCAATATATCGGAATCCATAATTAGAAATGCGGACAATCTTTTGAAGTATTTCATTAAAATATGAAACCATAAAGTTAGAAAGTCAACAGCCCAAATTGCGTTTTAGCTGTAGTTGTAACGCCCACATTACATTCGCGGTAACGAAAACGAGGCCACCACCTGTCAATCATGAACTTGATTGACCAATCAGAAAGTCCGAAGTGACTGAATCCGCCATTTTGTCCGACAACTTCAAACTTTCAAAGGAACATTTACGAAATACTTTTCTGAACAGAGCATTTGTCCTTCATATAGAGATATAAAACTTCGAGAAGAAAGAAAGGGCGAAATATAGAAGAAAACTAACAGAATATATTTGAATGTGTCTGGAGCTTTTCATGTACACAATGATCGGCGAAATTCGCCCGACATTGTCAGACATACTATCTCCTGAAATGCGACATATCATGTCATTAGAAGTGTACAGATTTACAAAACATGTAAGTGGATGACTAGTTCTGTTCGTTAGGGGCGTGGTATAGGTTAATACACCCATCCACCATCCTCCGCCTCCAGCCTAAGCCACGTCCACTCGGACACATGTTTACGAAGTCTTTCGCTACAAAAAGGGCCTAAAAGACGCGTTGTAAATATGTTAACTGTGTCATGAAAAGAAGTATTAATTGTTGGCATTGCTAAAATATGCATTATTTGTGAAAAGAAGCATTTGCGAAACAAAAAGTACTCCCCCTATCAGAGAAAGTTGTTTAAAATAGTCACATTGCAACCCTCGTAAACGAGGTGTATTACACAAATAATACACATTGAAAATTCTAACATAAAACAAGTTAAATGTTATTGAAAAACAACAAAATATATACTCAAGATCTAGTCAAAATAAATTATTCCACATTGTAATTGCAACAATATTTGTCATGTTAAAATTAGACATGTAATTATATCTTAAGAGAATAAAGCTGTGGATCGTTGCGCATAATATCAATCACTAGATTGTCTGGCCCAGACTCGATCTTTGTCAATGTACCGCCATGTAGCTGTAATATTTTAGTGCGGTGTTAGGCAACAACCATCACCACAGCTTTCATACGATTGGTTACCAATAAAAAAACGGTTCATTCACAACAGAACCTTTCTCATTCCTTGGCCACAATGTAAACCAGCAGTAATAAAGTTCGTTCTGGGCGCCTCAGACAAGAGTTTGATTCTCTCAAGTGGTAAATGATCAAAACCTGCCCCCTTTCCCTTTAATATCACTGAACTGAAGATGCCTAAGGAGTAAAAGTTTAATAAACCTTCTTATTCTCGATGCCAATTTTGATCAGCGCCTCGAACACTAATTGAGTGAGATCAGTGCGCCTGGTGGAAACATAAGTAACACATAATAGTATTCAGAATTTATCTTAAATATAATGAGAATCTCTGAAATCTGCAAATCGCTAAGGGTATTACTTTCTGAAAATCCAAGAAAATTTTCCTGAAAAAGCGGCAAGTTTTTGTAGTTTGTTACAAAATGATAGGAAGCTTTAAGCTACTATCTATGGATCATGCAGAGAAGAAATCAATATGGATATCTCACGGCTAGATGTCTCGCCCGCAGCAAACCTATCCATCATTGCTACAGGCGGGTAAAACAGCCTCATGTGCAAATTGCTTTGATATATGGATACAAGGTCTTTGGGTGTTCTGAAAACCTCTCGTGGCTGAAATAAGGCAGCCATGGGGCAGTTTGTCTCCAATTGGAGTGACCTTTACCTCCTCAACGGGTCCTTGGTTTGTTTGTGATTGTGACCTTGAAAACCAAGAACACCAGCCATGCTTTGGGGCGATCCTTGTGAACAAAATGTTTTGCCATAATTCCTGATACAAATGGTTGTTTTCCCGATGTCTCCCGCCTTGCTAAGAGGTATAGTGATAGGGCATACTGATTGATTATGAGCACTGTACACTGAATGACTCCCATCTCCTTAATGCGTAGGGTTCATCTTTTTATCACTAATCGTTGGATTGTGAAATACGAACAAACGATTTGACGTCAGTCGGGAACGGCATGCTTTCCGCGCATACCAACTGAATAACTAGTACACGTTTTAGAATGAGAATTGAGATTTAAGCAATTATTTGCAAAACAATATTTTCAAGTAAGAAATTGGGGGACGAATTTATATCCTCAGCTGAACAATTTAAGGAACCTTGTTTTAACAAATGTTATAGATCTGGAACATTGTATAACATAATCACCATTGAATAGCAGCTTGGCGCTTATTGAATGATTTTGACCAGCATCCTCATCCCTGCCAAGTCTATACCGATGAATCACCAACCTCTGGGATTTGGTGACACGGACCTCCGAGTAGACGTATTTCAAGAAGTTCCGAAACAAGAATGATTGGTTCGGACAGAAGGCCGGCCAGTCCATGATGTCTCAAGGGGAGGGAAGTCGTTGATGTCCTGTGGGATCTACAGCACCGGTTATAGCTCTAGGAATGGACTGGGACTGTAATGTCGGTGCCTATCGCCAGTTACAGATCTGTTCCTTTTGGCATGATCTCAGTAAGGGGGGGGGGGGGGGGGGGGGCATGGGTTGACTCAGTAAGTGGGGGAAATGGGTTGACTCTGTTAGTGGGGGACATGTCAGACAGCACTGGGTTGTTTCTGGTAAGTGGGGGACATGGGTTGACTCTGGTAAGTGGGGGACATGGCAGACAACGCTGGGTTGACTCTGGTAAGTGGGGGACATGGGTTGACTCTGGCAAGTGGGGGACATGGCAGACAACGCTGGGTTGACTCTGGTAAGTGAGGAACATGCGTTGACTCTGGTAAGTGGGGAACACGGCAGACAGCACTGGGTTGACTCAGTAAGTGGGGGACATGGCAGAGTTCTGGGTTGACTCTGGTAAGTGGGGACATGGGTTGACTCTGTTAGTTGGGGGACATGGCAGACAGTTGTGGGTTGACTCTGTTAGTCGGGGATATGGGTTGATTCTATAAGTGGGGACAAGGGTTGACTCTGATAAGGGGTGGGTGGGGGCGGAGGGAATGACAGACAAAACTGGGTTGATTTTGGTAAATAATAGAAATCAATTCCCCTGATTGAGAACGTGTCACCGGCGACCTCTTCGGTCTGCGTTCAGCCATCTCATTACCACCTACTTTACCCATATGAAAAATAAGAAATAAAGATAAATGAACAATTCGTGACATCCGCAAGAGTTAAATAAATGCGCTTGGGTCACTTCGACGCCAATCATTCCTTCAAATAACTTCAATTGCAATCTCTTCTATCATGGCCATGTCAGCGTTGTTTTCTGACAAAACACATGGAATTCGCAATGCTCACTCTATAGACAAATTAGGGTAATATCAGGTTTTTGAAAGCCTTACGCTTAGAACTCTCTCACACTGTCAATATTAACCAATTCCATATGCGACGATTATTAATAAAATGAAATCGAATTCTTGTGATCTCTTCCAACGAAACCATTCGACCGCCAGTTCTTATTTTCAAATCGGGGTTTAATGACGGAGCTCTTGTGATCCCACGTCACAGTGCCAAGTCAAACCTCGAAATGCTTTAATCTTACATTCCTAACGTTAGACATCAAAAATAGATTCCATTTGAGCGTTTGTAAAATCAATACTACCTGATGCAAAATCCGCTGCTCAATTCCTAGATTTGGAATTACCTGAATAAAAAGTGGGAATAATACGGAACGTTATATTGGACGGCATTTCATTTTACGTGGGAAACAAGGAAATGGCGATGAAGGGGTCGTTTCATATTAGACCTTTTTACAGAAAAGTAGCATCAGTTTAATAATTATGAAAGAGGAGATGTTTAATTTATTTTTAGAGTGATTGAGTGTAGTGGTACTTTTTAACAGAGCAGCTGTTTAATCGGGGGTCATTTGACGTTAAACATTACAGCACGTGGAAAGTATCACTGGAATTTCGAATTTGTTTGGAAATCATGCTGCGATATCAAACACGCCAATCAAAACGTTTTGTCAAGTTTATCTGGTGTCCAGAACGCGATTGCCTCATCAACATGACAGAACACAGCTTCAGCAACAGCCTTCATTATCTCATGATGATGTTCATTGACTTTCCAATTCGTTTGATGGTGAAATATTCTGTGGAACTACTGGATGGTGTCCAGGGGTGGATGCCTGTCGTGTCAACACTACATCAGACTTCATCACATGATGAGCAGATTGTATAATTCAACGAATTCAAATGCTTTCTAGGGCAGGAGCGGAGCAAGCCAACACGAGAGTGGTAACGTCGATAGCAGTCACGGAAACTCAGACTGACATCAACCAGTAATGTCCGTCTGTAAACAAACAACCCTCCAGGTACCCATTATACAGATTTCTAAAGAGTTTTGTTCCTTGTAAAGAGATCTATCTTGCAGTGACCATGTCCACACTCTGGCACTCTAGGACCCTGTACTCTGGCAATCTGGCATCCTGCACTCTGACTCTCTGGCACTCTGCTCTGTGGTACCCTGTACTCTGACTCTCTGGCACTCTGCTCTGTGGTACCCTGTACTCTGGCACTCGGCTCTGTGGTACCCTGTACTCTGGCACTCGGCTCTGTGGTACCCTGTACTCTGACTCTCTGGCACTCTGCTCTGTGGTACCCTGTACTTTAGCACTCGGCTCTGTGGTACCCTGTACTCTGACACTAGGCTTGTGGTACCCTGTACTCTGGCACTCGGCTCTGTGGTACCCTGTACTCTGGCACAAGGCTCTGTGGTTACCTGTACTCTGGCACTAGGCTCTGTGGTACCCTGTACTCTGGCACTCTGCTCTGTGGCACCCTGCACTCTGACTCTCTGGCACTTTGCTCTGTGGTACCCTGTGTTCTGGCACTAGGCTCTGTGGTACCCTGTACTCTGGCACTAGGCTCTGTGGTACCCTGTACTCTGGCACTAGGCTCTGTGGTACCCTGTACTCTGGCACTAGGCTCTGTGGTACCCTGTAGTCTGGCACTCGGCCCTGTGGTACCCTGTAGTCTGGTACTAGGCTCTGTGGTACCCTGTACACTGGCACTCTGCTCTGTGGTACCCGTACTCTGGCACTAGGCTTGTGGTACCCTGTGCACTGGCACTCTGCTCTGTGGTACCCTGTACTCTGGCACTAGGCTTGTGGTACCCTGTAGTCTGGCACTAGGCTCTGTGGTACCCTGTACTCTGGCACTAGGCTCTGTGGTACCCTGTACTCTGGCACTTGGCTTGTGGTACCCTGTACACTGGCACTCTGCTCTGTGGTACCCTGTACTCTGGCACCAGGCTCTGTGGTACCCTGTGTTCTGGCACTAGGCTCTGTGGTCCCCTTCACTCTGACTCTCTGGCACTCTGCTCCGTGGTACCCTGTGTTCTGGCACTAGGCTCTGTGGTACCCTGCACTCTGACTCTCTGGCACTCTGCTCTGTGGTACCCTGTACTCTGGCACTCGGCTCTGTGGTACCCTGCACTCTGACTCTCTGGCACTCTGCTCCGTGGTACCCTGTACTCTGGCTCTCTGCTCTGTGGTACCCTGTGTTCTGGCACTAGGCTCTGTGGTACCCTGTACTCTGACTCTCTGGCACTCTGCTCCGTGGTACCCTGTACTCTGGCTCTCTGCTCTGTGGTACCCTGTGTTCTGGCACTAGGCTCTGTAGTACCCTGTACTCTGGCACTAGGCTCTGTGGTACCCTGTACTCTGGCACTAGGCTATGTGGTACCCTGTACTCTGGCACTAGGCTCTGTGGTACCCTGTACTCTGGCACTAGGCTTGTGGTACCCTGCACTCTGACTCTCTGGCACTCGGCTCTGTGATACCCTGTAGTCTGGCACTAGGCTCTGTGATACCCTGTAGTCTTGCACTAGGCTTGTGGCACCCTGCACTCTGACTCTCTGGCACTCTGCTCTGTGGTACCCTGTACTCTGGCACAAGGCTATGTGGTACCCTGTACTCTGGCACTAGGCTCTGTGGTACCCTATAGTCTAGCACTAGGCTTGTGGCACCCTGCACTCTGACTCTCTGGCACTCTGCTCTGTGGTACCCTGTACTCTGGCACTCGGCTCTGTGGTACCCTGTACTCTGGCACAAGGCTAGGTGGTACCCTGTACTCTGGCACTAGGCTCTGTGATACCCTGTAGTCTGGCACTAGGCTTGTGGCACCCTGCACTCTGACTCTCTGGCACTCGGCTCTGTGGTACCCTGTACTCTGGCACAAGGCTCTGTGGTACCCTGTACTCTGGCACTAGGCCTGTGGTACCCTGTACTCTGGCACTCGGCTCTGTGGTACCCTGTACTCTGGCACTCGGCTCTGTGGTACCCTGTACTCTGGCACTCGGCTCTGTGGTACCCTGTACTCTGGCACTAGGCTTGTGGTACTCTGTACTCTGGCACCAGGCTCTGTGGTACTCTGTGTTCTGGCACTAGGCTTGTGGTACCCTGTACTCTGGCACTCGGCTCTGTGGTACCCTGTAGTCTGGCACTAGGCTTGTGGCACTCTGCACTCTGACTCTCTGGCATTCTGCTCTGTGGTACCCTGTACTCTGGCACTAGGCTCTGTGGTACTCTGTGTTCTGGCACTAGGCTTGTGGTACCCTGTAGTCTGGCACTAGGCTCTGTGGTACCCTGTACTCTGGCACTAGGCTCTGTGGTACCCTGTACTCTGGCACTAGGCTTGTGGTACCCTGCACTCTGACTCTCTGGCACTCGGCTCTGTGATACCCTGTAGTCTGGCACTAGGCTCTGTGATACCCTGCGTCTGGCACTAGGCTTGTGGCACCCTGCACTCTGACTCTCTGGCACTCGGCTCTGTGGTACCCTGTACTCTGGCACAAGGCTATGTGGTACCCTGTACTCTGGCACTAGGCTCTGTGGTACCCTATAGTCTAGCACTAGGCTTGTGGCACCCTGCACTCTGACTCTCTGGCACTCTGCTCTGTGGTACCCTGTACTCTGGCACTAGGCTCTGTGGTACCCTGTACTCTGGCACTAGGCTATGTGGTACCCTGTACTCTGGCACTAGGCTCTGTGGTACCCTGTACTCTGGCACTAGGCTTGTGGTACCCTGCACTCTGACTCTCTGGCACTCGGCTCTGTGATACCCTGTAGTCTGGCACTAGGCTCTGTGATACCCTGTAGTCTTGCACTAGGCTTGTGGCACCCTGCACTCTGACTCTCTGGCACTCTGCTCTGTGGTACCCTGTACTCTGGCACAAGGCTATGTGGTACCCTGTACTCTGGCACTAGGCTCTGTGGTACCCTATAGTCTAGCACTAGGCTTGTGGCACCCTGCACTCTGACTCTCTGGCACTCTGCTCTGTGGTACCCTGTACTCTGGCACTCGGCTCTGTGGTACCCTGTACTCTGGCACAAGGCTAGGTGGTACCCTGTACTCTGGCACTAGGCTCTGTGATACCCTGTAGTCTGGCACTAGGCTTGTGGCACCCTGCACTCTGACTCTCTGGCACTCGGCTCTGTGGTACCCTGTACTCTGGCACAAGGCTCTGTGGTACCCTGTACTCTGGCACTAGGCCTGTGGTACCCTGTACTCTGGCACTCGGCTCTGTGGTACCCTGTACTCTGGCACTCGGCTCTGTGGTACCCTGTACTCTGGCACTCGGCTCTGTGGTACCCTGTACTCTGGCACTAGGCTTGTGGTACTCTGTACTCTGGCACCAGGCTCTGTGGTACTCTGTGTTCTGGCACTAGGCTTGTGGTACCCTGTACTCTGGCACTCGGCTCTGTGGTACCCTGTAGTCTGGCACTAGGCTTGTGGCACTCTGCACTCTGACTCTCTGGCATTCTGCTCTGTGGTACCCTGTACTCTGGCACTAGGCTCTGTGGTACTCTGTGTTCTGGCACTAGGCTTGTGGTACCCTGTAGTCTGGCACTAGGCTCTGTGGTACCCTGTACTCTGGCACTAGGCTCTGTGGTACCCTGTACTCTGGCACTAGGCTTGTGGTACCCTGCACTCTGACTCTCTGGCACTCGGCTCTGTGATACCCTGTAGTCTGGCACTAGGCTCTGTGATACCCTGCGTCTGGCACTAGGCTTGTGGCACCCTGCACTCTGACTCTCTGGCACTCGGCTCTGTGGTACCCTGTACTCTGGCACAAGGCTATGTGGTACCCTGTACTCTGGCACTAGGCTCTGTGGTACCCTATAGTCTAGCACTAGGCTTGTGGCACCCTGCACTCTGACTCTCTGGCACTCTGCTCTGTGGTACCCTGTACTCTGGCACTCGGCTCTGTGGTACCCTGTACTCTGGCACTAGGCCTGTGGTACCCTGTACTCTGGCACTCGGCTCTGTGGTACCCTGTACTCTGGCACTCGGCTCTGTGGTACCCTGTACTCTGGCACTCGGCTCTGTGGTACCCTGTACTCTGGCACTAGGCTTGTGGTACTCTGTACTCTGGCACCAGGCTCTGTGGCACCCTGTACTCTGGCACCTGGCTCTGTGGTACCCTGTACTCTGGCACCAGGCTCTGTGGTACCCTGTACTCTGGCACCAGGCTCTGTGGCACCCTGTACTCTTGCACCAGGCTCTGTGGTACCCTGTACTCTGGCACCAGGCTCTGTGGTACCCTGTACTCTGGCACTCGGCTCTGTGGTACCCTGTACTCTGGCACTAGGCTTGTGGTACTCTGTACTCTGGCACCAGGCTCTGTGGCACCCTGTACTCTGGCACCTGGCTCTGTGGTACCCTGTACTCTGGCACCAGGCTCTGTGGTACCCTGTACTCTGGCACCAGGCTCTGTGGCACCCTGTACTCTTGCACCAGGCTCTGTGGTACCCTGTACTCTGGCACCAGGCTCTGTGGCACCCTGTAGTCTGGCACCAGGCTCTGTGGCACCCTGTAGTCTGGCACCAGGCTCTGTGGTACCCTGTGTTCTGGCACTAGGCTCTGTGGCACCCTGTACTCTAGCACTAGGCTTGAGGTACCCTGTACTCTGGCACTGGGCTCTGTGGCACCCTGTACTCTGGCACTAGGCTTGTGGTACCCTGTACTCTGGCACCAGGCTCTGTGGCACCCTGTACTCTGGCACTAGGCCTGTGGTACCCTGTACTCTGGCACTGGGCTCTGTGGCACCCTGTACTATGGCACTAGGCTTGTGGTACCCTGTACTCTGGCACCAGGCTCTGTGGCACCCTGTACTCTGGCACCAGGCTCTGTGGCACCCTGTCGTCTGGCACCAGGCTCTGTGGTACCCTGTACTCTGACTCTCTGGCACCAGGCTCTGTGGTGCCCTGTACTCTGACTCTCTGGCACCAGGCTCTGTAGTACCCTGTACTCTGACTCTCTGGCACCAGGCTCTGTGGTTCCCTGTACTCTGGCACCAGGCTCTGTGGTACCCTGTCGTCTGGCACCAGGCTCTGTGGTACCCTGTACTCTGACTCTCTGGCACCAGGCTCTGTGGTGCCCTGTACTCTGACTCTCTGGCACCAGGCTCTGTGGTGCCCTGTACTCTGACTCTCTGGCACCAGGCTCTGTGGTGCCCTGTACTCTGACTCTCTGGCACCAGGCTCTGTAGTACCCTGTACTCTGACTCTCTGGCACCAGGCTCTGTGGTACCCTGTACTCTGGCACCAGGCTCTGTGGCACCCTGTCGTCTGGCACTAGGCTCTGTTGTACCCTGTATTCTGGCACTAGGCTCTGTGGCACCCTGTACTCTGGCACCAGGCTCTGTGGCACCCTGTACTCTGGCACCAGGCTCTGTGGCACCCTGTCGTCACTAGGCTCTGTGGTACCCTGTACTCTGGCACCAGGCTCTGTGGCACCCTGTACTTGCCCTAGCCTGTTCCAATCTTTTCAAATTCCTCAAAATCAGACCATCTACGAAGCCATCACACGATCGCTCACTCCGATATCCGTTGAAGCAGACTCGTACTTTTTGTTCAGTTCTTTCAGCCGGTTCGTAAATGAGATGTTTTCCAGAGTAATATAAATTCCATCCCAATGATGTGTTCCATTTCCTCCCAAGTCTGTTGTGTGTTGGTCAATAGCAGCCTGGTGATTCCTCTTCCAGCCACCGTATCTCCATCTCTCACCCTGTAGGTAACGTAAATCTTCACCTTATTCAATGAACGTAATTAGCTTGATGGGTTTTCCGATGGGTGGTGTTATATCTTTTAACAGAAATGAATTGTTATAGATTTTGGACTTTGAGCTCGTGAGAGATACTTCAGACGACCTAAGGCCCAGTCGGCATCTAGAATCCGAAACATGCTTCTGTAGTTTCCTTGAGGTTTGTAGTTTCATTTTCATTTACATTTTACGACTATAAACTAAACGTAAAACTCATGTAAAGTTGCTTAAAGACGCAATCCATTATTTATTTACGGTTCATGTAGCTGGATTATTGTTGAGTACCTCGTTAAAGAACAAACAAACAAAACCCAACATGTATGAAAATATCGAAATAAAACTAATGGAAAGAGGATTTATTAATGTCGTCTAATATATCTTTGTCATGCTTCGTTACACATCATAAAGATAACGCAACGCAAAAGCTACCAAGAACCAGTCTGTGTATGAAGAAACATATTTCAGTCTCGTTCGCTCAACGGCACCGCGGGACCAAGGAATCAAGTTTATTTCCTTGTATCAAAACTTGCAGCAATTGTATTTCGTTTTCCCCTGTTTCTTTTGTGTTGGAATGATTTCAACTAAACTATTAAGATACGGGTGTTTTTGGTCCCTCTGAGGGGTATGACATATGAAGTTATAAACGTATTCTTCTCAAAAGAAGTTTCTTCCATATCAATACTAAGTTACTGTATTAATCTGTCATAGCATGACATATTAACAATAGTAATATGAAAGAGTCGCGTGTTCTTTAACATCATGTGAGTAGTATACATGAATAAACCGATATATCTTAGATTTTAACTGAAGAATCATGTTTTTGTCAATAAATTCAAAACAAAAAATGTCAATGCGTACATGTGCTTCTCCTATTATCTAAGGAATAGCGGGAGCACGCCAAAGTCACACAGTGAATTACACACTGGGGCAATTTGTCACACATGTCACATTACGCATGTCACAGCTCACATATCACAGCTTGCATGTCACAACTCACAGCAAATGGTACATGCCAGAAGCTCAACACGCATCTGGTAAAATCAATTATGCTAAATCCTACTTACTCAACTAACATTTGGGCATGTGCGTGATTTGTGAACATTAAACTAATTTTTTGGCACGTTTGGCGAGGTTCGTTTTCTTACAAAGCGAAGCCAATAAATCTCATATTTTGGTAGAAAGCTACCTTAAGCTTGTCACAAGTTAAAAAATACTGGGCCGGGGCCTGAAGAGAAAAGGGTATGGCCCATAACGAGCATTGTACCGCTACATGCTGTTCGCTGTCGTTGCCAGAGGATGCCATTCGAATCATGGGTCGATATAATGGGACCGATATAATAGCCACAATTAACACGACTACATACACCGGAAATTGAGTTTTCATAAATGTTCTGAAAAACTGAAACTTTTGTCTGAAGCCTCAAACAATTCGACTCAGTGACTTTACATAGAGGAATCTCGCTTTTTTGGCATGTAGCAATATGAACCATAATTTCGGCCTTAAATAAAATAGTTGAATCTGGTTCCCTTGTTAACGTAGCATATATCCTCATGTAACCGCTATCACTATGTTCATATAATAGCCATTGTGTCGTTACAGTGCTACATGTTGATTTTGTTGCTACATGAAAGTCATATTGTTGATTCATGAAAGTCATTTAAAAGTTGAGAAGGTATAATTATAATAACCGGTGTCAATACTGTTTTAATCCACGCATATAAAATATATTGTAGTCATTTGTTGTCACTATGTCAACACCAATAACAGAAGTCTGTCGTTATATCAGTGTGTAATCACGTGAAGGTCATTGTGTCGGTATGTCAGTGTGTCATCACTTGAAGGTCATCGTGTCCGTATATCAGTGTGTAATCACGTGAAGGTCATTGTGTCGGTATGTCAGTGTCATCACATGAAGGTCAGTGTGTCATCGCTTCAAGGTCATCGTGTCGGTGTGTCATCACTTGAAGGTCATCGTGTCGGTATATCAGTTTGTCATCACTGGAACGTCATTGCGTCGGTATGTCAGTGTGTCATCATTTGGAGGTCATCGTGTCAGTGTGTCATCATTTGAAGGTCATTGTGTCGGTATATCAATGTGTCATCACTTTAAGGTCATTGTGTCGGCATGTCAGTGTCATCACATGAAGGTCAGTGTGTCATCACTTGAAGGTCATTGTGTCGATATATCAGTGTGTCATCACTTGAATGTCATCGTATCAGTATATTAGTGTGTCATCATTAGATGGACATAATGTCGATGTATGAAATACTATACCTGACACGTCAGAAACCTACGATTGTGGGTTCGAATCACGGTTCGCCCCGATTATGTTTCTAGGTTTGTCAGCACCATACCCGTGCTCGTGGGTTTCACCGAAGTGGTAAACGTCCAAGACCTGCATCACTTCGGGCTTTCCTCCCACATTAAGCTGACACGCCGTGATATAACTGGAATAATGTTAAAACGGCGTCAAACCCAACTCACTCACTCATTATACTAGGGAGGCGACATGGGTCGCCCAGTCGTCTTAGGCGCCGAATGTCGCTGTGAAGAGCTGCTTCCTTAGGCGTCCCAGAAACCAGGGTTCGAATCCCAGTTCGACCTGATCATGTTTTTAGGTTTGTCAGCACCATACCTGTGCTCGTAGGTTTCACCAAACATCTGTAACCTGTGTTACTTCGGGCTTTCCCAAAAACTGAAATACTGTTAAAAGCGGCATTAAACCATCCCTCTCTTCTTAACTCACTCACTCACTCGACCCTGGAGTGTTTCCGAGATTCATGTTTTTCCAACTGTCCGATGTGTCCACCCTCCGGCAGGTCCGGTAGTAACTGGTATTCCAACTTCAACCCCTCTTTACCACGCGGGTCCGGTTGATACAGCTGTCTCATGCTTTAATTCCTCATCCATACACTCAGTCGCTGAATAGATGAATTGCTATTTTAAACGGCACCCGTTTACATTAAGTCTGACTTTGATCAGTATGTCAAGATTGACATTTGATTCGTAACAAGGATGACGTCCATGACTTTGTGAGTAAGTTGTGTACGGGAGTTAAATGTCATGATTATAAAACTGTGTCCATAATTGTCCAAACTCTCACCTCAGTGATAACTCTTTCTTTGTAAGTTATCAAGAACTCATTGTAGTTGAATTAATCGTTCATGGTCTATTTCATGTCCCTTGTACCTGATTAATGTGGAAGCCCACATGTGTCGGTTTCAAAGTAGGCATCAAAATCTCATTTTAAAACTCGCCTTTATAAGAGGAAACATCCAAAGATTGCAAGAGGAGTTGAACATTTGACGAGGGCTCGTTGCTTATTGATCGCGCGGACCTCATAGAAGACACTGGAGTCGCGCCTTCGCACCATGTTAGAAGTAGTTCGGTGATTACCTTTCAATTTGAATAATTACAGCGGCTGACCAAAGTACTTTGAGGGACTTCTTAAAAGCCTCTCTGAAAGGCCTGAATAACACAGGGCCAAAGGATGAGAGATAGGATAATGGATTAAGAGAGGAGTGGATTAACAGGTCGAAATTCTGGCCTGTAAGGCTATGTCTTTGTTCGTCTAACGCCAGTGTGTTAATGACGTACATCAGATAGTATTCTGGTCTCCTGATCTTACCATTGCGCCATTCTCGTTCTTCTTTTAGCGTTCTTGAATTACAAAGACACAACGCCCTGGAGGGTTATGGTGTTAAATAGGAGTGTATCATATTGGATATTAACGGACGTTTGATCAGCGGGATTTCTGGTTGGCATATCTGATAACATTAGAACATTCTATTAGACATACACCTTTATATTATAGTGTGTAATCATGTTACGTTGTTTAGGAATAACTATAAAGGGCTTTATGAACAAGAACCGCATTTAACACGAATGTTTGTTTGTTTGTTTGTTTGTTTGTTTGTTGTTTAACGCCGTACTCAGCAATATTCCAGCTATATGACGGCGGTCTGTAAAATAAACGAGTCTGGACCAGATAATCCAGTGATTGACATCATGAGCACCGATCCACGTAATTGGGATCGATGACATGTATCAACCAAGTCAGCGAGCCTGACCACCCGATCCCGTTATTCGCCTTTTACGGCAAGTATGGGTTGCTGAAGACCTATTCTACCCCGGAATCTTCACGGGTCTACACGAATGTACACTGGTGTACACGATTGTGCACGGGTGTACGCGACTGTACACGAATGTACACAGATGTACGCGATTGTACACGGGTTTGCACGAATGTACACGAATGTTACTGTATCATTGTTGACTTGTGACTGTTTACTCACGCAATTCTCAGCAAAGGGGTAAATATTGAAACTGTACGTTGATAATTGAAACGGGACTATTCGAACATGGATAGATTTGTCAAGATGTCGGCTAACTGTTATTTCGTCTTGAATACTGTCTCCATTATGACCCATTACATTCGGGACAACTCGTTTCTTTTCGGATTGACCGTATTACGGAAAGGGACGAGTCGTGATTACGAAACCAGGACGATGTGCCTCAATGCATCTGCCTCATTGAATGTCACTAATGAACGGCAATTGGTTGAAACGTGTCAATACTGATTATGTTTGTTTGTTGTTTAACGCCGCACTCAATTTTCAAGCTATATGACGGCGGTCTGTAAATAATCGAGTCTGGACCAGACAATCCAGTGATTGACATCATGAGCATCGATACTCAATTGGGATACAATGGCATGCGTCAACCAAGTCAGCGAGCTTGACCACCCGATCCCGTTAGTCGCCTCTTACGACAAGCATAGTCGCCTCTTACGACAAGCATGGGTAGCTGAAGGCCTATTCTAACCTGGGATCTTGACGGGGAACTGATTATGTAATAAAGTAACGTTATAACGCCCAAATAAAAACTTTGGTTCGTCTGCGAATAGAATTAACTCATTATTCCCATTCAAAGAGAAATTCCATTTAGCCTAAACTTGGATGATGACTACCGCCAATAAAAGAAGAATTACAGCTTATATCTAAATCACCCAGCCGTCAGTGAGAGATGAGATGCCGTCTGGCTAAGGGTATCTGTTTGCAGACGGGGATTTGACTTCGTATAACAGGATATTCGCAACACTTCAAAGACTTTAAATCTTCACCCAGAGACAGGGAGGTAACTCATGATCAATCAAATAATTCTATAAATAGATCATGACGTGAGGCTTCAAAGCGGACCTGGACAAGGGAGACTAGTCAATTACAAAAAGAATCCTTTTCATTTCAAAGTCTTAAGTTTTATTTCGAAATTCTTTTGACGTCTCCGAGGATTTCTGTATCTAGTCAAACCAACAATTTCATGGAATACTACTGTATCAATTGTCAAACATGGAGATAGACATAAGGGAGATAACTGTTTAGGTTACTGCAACAATAACTGTGCGTTAAGAATCGACGCACCTCAGCGCAGATAAGGTCGGCGTCTGAAACCATCGGACTTCTGTATCCCTAAGTTGTCGGAATCTGTAATAGCGTTTAAGAAAACGTAAATATCCGGGTTTAAGAAAAGCAACAAGCTACCCAAGCCCTTGAAAGAAAAATAGTCTACTACCACCTTCAGCCAGTGGTGGCACTGACCGCAAATTAAACGCCTGAAGCTAATAGGGGGGCTAAGGGAGATAACTCTCATCCGGGCAAGGAGAAATGGTTGTCCAGGGGAGGAAGATAACAAGATATAACCCGGATGTAGCCGACGAGGGACTTCCTGCACTTATGTCCCCTCCACACACGATGTTTGTTCAGTACCCAGGGAATTCTGGGAGATTAGATGACGTCTCCACACATAAAAATAGCGATTAACTCGGATCGTGCGGGCAGACGAGAGTTAAAACAAGGTGAAAGTGTCGTCTGCTCACCTTCCAAAATCTCGTCAGTCTAATGGAGGCATACGCCTGGGACTTGTACAAAGCTCGGCTGTATTGGGATATTGCTCTGATTGCGTATGTGTTTATATCACGGTAGAACTCCTGATGGTTCTGACAGTTCTACATAAGCTGGGCGAGGCTTTGTATTCGGAGCTTCTGAATAATATATCATGTTGATTTGATTTAGGTGCGACTGGAACCCATACTAGTTCTTGAGTACACTTGGTCAGCTCTCTCAGTAAACGGATTATGAATCCATGGTGACTGTAATTTCGCAATAATATCGCGAGATGTTTGAAAGCTGACCCTTTTACGACCCTGGAAACAGGTCATTATTATTAGAAGATGGAGATAATGTACTTGACATTAACTCCTCAATCGTACCGCACTAAGTCCGCCATCGTACCGTTTTAAGTCCGCCATCGCGCCGCATTAACTCCGCAATCGTACCGCATTAAGTCCGCCATCGTGACGTTTTAAGTCCGCCATCGCGCCGCATTAACTCCGCAATCATACCGCATAAAGTCCGCCATCGCTCCGCTTTAAGTCCGTCATCGTACCGTGTTATGTCCGCAATCGTACCGCATTAACTCCTCAATCGTACCGCATTAAGTCCGCCATCGTACCGCATTAACTCCTCAATCGTACAGCATTAAGTCCGCCATCGTACCGCATTAACTCCTAAATCGTACCGCATGAAGTCCGCCATCGTTCCGCATTAACTCCTCAGTCGTATGCATGAAGTCCGCCATCGTTCTGCATTAACTCCTCAATCGTACCGCTTTAAGCTGGGACTTCACACGTACGGATTCTTATGCAGCATGCTTACGCAGAATGCCTCCAAAGAATGAAACAAGGTCAAATTCGTTGTACCAATCCGCATGTCCAGAAGGGGCTGCGTTTTCTCATGCGGATGAAGATGCGGCAAAACGAATTTGCATACTGACAACATGGGAAATCCTGAAAGTGACGTCATTATAGAAATACATCCCACATAAAAAAAAAGTGGCGCCAGAACATGTGGAAATGCCGAGTAGAAAGTGTTGCTCTCTGGTCAGCCGGAAGTGTTACATCTCTCCATCTCTATGACCAGGTTATTGGAGGCTCCCGTCTTGTATGTCGTGGACCCACCAGAGGGCTTTCCTTTCTTCTTTTTCGACTGTAATAATGTACCTGTACGCTGCAACCTGTACCAGTTTAGAGCCATGTTCTCTACAAAGAACTCGCGAGAAATAATTAAAAACGTATTGCTAACTGTATACATGGGTTCGCACAAAACGCGTTCCGCGCGAATCCCCGCATAACTACGTAAAGTTATTGCGTAAAGTACCACAGTATGTTTCCAGAACAGTACAGCATCATCATCGTCGTCGTCGTCGCCGCCGTCACCTCCACAATAACCATCGTCGTCGCCACCATCATCTTCATCACCAGCAACACCATCATTGTCGTCGTCGTCATCATCACCTCAACCACCACCAGCGTCATCACTTTCACCATCGCATCACCCCCCCCCCCCCATCATCAGCATCGTCTTTTCTTCCACCACCACCACCACCACCACCAGCATCATCATCATCATCATCATTGTCACCGACGGTGCGGGTCTTTGTACGCAATATATCGACAACTTATTTTTCTGGTCGAGAATCGATTATTTACAGACCGCCGTCATAGCTGGAATATTTCAGCAGAGTTAAAGAATAAATATGCTGCACAGCGCGATCCAGTAAGTTCTGTACGGGTTCAAGTTTCCTGAAACCAAATTCCCTTTGTTTGAATAATGTTTCCGTTTCGACAGTGGAACAACGTGGGAAAAGCATTTCACATTCTAATTCAGATATGCATGGTTTATGTCGCGTCCAATTAAACTGTAACTGATATTATGTCCATTACTAGCTGTTCACGCCATCACTGACAATGGTTTTGCTTTTCAGCGTTTTCCGACATCGCCTTGTGAGAGCTGGTAGTTTTAATTCAGCAAGTAAGAAACATGGCAGGTTTAACACAAAATAAGAAGACTATGAGCATCAGTGATGCTTCAGCAGCAGTGGCTCTTTCATCATCCTACTCCTCCTTCTCCTCTTCATCATCATCGTCATCACTTCCACCACCACCATCAACATCTTTACCACCACCATCACCATCAACATTATCATCGTGATCGTCATCAACACCACCACCTCCACCATCAACATCATCGTCATCGCCTCCACTACCGCCATCATCACCATCAACATCATCATCTTTACCACAACAATCACTATCAACATTATCATCGTGATCGTCATCAACACCACCACCTCCACCATCATCATCATCATCACCTCCACTACCGCCATCATCACCATCAACATCATCATCATCGTCATCATCGGATCGTTGGGATAGCCAAGTGGTTAAAGCGTTCATCGTCACGATGAAGACCTGGGTTCGATTGTCCACATGGGTACAATGTGTGAAGCCCATTTCTTGTGTCTCCCGCCGTGATAGTATTGGTATATTGCTAAAAGCAGCGATAAATCCAACAAACTCATCATCATCATCAGCAGCGGCAGCAGCAGCATCAACATCATCGTTGTCGCACTAATTCTTGTATTATATATATTGACAATATATTTATGTTATTTGTGTATTACCGTTGTGGGCCCAAGGCATCTGCTGAAATAAGTCCTTGTGCGATTGTCAGTGTAACTGTTATGTATTCGTCGGTGTAATTTTATCTAAAGCTTCAGTAGTTTAATCACACACGCACAAAAACCTGGCATCGTAACAATGTAAACACACTGAGTGCCTTATAAATAGTATTCCCCCTTCCAAAAGTCGAAATGACCTCACTATAACAACCTACCGGATATACCCCAACCACCTCCCTGCGCATGTCACATTCAAGTCTGCGTGTTTCCATGTGGTAAAACTTTAGAACACACTTCCCGTTCTGGGCGTTTTATTTCTCAGCTGGAGAAAAAATCTCATATGTCAGTCTGAAGTTGAGTCGCAAGATCAAGTTGCTATGGTTACGCCACTAAAACGCCTTTCGTTCCAATGCCTACAATGACGAGTAATTAAATTTTCTTCATCTTAACAAGAAAAACACTCAGACATTAAAAAGTCTTAGAGAAAAAAAAGGGTTAATATAGTTTAAATGTGCTACTTTTTGGGTGAAGTGTATTGACTTGACTGTCGCTCAGTGCCTATTTTCGTCATGGTTTTTAAAAAGAGAATGAAACCGATAGATTTTCCTCCATAGGGAACAGAAGGCGCCATTTCAAGAAATATTCCATGCGAGTGATTCTTCGCAACTATCGAGAATTACAACTCTTGCGAAATGGCGAGTGTCCCCCTGCTTACCATTGCGGTGGTTTATGCAACAAGACACGACAGTTAAATCCTCGTTATAGCGCTCCTCTTTATTACCCTTGTCTTTTTCACGGTAACTCTGTATTATAGAACATGTTTCACCGATACATTTTTATGGTAAAAGCACCTTTGGAATGACGCTGATCTCGACACAACGCCCCACGTTACAGAAAGGTGTGGCGTTATATCGAAATGTGGATATTCGGGCGAGCTGTGTATGTTATATATTTGTTTAAGCGTTAAAATCTTCCAGATTACCAAGAGATGTAACACAAATGTACCATTATCGTGTCCATCTCAATAAAGATTTGCAGCGTCATTCGTTGTCCATAGAGTTGTGTCCCTTAGGTGTGCGAGAATCCTATGATCTTGGGTTGATCTAAATTATTCTCCTGATTATGATTCTTGTCAGCACCATACCAGTGCTCGTGGTTTTATCAAAGTGGTAAACATGGAATTCTTTATTTCGAGATGACACGACGTGGTGCAACAGCAGTACTGTTCAAAGCGGCGTTAAATCCAAAGCACTCAACCATTGACGCACGCTTTTGATCGTGATGTCACTGGAAGTGAAAATTTCAACTAAAGCTCCGTACATTGATAGCTCGTTCCCCACCGAAAGCCCAACGAATGTGTCACACGCTGTATGAAGCCCTTGCACATCCGGGCTCTTGGGTTGCGTCGACGTCATATGACGTGGAGATGGATCTTGTTCACGTTCTATTTGGAAGCCAATCATTCACACAGGGCATGGTAATACTTCTTCATTACTTAAGACCGCCGCCGTGGTCTAGTGGACAGAGCGTCTGACAGGAGAGCCGAAAGTCGGTGGTTCGATACCCAGACCTTGACAGATGGTACTTGTTACCCTGCCTGAAACAAGGACTGGTCAGAATGCTATGTCTGGGTGGGGTATTCATATCCATGGTATCTCACTGGGCTAGCACTATTACATCGGTATTAGTCTTTACTGGTACAAGAAAACACACGCACGTACACACTCGTCGCTATATAAGTGCAGTAATCTTGCGTTAAACCCCACCCCACCAACATTATTATTTAAAATAATTCATCTGGACCGCTGTTCAGTGAGTACTACACGATTAACCCAATGTTCGAAACACGACATGTGCTCTAAAATTAACAACATAATTCCAGGATGTGTCAAGTTTCTTCAAATACATTTTTTCTACGCGTTCCTTAATTGAATTTGAGATATTATAAAATAACCCATTACGCTACAGGATATTACAAGGACTCTTCAATGAGTTCAGATTAAAAGAAACCTGCTTAAACTGTGCAGGGATAAAACTTTATCCAATATCTAAAAAGTGAAGCTCGTTGTGTTTCATTATGTTAGTCGCCGTTACCTCCAATCGCATTACGTCGTGGGTCCAGTGGTATATGAAATCTTCCTTAATGCAATCTCATTAAAATCAGATCTTAGTTCCCGCTACCGCTAATCAAAGATCTCAGGACATCCGATTACAGGTCACGTCAGAACGACCAATCAAATAACTAACGCCATTAGCCAATCAGAAAGTATCTTTCTCCAACTATACGACACGAGTTTCAAACTGGCGACTTTCATTCCAGACTACGCTTTGAAAAATAATTTGAAAAAGTTCTCGATGAAAAATTTAGAGGTTGAACAAAAGAACATTCTGGAATGTCTAATAGATGGCCGAGATTGTATGACAGTATTTCCCATGGGCTTTGTCGAAGTTTCTTCCGTTCAAATGTTTATCCCATTGAAGCGAGAGACAGACGATGATTTCGACGGATTCATTCGTACAGCCCGTAACTGTCGTTCGGAACACCCCATGTTGACCTTTTCGATGTTGCATGATTAGAAAACTAATTCCGACTGCCACTCTCGTGATGTGGTAAGTGACGCTCTGATTGGTCGGTTGGAAGGTCTATCTGACATAACCCGTAATGTCCTCAGACCTTTGTTTAGCGGTAGCGAGACTAAGATCTTATTTTAATTAGATTGTCCTGTAGGAGATTAGAGCTTAAACAGTGCAATCACGGCCATTGCGTCTGTTATACGTGTAGTAGTGGTGTTTCGGATTGTCATTAACATGGGTCCCCAGCAGGGTATGCTTGTGTTACGAGGTGACTGTGGCTCTGGTGCACGTGCTCTGGCTGGTAACTGGTTGATTGCCCGACGGCGTGAATCGTTGCTCATTATATCAATCACTGGTTTACAAGCCGCTGTCAAAGTTGGAACAGTGCGGCGTCAAATAACACACATTCCATATAAACCTACCCAGTATGTCCCGTGCCGTGTCGCGCGCGCGTGCATGCATGTCGCTATATACGTGCAATTATCTTTAAAGCGACGGTAAACCCCATTTCACCTCACCTCACCTCTACCAGGTTCAAAGTTACCTGAAACTAAAATGAGTTTGCTGAGTGCGGCGTTGAACAACATTTGGACTCCGTGGAAGAGTAAGTGCCTAGTATCCCATGCTTGCCATATAGAGCAGGCTTATAAGAGGGTTGGAAGGCCAGACTCGCGGACTTAACCGATATCTCTGTAGCGTGGATTGTTACATGCTTTCAATTACTAGTTTGCCCGGTCTTGCCTCGATTACTTACAGAATAGACCGCCTCCGTGGTCTAGTGGTAGAGCGTCCGCCTGGAGAGCGGGGTTTATCCCCAGCCGCGTCATACCAAAAGACGTTAAAAGATGGTACTTGTTGTTACCCTGTCTGGCGCTCGGCATTAAGGGGCTAAAACAAGGACTGGTCGGCTCGGAGTCAGTATACTGTGTCTGAGTGGGGTATTCATGTTAAACTGCGGCATGGTATCTCAGTGAGCTAGCACTATAAATCGGCATCAGTCTGGACTTGTACAAGCAGCAACACAAACACACACACGTACATGCACGTCGCTATATAAATGCAATAATCTTGGACGCGACGTTAAACCCCATTTCACCTCACCTCACCTTACAGGATGCCTCGGTACGACTGGAATATTGCCGATTGTGTAACAACATTCCCCCACTTTCCTCCGCGCATATGGTGTATGGCGAGTTATTCTGCCTCCAGACAACAAGGAATGGATCCTGTGTCCGAGGCCGTGAGCCTTGATGCTGGTAAGATGGTCAGAGTTATCTCCCTTGGTTTAGACAACATTTTCCACAGAACACGAACGTAAGGATATTTGCGTGAGATAGTAATATAATGCAGACTTATCACGAGGGGAATAAGGATTTTCAGGGTCGCTTCTGTTAGACCACACGGTCACACAGAGGGTACATCAGTTAGAAATCAATTAGTCGTTATCTGGAGTCTACATTTGTTTGTTTGTTTGTTTGTTTGTTTGTTTGTTGTTTAACGCTGCACTCAGCAATATTCCAGCTATATTAAGGCGGTCTGTAAATAATCGAGTCTGGACCACACACTCCAGTGATTGATGTCATGAGCATCGATCCAAGCAAATGGGATACAATGACATGCATCAACCAAATCAGCGAGTCTAAACGCCCGATCAAGCATAGTCGCCTTTTACGGCAAGCATGGGCTGCTGAAGACCTATTCTAACCCGGATCTTCACAGGGCGTCTACATGTCAATTATATTAATGTGAACTTTGAATTGACGATTATAGATATGGCATCATGCGTTGGAAGAAAGCGGAGGCATGAAACTTTCGATGGAAAACAAACTTTAAAACTTTTCAGGGATGTCCGTTTGGTGGTAGTGATTAGCTATGTATTTCACTGTATGGAGCTTGAAGACGGCGGACTATATTTTCCCCGTTGTGCACCGCTGTAGAAAGTACATGGAAATATTATCAAAACGTCATTGGCCAAAAGATTCCATTATAGTTCATGTAAGTAAGATAATAAAAAGTTTGTCAATTCCACGTAGATGCCAACGTTTATTAATCGACCTGTTTCAGCAAATATAAACCAAATTCATGGTTCGCGTGCAACTGACCGAGACTTGACAATCTCTCTGAGGAAAACCCCTCTTGTCAGATGTAAGGCCAAAACCAATGTGCAAAACATTATCCGGAATAAAAACCTGAATCCTCTTGAGCTTGTTTACAATCCGGAAATAAAAAATCAAATACGGATATATCGAGCTCGGTTATATCGAATTTTCATGATAAAAGTAGTTTTCTTTTTAAATGTGCCTATAAATTATCAAACTTCAAAAGATAATCATTAATTAAATATTCACACGGCCAAGAAGGGAGTGAGTTGGATCGAACGCCGCTTCGAACAGTATTCCAGTCATATCATAGCGTGTCAGCTTGATAAAGTGTTAAAAGGGCGACTTTAGACCACCTTACGGTCTATTTCAACCCAACTCATACCACATTTTTAATTCAATCTTTACATTTTTTCACGATTCCATCTTTATAAGTAGAAAAGGAAGAAACCAGTAATTAATAAACTTTTTAATTAAAAATGTAAAGAGTGGCATAACTACATAACACACCCGAGTAATTGACAAAGTTGAGAATAGCTATTTGCACAGGTCAACGTAAATTATTTGTCCTCAAAATGGTGAAAGGGAGAGGTCCTAGCTTTAAATCAGAGTTGCTTCCCTTTGACTATATTCACAAGATTCAAGTGTGATGGTAGAGTACCACATCAATTTTTTAATTGTTTTTGTGTAGTAGTATAAATAACAGAAATATGTTGTTTGTATTATAGTTGCAACTGTTGTCATAACTATAGCCAGTACCGAAAGTCAAAGATTGTGGTGTAACAACGACAACTATCGTCGAGCGAAGGAGCTGGGACAGGTGCATTAAGGGGAGACAACCTGTGTCACCTTCCTGTGCTTGGATGTCGTTGACAGGTTTGTTTGGACTGACCCTCTGTGAACAACCTTCTCGTGAATGTCAGAGTGGCATGACTATAATCAGCTTCACTGAAAGTCAACTCCAGGAGCACCCTCATTTTCTGACTTATAACTGGTTATGTATTAATTTCATTTTCTGGACATAATGTCTGAGGGGCGGTCGGGTAGCCTAGAGGTTAAAGCGTTCGCTCGTCACGCCGAAGACCCGGGTTCGATTCCCGACATGGGTACAATGTGTGAAGCCCCTTTCTGGTGACCCCTGCCGTGATATTGCTGGAATATTGCTAAAAGCGGCGTAAAACCATACTCACTCACTCATAATGTCTGATGAATTGAAAGTAGTATGTAATAATGTCTGATGTCTGCTGAAAGGTTTTGAAATAATGTTTTATTACATCACGAACTATGGAGAGAGATCAGGTCTTTGAAAGGCATTTAGAAGTGATTCACATAAGGAAGAGAATATATGAATGTCAACTTCTTTATTATGAGGAACACACCGTTTCGGCGATGAAGGAATAAGCATATACTCCGAAACGTTGTGTTCCTCGTAATAAAGAAGTTGACATCCATATATTCTCTTCCTTAAGGAGAGAGAAATAAGATATTTTTGTTCAGTCCGCACACATGGCGATCTTCACTGAAGTAAGCTGACGTCATAGGACAATTGTTATCCCAGCACCCATCAGGTCCCATTTCTCCCCGTGATCACATATATCATTCTTCTGTAATTTCTTAATGACTTCTATATAAGTGATTCAATTATAGCTCACCTGATTTATGTTCCATGACCACCATGCGCTCGGTACATTGAAACCTCGTTATTCCAGAGAGTACTGTTCCTACTGAAATCCTGCGGAGTAACTCAATGCCGGATTAACGAATTACTGTTAAGGAGTACTGCTTATTTGACATATTTTCCTAACAGTCAATCTCCGGTTTCCTCGACCCGATGACATTTGGTTCCAGCTATGTTCTTGGTGTCATAAGCTGTGACGTTCCGGGTTAGAATTGGTCTACAGCAACCCATGCTTGTCTCCCCACGTGAAGACCTGGGTTAGAATTGGCCTACAGCAACCTATGCTTGTCTCCCCCCGTGAAGATCCGGCTTAGAATTGGTCTACAGCAACCCATGCTTGTCTTCCCCCGTAAAGATCCGGGTAAGAATTGGTCTACAGCAACCCATGCTTGTATTCCCCCGTGAAGATCCGGGTAAGAATTGGTCTACAGCAACCCATGCTTGTATTCCCCCGTGAAGATCCGGGTAAGAATTGGTCTACAGCAACCCATGCTTGTCTCCCCCCGTGAAGATCCGGGTAAGAATTGGTCTACAGCAACCCATGCTTGTATTCCCCCGTGAAGATCCGGGTAAGAATTGGTCTACAGCAACCCATGCTTGTCTCCCCCCGTGAAGATCCGGGTAAGAATTGGTCTACAGCAACCCATGCTTGTCTTCCCCCGTGAAGATCAGGGTTAGAGTTGGTCTACAGCAACCCATGCTTGTCTCCCCCCGTGAAGATCCGGTTAAGAATTGGTCTTCAGCAACCCATGCTTGTCTCCCCCCGTGAAGATCCGGGTAAGAATTGGTCTTCAGCAACCCATGCTTGTCTCCCGATGTGAAGACCCGGGTAGGAATTGGTCTTCAACAACCCATGCTTGTCTCCCCCTTTGACGACCCGGGTAAGAATTGGTCTTCAGCAACCCATGCTTGTCTCCCCCTGTGACGACCCGGGTAAGAATTGGTCTTAAACATCCCTTGCTTGTCTCCCAACGTGATGATCCGGGTTAGAATTGATCTTCAGCAACCCATGCTTATCGTAAGAGGGACGACTAACAGGATCGGGTGGTCAGGCTCGGTGACTTGCTTTAATGCACGTCATCGTATCCCAACTGTGTAAATTGATGCTCATGATGTCGGTCACTGGCTTGTCTAGTCCAGATTCGATTATTTACAGACCTCCGTAATACAGCTGGAATATTTATTGCTGAGTAAGGCGTTAAACAACAAACAGACAAACAAAATCTTGGCGTCATGAGCAAGAAAGAGGTTAGGAACGTCGTGACAAAAGATTAATAGAAGTTGTTATCCATAAAAGAAAGTGTCATGTATTCTTTTTTGTTCAGTATACATGCCAGAGACTTTGGCGGGGGACTTCCAAGAGGGACACCTAACACGTAATTGCTAGTTCCGAGTACGTTTATCTGAGTATTACGAATTGACATTTTACGTCATATCGTATTTCTTCAACATGTCAACTAGAAATCACTGTGGCGATTATGGCTTCAATTGATCAATCAGCATCGGAAATCGTTGAAATGTGCATGTGCAAATATGTAATTGTTCTTGTCAATGCTCAACCAAGATATTTATGTGCTGGAAATAAGTGTTCCACCGTCCGCCACCCTATTAATGCCAGATGCCACTACAAATGAATGTTTAAGTAGCTTATGAACATATTTATCAAGATTTATAAATGCATGTTATGGAGGTATTTTTTTATTTATTAATCTGCGTGTTATCCAATATAAAAGGCATGGCATTTTGGAAGTTAGACAAGAATTACATTATCATATTAATAGATGACCTGCACTTTAAGATACAGGATATCTGTTCATCAACGGAAGTCGTTGCTCAGTACATGGGATTACCCAATGAAGTGTGCCCAATCCCTTGACTACAGAAGAAGGGTTGCGGTTCCCGGGATGGGGCGAGTGCATAGCGGAATGGACGGAAATACGCACATATGAACTGGTATCGCTATTTGACTGCAACAATGGCAATGTGACGTTTAAACAAATGTAAAGTCTAAATTTATTCTCATCACTTCTAACTATGAGTGTACGTATCTGTACTTGCACCAGGACACTCCCACAAAACGTGCTGTACTTATCTCTACGTGAACCCCGAGCACACATATTGTGAAAGTTCGTTTGTCTGAGCCATATGCTGAATATTCGTTATTTGGGAAATGTCAATGCTACGCATGTATTCATTATGCAGATGAGAACATTTGGATCTTTGCTCTGTCCATACCATACAGAAAGTTATAATCCATCATCCTTCCCAGTTAGTAACGTACACCAAACAAAATATGGATCAGGAATATTTTGTGGGATACGTTTATGAAATTTTCACAACATAAATATCCTGGATTCCTAACTTATTTTGTTCAGTATATATATACATCCCGAAGTACAATAAATAATGCAAAATACATACAGGTTTTATCTGTATTAAAAACACAATCTAGCTCTAACAGTAGTTGTTTAGTCTGGTTAGCATGGTATAGGGTAAGGGCCAATGAGAAATACCAACTTAGGATTAAAATGAGTGAAAATAGACGAAATCAACTATCAAAGTCTTATGAATGTTCAAGTATTTGAAAAACCACACCTCTCTATTCCCCTCATGGGTACAAGACCCGTGATGATTCCGGGGTAGAATAGGTCTCCAGCAAGCCATGCTTTCCGTAAAAGGCGACTAACGGGATCGGGTGGTCAGGCTCGCTGACTTGGTTGATGCATGTCATCGATCCCAATTGCGTGGATCGATGCTCATGATATTAATCACTGGATTGTCTGGTCCAGACTCGATTATTTACAGACCGCCGTCATATAGCTGGAATATTGCCGTGTACGGCGTTAAACAACAAACCAACCAACCAATCATGGGTACAATGTGTGAATCTCATTTCTGGTGTCCCCGCCGCATGCCCTATTGCTGGAATATTGCTAAAATCGGCGTAAAACCATACTAACTCACTCGTTATCTCATTATTATTATCATCATCATCATCATCATTATTATTATTATTATCATTATTCTGGTTCACCTATAACCGACAATCGTGCATTGCGTTTATCCCGGTAATGCGAACACTTGACGCACATTGACTGTACTTGTTGCCACAGGTTGTGAAGACATGATTCGGACGGAGGCAATGCAGGTGATATATTCATGAAATGGTAATACTGATGTAATAAAAGCAGATGTTGAACAATTTGATTATAGCATTTCATGAATGAGAATTGAAACCATGGCCATGGCATGTGTTGTCGATCTGGGTAAATGCATGCTCCAGTGACTAATCTATAGCTGCAGAGTGTACCCCAGGGGGTTGTACAATTTATATAATTATTATATGATTAAATATACAAAGTCTCTCTCTCACGTGTGTGTGTGTGTTAGAGAGAGAGGGAGGGGGAGAGAGATATACATTACATATATTTTAACATTAATACAAGTCACGTTCTTTCTAACATAAATAATGCCTTGAATCTCTCCTTTCTGATATAAGATATTACAAGTAGTTAATAAATATATATTGTCCAGATATTAGCAGTTTAATACTTGTCATGAGCGTCCTGAATATATTTCCACTTTATATGCACGTCATGTTTATATACCTTATGATATAGCTGCAGCTGTCACACGTAGCCTTGTCAATACACCTTATACGTACCCGCATCATGTTCAGTATATACTGGAGACGTGCTTATTTCAATAAGATTGATCCCCATCCAGAATACCATTGCCCATGTTGAATTGACAAATCTACGGGTTATGGGCAGATACCATTTCTACTTTCTGTCTGTCTGCTAAAATAAATAGGTGCATATATTGAGAGAGTGTGTTTGGTTTTACGGCACTTTTAGCAATATCTCGAGCAAGAAATAGGCTTTACACATTGTACCCATGTGGGGAATCGAACCCAGGACTTAGCTAAGGGGACCGTCTCTTAATGCACAGAGGGCAGTGGTTAAAGCGTTCGCTTGCCACGCCTTAGACACCGGTTCGATTGCCCCCACATGGGTACAATGCGTGGAGCCCATTTCTGTGATATTGCTAGAACAATACTAACAGCGGCGTAAAACCATACTCACCCACTCATTACTTGTTGGGTGATGTGAAGGATTTTGAGGACAGAGTTTGTTAATTTTTTGGAGAAAATTCTGGAAATGTGTATCTGAATTTACATCACAAGTAGCACTTACAGATAGTCTAATAGAATAATATTTGTATGGAAACACGGTAACGTCCCAAACACCATTTTGTGTACGCTTATCTAGAACTGATTCTTAATATGGACCATTTATCATACTGTAGATTGAGATTAAACAATATAAATTTACAAAGGTTTACCTGAAACACTTGCAAAGAAACATAAGCCGAAACAAGCTTCATACAGTTTCAGGGGGGATTGTTTGTGGTGAGTTGCAGGTAGACCTGTTGTCTACCTTTATTAAACCCGATAAGTGAAAGCAGCTTCGGCGTGACATTGATTTTTCAAACACATGACCTCTGTCAATCTGTTTGAGTACCAAATAGGGGATGTTTTAATGCTCGAAAAAGTTCCTGTCAGTTGATTTTTGGAAGAATTCAAAGCAAATTTGTAAAGGAAGAAATGAAGCTCCGGTTTAGAATTGGTCTTCACCATCTCATGCTTGTCGTCAGAGGCGACAAACGGGTGGCCAGGATCGCATCGTTTGCTAATTGCGTGGGTCGATGCTCATGATATCAATGACTAGGTTGTCTGGTCCAGACTCCATTATTTACAAACCATTTGATACTCGATTATTTACAAACCGCCGTCATATAGCTGGAATATTGCGTTAAACAACAAACAAACATACGAGTGAGTGAGTTGGGTTTAACGCCACTTTTACAGCATTCCAGTTATATCGCGGTGTGTCAGCTTAATGTGGGAGGAAAGCCCGAAGTGATGCAGGTCTCAGACGTTTACCACTTCGGCGAAACCCATGAGCACGGGTATGGTGCTGACAAACCTTGAAATATAATCGGAGTAGAAGCAGTAGAACATGTGGTACCAGTTGTGGTTTGTTTGTTTGTTTGTTTGTTGTTTAACGCCGCACTCAGCAATGTTCCAGCTATATAACGGCGGCTGTAAATAATTGAGTCTGAACCAGACAATCTATTTATTGTTGGTGTCATGTGCATCGATCGACGCAACTGGGATACGATGACTTGCATCAACCAAGTCGGCGGCTGTGTTTATCGTGAGAGGCAAGTAACGGGATCGGGTGGTTAGGCTCGCAGACTTGGCGTTAAACAAACAAACTTTAAACCAAGTCAGCGAGCCTGACCACCCGACCCCGTTATTCGCCTCTTACGACAAGCATGGCATAGTGGCTTCTTACTGCAAGCATGGGTTTGCTGAAGACCTAGTCTAAGCTGGATCTTCACGTAGCTGTTTCATAAATAAACGTGATTGTGAGTCAACAATTTTACTACCAAATATGAACTTGATATTAACCTGTATATATTCATACAGTTGGTTTATCATAAATGTAAATGAGCTAAAACATTGGAGATACGGTCAGACGTGAGAACGAGTCGTATTGGTGTCAAGATTGAATTATGCCCCTTATTAGACCGTGACGTCTTGTTGTATGAATTATAGGGTCACGTGTGAATACATACACGTGACTACTGGGTCGAGGCCATGAAGATATGCCAGCTCACCCCGCGCTGTTCGTTATCTGTACTAGGTCGCCCTGTCGAGGCCAACGGGTGGATTATGAAGCGTTGACACGTGTTAGTCCTATTTTAGCATAAGGGAATAGCTGCAACACAACACACTAAGAGTCGGACATATTGTATTTATTTATTTTGTATAGTTGTTGGTGGTGGTGGTGGGGGGGGGTAGCTATTTTTTTCTTCAAATCCAGATATTTAAAAAAAATTGAGACTATGGAACTGAATTGTATGATAATGCATCTTTCTATAACTATTCATGAAGACATCTCTCGTCTTGTTGGTCGTTAATTCACTGCATGGTACTTGCACACGTGATGTGTGAATGTGAACAGCACACATTGATTGTTTAGCTATTAGGTGCATAAAAACACTTTTGTTTTAACGTGAATAACGCGTACGTAATGCTACGGCTTGCTGAAAATCAACGTCTACTTGCCATCATTATGCTGCAAAAAGGAAGCTGTCAGACATTTCAATGTTCATGGAAACACAATATCATCTGTTTAGAGACGTTATCTATACACCAGGGCTACACTCATGACTTGCCACGGGCCGGTAGTCCACGTGTGATGTCACGTCAACATGACAACCATATTCGGTTGGTGCATGTAAGGAATCGACACCAAACTGCCACAATAACAGCTCGGACAATTCCTGAGTTGAGAACAATTAGTTGCAGAACCGGACTCAACAGGAAGTGTTTTGTTCTATTTTTTAAGTTCATGAAGCTGCCTTATATGCAATTCTTAATAAACTTGCCTTAATAAATTTCATATTTTTACAACAATTTTATTTCACAGAAGGCTGTTTCTATTCGCTTATTCACTTATGAAGGCAATTATTTAGATACCATCTTGTATCGACAACCTTTAAAATTTCTTTGCTATTGTTTTTTCTATACTGTTTAATATTCCATAGACTGTGATATTGTGAGTTTGTGAGTCTTTAGTGATTGTGTTAACATTTATTGTTTATGCAATGTACACAAATCCTTGTCATAAATCCATCGATACGCCCAATTTTGCTCCCACGTCGCCGTCAGGCACACATTGCTTGGTGCAGACGGCATCCCAGGTTCGGAAGACGGGAATAGGACAGTAAACTGTTCACAGATGAGTCCATGTTTCTTCTAGACAGCTCTGATGGTCGTGTAAGGGTCTACAGGCGCCGAGGATAATGTTTTAGCGACGTTTGCGTCACTCAACGCCGTCTGTTTGGATGTGGAAGTGTAATAGTATGGGGTGGCATCACACCTCATGGGAGAACACAACCCACCAATGTTAATGGCAATCTGAATGGCGAACCCTTTCGTGACAACATCGTTCGAGATCCTGTTCTTCCCTTTGTGGAAAGCAGGGACGTAATGTTATGTTACAGCAGGATAATGCCCGCACACGTGTTGCACGTGTTGTAACAGACTTTTTGAGGCAGCATAGCATTTCTGCACTGCCATGGCCGGCTGCTTCTCCAGACCTCTCCGCCCAGGAACATGTTTTTGGATGAAAAGGTCCGACGCCTACGATAGGACCAGAACCACAATTTGCCGGCAACGCTAGCTCAATCTTTGGTTGACATTTGGAACAACATCCCTTCTTCAATGCGCCACCGCTGCTTCGCCAGTAACGACGAAAGTGTCGGTCATATCCGATATTGACATCATTAATTGAGTCTGTCTGTCTCTTTTCTCAGTTTACCAGGTATGGGTTTTGTAAATGAATTTGTGATGATAAAACATTGATGAGACGAATGAAGGAATAGTATGTTTTTGAAAATAACATAACTCTTACGCCACTTTATATGAAGCACAGTTACTATTTTCTGTTAGTATCTTCAAGACAACAAAGATCTAACTGTGTGTTTTGTTTGTTTTGTTAGTTTGTCGGTAGCACCCATAATGCACCCGCAATCAGCAATATGACGGAAGCTTGTAATGAATCGAAGTGGACCAGACAACCCAGTTCTTTATAATTATGACCAACGACCCATGCCAGCGAGGCTCGTTTACACGCAATTAACCAGTTGAAGTCTCCAGTCTGACACCAAATCCGTTAATAAGCCTCTTAGTATACGCGTCCCTTGGGCACGCCAGAAAAGTAGTGATCGTTGGTTCGAACCCCGGTTCGTCCCGATTTGGTTTAAAGTTTATCAGCACCATACCCCGCTCGTGGGTTTCACCGAAGTGGTAAACATCGGAGACCTGCATCACTCCCACATGAAGCTGACACACCGTCATATAACTGGAAAACTGTTCAAAGCGGCGTTAAACCAAACTCACTCACTCACTTACTGTTAGTATATGGGCGGTGGGGTAGCATAGTGGTTAAAGCGTTCGCTTGTCACGCCGAAGACCCGGGTTCGATTCCCCACATGAGTTCAATGGGTGAAGCCCATTTCTGGTGTCACCCGCCGTGATGTTGCTGGAATATCGTAAAAAGCGGCGTAAAACCAAACTCACTCACTCACTCACTGTCATGACACCTTTAGTAACATGAGAGAATCGGGCGGTCCTTACTTCTTTTGAGTAGTATACATAATTTTGATAAGCACCAGAGTGCTGAAATATTGCTAAAGGCGGCTTAAAATCACTCACTATTAGTATACGCCCAGCATAGGTTTGTTGGCATAACCCAGAATCCACACGAGGGTCTATCAGCGTATATAAAAGGTTACAAACCAGAGACCACTTGCTCAAAGTTATCTCAGCGCGACGATGGTCGTAACTCCCATACTATAACATAGACTTAACACAGACGAAACGCTAAGATCGGCCCAGGTGTACAGTTTGGTCGTTTGGTCAGATATAGATGGCATAAGACGACCCGATATTCAATTCCAGTTACAGCAAGCAGGCGAGCATATCGTGTTTCGCCGTGTCTCTTACACCAGCTTTCCATTCATTATTGATCAGGCTGATCGAGGCTTCCCATTCACAAAACCCGTAAACCTCCTCGTTGTTATGCCCAGTGCAAAATCTACAACATATAATAAACGTTATTCTTAACGCCGCATCAGCAATCTTGTGATCAATTAATGTGGAGGATGCTGTATACGACAGTCCAGAGAACCAGCTTCATGGATGCCTGTCTGATAGCTGTTGATGGAAGTGGCAGTGTACAAGATACATTTAGATGTATGGTTGCACCCAAATAGGTTTCTTGAGCTTTCGTTCATTTATTTTTTCCACAACAGTGACATCGAAATGAGTTCTTTGACTCTACGATGCAGGATCGACTCTATATTTTTTGGTTAAAACGTCTCCCTTGGAAGGCCGAACGAATACGGTCAGTAATTCCCCGGAACCCCAATGGGGTTTGAAAAAATGGAAACCCTTTTACGTGAATTATCATGCGCATACATTTTGATGTTCAGACATGGTATATAACATTTGACGGTGGCATTTTGGACGCGCGTAAAGAATCATCTGATGCAGCTGCTCGGGGGTAGAATAGGTCTTCAGCAACCCATGCTTCTTGTAACAGGCGACTATGTTTGTCGTAAGAGGCGACTAACGGGATCGGGTGGTCATCGTATCCCAATTGCGTGGATTGATGCTCATGGTGTCAATTACTGGATTGTCTGGTCCAGACACTAATATTTACAGACCGCCGTCATATAGCTGGAATATTGCTGAGTGCGGCGTTAAACAACAAACAAACAAATGAAACGCAGCTTTCCGGGGGCGAAGTTACAAAATCTCCTTTGCTTGGAGTTGATAGGAACGTTGCAGTTTTCATGCCCTTTCGTATTCCTGCCGCGGTATTTTGGGTATTAGCACGAAGTTCACGAGGCAACTGCACGCGCTACATCAACACCTTCAAGCACAACAAGCCGAATTCCTCTCAAAGCACGAGCAAAACATGCAAAGACGTGTGGTTGCATCGACCTTTCCAGGTGGGTCGTTCTGACCCGGTTCAGAAGGATAGGTCGTGGCCGAGGAACTCAAGAAAAAAGTTTTTTCTTGTTCGTGTTAACTCGTGCCAACACCATCCATGCGAATAACCATCTTGAATGGTGACGAATGGTCACGTCAACTTACAACGAAGTTTATTCTGAAACAGATGAAAGACGGGAAGGATTTTTATTGTATGGCGAGTGACCACCTCCTCTATCACTTCGTTCAGTTACACGTGTAGGTATTTTCAAACCTCACACTATTTGTTGATATTTCAAAACAAAAAGTAATATTTACCCTGAATAACTGGTGCTGAGATTCACAGTTCAAACGTTCACTAAGACTAATGATGTAACGAAAAGGACAACCCAAGGAGAGTTACAGGCAAAATGCATTTTTTTAAATAGATTATGAAAAAAGTCTTAATTTCATAAGGCTAAACCCAATTTCACCTCACTTCCATAAAACCATAAACATGATCAGAACAGGTGTGTAGATATCGTTTGTATTGAGTCATATATGTATAAATCAGATAACCGATTTAACACTGGTTGGCATATGGAATTTCAAGGGATATGTATGGTATGAATATATAAATATACAGACAAACATCTTTTATTATTGTATATAAGATAGCTACGCGACAAATCGTAAAGAACAATGAAGAACGAGCGTGGTTTATTTCACGATAAAACATTCTATCATGACGTCATTTCTGGAGAATCGAACACGCGCTCGCAACTTGATGACGTTTATTGGACGACGTTATGTTTTTAGAGTGGGTGAGTTGTTCCCCATATAGATAAACGCAATGACCGAACGACCGCATCCAAAAGTGGGAGGAATATGACAATCGGTGGTGTCTAGCCGGGAGCGCCACATTTCAGAAATGGCTATTGCCGGTAGGGCCACATTTCCAGCTGAGTGCATTTCACCTATTCTAGCGGGTAATTAATTAATCCGATTACCGATACCTTTAAATGAGTGTCCCACATTTAAATTACTAAGCGTGGTGTTCTTTAGAGATACCTTTAAATGAGTATCTCACATTTAAATTACGAAGCGTGGTGTTCTTTAGAGATACCTTTAAATGAGTATCTCACATTTAAATTACGAAACGTGGTGTTCTTTAGAGATACCTTTAAATGAGTATCTCACATTTAAATTACGAAGCGTGGTGTTCTTTAGAGATACCTTTAAATGAGTATCTCACATTTAAATTACTAAGAGATCAAAGGCCGTCTTAATTGACATTGAGTTCATCCTGTTATTCATAACATATTTAAGTGATGTCGTGTTCACGTAATCCAAAACAGGAAAAAGGGCACAGCCCCAGGATTAGACCTAACTTCTTACCAAATAATTAAAAAACTCCCCCTAAAACTACTCCAGGCACTACTCAAACTATACAATCTCATCTACCTAAACGGACAGGTTCCTACTCCCTGGAAACAGGCCCTAGTCATACCAATCCCTAAACCTAATAAACCAGCTAATCAAGCTAACTCATATAGACCAATATCCCTAACTTCAAACTTATGTAAAGTAATGGAATCAATGGCTAAAAATAGATTACAACATTACTTAACCCAAAATAACATCATAAACCCAGATCAAAGCAGTTTCACTCCTGGCCGCTCAACCCTAGATAAGCTCGCCCGACTAGAACAAGATATTAAGACAGGACAACTAAATAAACAATATACCACAGGCATCTTCTTAGACTTCTCTAAAGCTTTCGACATGGTATGGCACGATGGGCTAATACAAAAACTTAAAAAAATATGACTCAAAGGTCAGATAATAAACAAGACTTGTTTTGTTATATACGGTAACCTGTTAGAATCACAAAGCATGTTTTGACAGCATAGCCGTGAGAGCCACATTATACAATCACGCAACCATAACCATTGCCGGGAGCGCCACATCGATTTGGGCTATCTATTTTCGAAATGTGGCTTTGCCGGCCTGTAACCCAATCGGTATTGGGAGAAAAAGGATGGATCATCGACGTGTCTATATGCGGGAAAGTCCATTTTAACACCCCACCCCTGTTCCTAAAATGGACTTGTCCTACATTGCTGAGGTCGGATTCTAGTCAGGGAGTCATCATTATTTAAAGACGGGTAAATATTTTTAAAGCTTGTACATTTTATCAACATCATTTAAGAGGATGTACTTGATATTGATATCCCATATAAGAAATACGCGGATTCATTCAGTGTGCACGTCGGTTAAAGAGTCAATAGCTCAATGAACCAAAGAAAATACACAGTCAATCCTAAATAAAACAGCGGGCACGGGTGGCCCAGTCGTCTCGTGGGTTTCACCGAAGCGGTAAACGTCTGAGACCTGCATCACTTAGGGATTTCCCCCCACATTAGTGAGTGAGTGAGTTGGGTCTAACGCCGCTTTACAGTATTCCAGTTATATCGCGGCGTGTCAGCTTAATGTGGGAGGAAAGCCCGAAGTGATGCAGGTATTAGACGTTTACCACTTCGGTGAAACCCACGAGCACGGGTATGGTGCTGACAAACATAGAAACATAATCGGGGCGAACCGGGATTCGAACCCACAATCATAGGTTTCTGGCGTGCCCAAGGGACGCAACTCTGCACAGCGAATCGCTGCGCCTTAGACGACTGGGCCACCCGTTCCCCCTTCCTCCCACATTAAGCGGACACGCCGTGATATAACTGGAATACTGTTAAAAGTGGCGTTAAACCCAACTCACTCACTCACCTAAATAAAACATTTCCTATATATTCCTACACTTAGTTATGGTCACCGCTGCACGGTGTAGAAACACACCATGAATATAAATAGCACATTTTTGCCACAGGTATATAATGTGTCCCATGAAAAGGTAGATATGGAATATTGCTACAACACCCGATACTGAATTATCTACCTAGAAAATATATGTTTTGTCTTGTATGGCGATAAAACTTACTGCTTAAAGGGGCATTTACACAGTGCAACTAGTCGGTGCAACTTGTTGTATGCAATCAGTTGTACGAACTGAAGTTCACAAGGCGGTGAGTTGCATATACAACTCGGATCTCGGAATCTGACTAAAAGATTGGGGAAAAAATGTGCGACATTTGCGGTCACTCGGCACAGGGCCAACCTCTGACTTTGCAATTTAACGGAGTTGTATAGTATTGGAGTTTCTACCCCATGTTATATAATTAAAGACTGGTTTGAAAAGCAGAAAGTGCTTTATGTTGTCCAATTTTATGTTTTGCTGACGAAAAACCCTTGAAAATGTAGGCTCTCCAAGTCGTTCACCGATGACAGTATCACGCGACGAAACGTTTTATATGTCAGCTTTATGTATGATTGAGATATATCTACGGATATCTACGAACACAAAATATTTCCATTTCGTGACGATTCGGGACATTCGTGGTCATAGTGAAATGGGGGTATTAATTGACGCCGGGTCAAAGGCTTGTCCGAAATAAATAGAAGCCCGGGCCTCTAATAGAGGAAATACGGTAAACTGTAAGAGAGAGAAATACTGCCTTGTACCTGAACGAAATAATGAGGACATATATATTTGTGTGATAATGTACAAGAAAACATTGATGCAGAGCATCAAAGTTCCCCGCCATATGTGATGCCTCACAAACGCATAATTATGATGTTACTGAAAGGCATGATGGAGCATAATAATATTAACCACAAATAACACAACGCTGTTGTGGAAAAATATATTATTTATTTTGAGTATTGGGCAATACAGTTGATACATGTGCATAGGGTAGGTCTATTTAAAAATAGTTTTTTGTTTAACGCCGCACTCAGCAGTATTCCATCCATATGACAGTGGTCTGTAAATAATCCAGTCTGGACCAGATCATCCAGTGATTGACACCAAGAGCATCGAACTACGCAATTAGAATATGATGTTATGCATCGACCAAATCGGCGAGCCTGACTACCCAATCCTGTTCGTCGCCTCTTACGGCAAGCATAGGTTGCTGAAGACCTATTCTTACCTGGGTCTTTATTTAAAAAGTAGATCGAAGGAAATGGAAGCAATTTCTGGCACAAATGTAAACATGTGGAAATAGTATCAAAACTGCCAACAACATTGGCAGATGCACATACTCAAATAATAGATCACATTCTTTTTACACTTGGCATTTGGTTATAATAATGTAAATGAAAATACTAAGGGCTCCATATGGCAAAAAAAAGTCATACTAGATAAGGTCTTTTTGTCACAACCACAGATGCACATACTCAAAATATTATCACGTAGTTGGAGAACATTTCAATACCGGGACTAATCAATAACGGAGATTCCTCGTCTCTTGTTTTACGTTTTTTGGTCAGTTTCTTTTTTGTATTTCTTTCTTTCAAAGAATAGTAATTGTGATTATGATGAGTTGAGTTACTTGTTTTTTATCTATGTACTGTTTTTTATCCAGTGTCAGTAACTTTGAGGTTTGAGTTTGAGTTCATATGATGATGATTGATTGGTTTGTCGTTTAACGCCGCACTCAGCAATATCCCAGCTATATGACGGCGTTCTGTAAATAGCTAGTCTGGACCAGACAATCCAGTGCCTAATATGATGAGCATCGATCCACGCAATTGGGATCGATGCCATGCATCAACGAAAGCCTGACTATCCGATCCCGTTTGTCGCCTCTTACGACAAACATAGTCGCCTGATATACTGTTAAGATGTAACATAACAATTCATCCATACTACTAAACAGAAGTAAAACCGCTTGTCCATTCGGATCAATCTGACCCAAACCATTCCGCTGATGAGAGTCAAATAATGCATACGAATCGAAATCCGTAAAAATCTTTAAAAGTTACCAAAAGTGACGGGGATATCAATATTGCTTGTTGAAATGATTCTATGAAATTTGTTTTCCCTGCTTCAATATTTGGAGCACCTGTGACGGAGCCATAAAACTGATCTGTTATGTAAAGAATATCGCTTGAGGCAGTGGCTGCTGGGGACTGATTATGACCTAAATACCCCTCATAGCCTTCGGTGTTAACTATGTGACTGTAGAGAGCTGTGCCTTCATCCAACAGATTATCGAGGTCAGAGGAACACGGTACAGACGCAAATAGATTTGAGCCATGGGACACAAAATATATGAGTGACCAGAGCTACGGCTGTACATTGAATTCCATTAAACGGTTGAAAAATACTCGGCCTTGATGCAAATTCGCTGACACACTACTCCGATTTTTGACTTTGCTACCAAACGTTTCACATCGGTGGCTATGTGCGGTGCACTGATTAAAAAAAACACGAGGGACTGGGTTAATTCAAAATACGGAATATAACTATTCCAAATATTTCCAGTGAACATGAGCATCCAAACAATCAAAAGTGTGGTATGTACAATATGGAATTCAGCCATATTACATTTAAATTGAGATGTCGTCGTTGTTCATGAATAAGCATATTCAGAACATAATTTTTATTATGCTGTTGTTTACGATCTCCGGAGCACAGTTCTTTTGTATACACCGTGAAAATCAGAAAATTAGTCCTTGAGGAAAAAAGGACATCGGATTACACATGAATGGTTTAATAATGTCAGCTAATGACCAGAAACGGTCAGATGCATCAATTAACTACATAAAGACCATTTTGAAGTATATCTTATTGCTGGAAAAGAACAGCATCAACATTCCACGCACATGATTTGTATGTTTTGTTTCCGTAAATGCGTGGCTTGAAATTTCAAATAAACCAACATGTTGACATACATGCCACAAAATTAACGTTTCCCGTATACTTCCCCGACTTAAGGGCGGGGAAGAATAACACTTACATTTACTTGCATTTGTCAACGTCAAAAAACGGCTGATCGTTCAACACAAGCAAAAAGGGGCATAATTCCGCTATGCCTAACCGTATGCCGTTGTAACTCGTATCTGTAGTGAGAATTTGCCATGTCTCTAGACAGTACATTCTTGTATTTTGGGGTTCATGTGTAACCAAACTACCCCAACAATTATCGATTTTTAAAATCCAGGGTTTCACATCGGTACTTTTTCTATTGCATTGACTTATCGTCATCCCAAATTTCCTGGGCATACTTTTCCAATTTGGTAATTATATAGACGAATGTCCGTCCTACCAATGTTTTTAAAATCATGAAAATCTCATGTGGTCAGTTGTCTCTTGCCAAATCATTGAAACCAGGTACTTTTATATGTAGGTTTTATCTCGCACGCACGCACGGTCGTCAGCCTGACCCCAAGCCTGAAATGCCCGTCTCAGAAAACGCGCACCTGGTGCATCCTGAGGTATCAGATGTTCTGGCAATCAAATGATCAAAGACAACTATAAATTAAATTTAGTTATTTTGAAAACACTTGTGAATATTTTAATAATAAACAATGTGACGAATTTTCTTCAGGCACATATTTACTTTTAATTAAATATAATTTAATTATATGTTTGAATGAAATGGCTTTGTTAATTAACTTAATAGGAAGCAGATGTTTTACGCGACGGTGCATGCAACAAACTGAACAGTGTCTCTCGTGACAATAGAAAATGCCAACGCGTATACAACTAGAAGTTTCAGTTGTTTACAAAAGAGTAACCTTAAACATATACTTATTTTGTCCACAGTTGTGTATATTAATAATGTAATGAACGTACATCCGATATATTTATATAAATTTACTTTTAATTAAATAACTAAAATAAAGTGGTTCTTTTAACGTGGCGCTAAAATCTAAAGTCAGTAATGTTGGTCGGGTAGCCTAGTGGTTATAGTGTTCGCTCGTCACGCCGAAGGTTCTGGTTCGATTCCCCACATGCAATGTGTGAAGCCCATTTCAGGTGTCCCCAGTCGTGGTACTGATGGAATATTGCTAAATGCGGAGTAAAACCCAATTCAATCGCTAAAATAAGAAATATCACACTTTCACAGCAAATATTCTTGTCCGTTATACCGCACGTTAAAAGTCATTAAATAAGCTCTCAACCGTCGATAGAAGATAGCGGAATCACCGGAGCGAGTTCGACTTCGAAGAATACATAAGTGAACATGAGAATTGACATCGTAAAGTTACGAATTCCCGTGGATTGGTTAACAAAGATATTCTGATCGTGAGAAGTCATAAAACAAGTATATAATCATATGAACTGGATACAGTGTGAAGATATTAGAATATTTCGGATGATTGTATGTATCAATATCTGCGTCATAAACATTTCAACATTTCAAGTTGGTTTACATTTCACATGTATAACGTTTACATGGTATAAAGGGTGATAAGTGTCGACTGCCTTGGTTTACATTGAAGTGATACGACACAGGTGTCGGTAGATTCGCTTCTATTCAGAAATAGGTATAAATGCGACAGATGTGTAACAGTCAAACAATATCCACACACTGCCACCGGTGTGGAACACTGTAACCATACATTCACACTGCCACCGATGTGTAACACTGTAACCATACATTCACATTGCCACCGGTGTGGAACACTGTAAAATACACTCACACAGACACCGATGTGTAACACTGTAACCATACATTCACACAGACACCGATGTGTAACACTGTAACCATACATTCACACTGCCACCGATGTGTAACACTGTAACCATACATTCACACAGACACCGATGTGTAACACTGTAACCATACATTCACACTGCCACCGGTGTGTAACACTGTAACCATACATTCACACTGCAACCGATGTGTAACACTGTAACCATACATTCACACTGCCACCGATGTGTAACACTGTAACCATACATTCACACTGCCACTGATGTGTAACACTGTAACCATACATTCACACTGCCACCCGTGTGTAACACTGTAACCATACACTCACACTGCCACCGATGTGTAACACTGTAACCATACACTCACACTGCCACCGATGTGGAACACTGTAACGATACATTCACACAGACACCGATGTGGATCACTGTAACCATACACTCACACAGACACCGATGTGTAACACTGTAACCATACATTCACACTGCCACCGATGTGTAACACTTTCACCATACACTGCCACCGATGTGTAACACTGTAACCATACACTCACACTGCCACCGATGTGAAACACTGTAACCATACATTCACACAGACACCGATGTGTAACACTGTAACCATACACTGACACCGATGTATAACATTGTAACCATACACTGACACCGATGTGTAACACTGTAACCATACATTCACACTGCTACCGATGTGTAACACTGTAATCATACACTGCCACCGATGTGTAACACTGTAACCATACACTCACACCGATGTGTAACACTGTAACCATTCATTCACACTGCCACCGATGTGTAACACTGTAATCATACACTGCCACCGATGTGTAACACTGTAACCATACACTCACACTGACACCGATGTGTAACACTGTAACCATCCACTGCCACCCATGTAACACTGTAACCATACACTGACACCGATGTGTAACACTGTAACCATACACTGACACCGATGTGTAACACTGTAACCATACATTCACACTGCCACCGATGTATAACACTGTAACCATACATTCACACAGACACCGATGTGGAACACTGTAACCATACATTCACACAGACACCGATGTGGAACACTGTAACCATACATTCACACAGACACCGATGTGTAACACTGTAACCATACATTCACACAGACACCGATGTGGAACACTGTAACCATACACTCATGCTGACACCGATGTGTAACACTGTAACCATACACTTACACTGACACCGATGTGTAACACTGTAACCATACATTCACACAGACACCGATGTGGAACACTGTAACCATACACTCACACTGCCACCTATGTGTAACACTGTAACCATACATTCACACTGCCACCGATGTGTAACACTGTAACCATACATTCACACAGACACCGATGTGGAACACTGTAACCATACACTCACGCTGACACCGATGTGTAACACTGTAACCATACACTTACGCTGACACCGATGTGTAACACTGTAACCATACATTCACACAGACACCGATGTATTTCTTTATTGCGACATATATTGCCATATGTTTCTGTTCAGGTGAACATTTGACTTGCGTTGCATGTGTTTGTGACGGTTGCCTCCTGGGGGAGCAGGATTCGCTTACCTTTTCGCGATCACCTGGTATCGTACTAATTTATTGTGATTCATGAACACATGGCATAGGCGGAATGGCACAAATAATTTTAATTTTAGAAAGAAAGGTCTCATGATTATGTTATGGTTTTGTCTCCATAATTTTATGAATAAACATTGGGCGCATTTAAGGAACCAGAAATACATGTGTAGTCACTAGGCTTGCCATTGTCATTGCAGTCTGCCTGAGTGTTGTGTGTTTATCGCAAGAATATAGATCAAGTCATCAGATGTTGAGATAGAACAATATGAATAAGATTGTCAAATGTACAACAAATATACCGTTCCTAAAATCAATAAACACAAACTTGATGCATATATTTCTTTGGCGTATTAACATGATGGACAGAAAGTAATATCTTGATCTAAAGCAGCGAATAAAACTAGCCTTGGCGGACGACACGACTAGCCGTACAGTCCGTCCGCTTCTATCGAAGATCTGGGCCCGTCGCCCTGATTCGTTGATGTCAGTCAGGTTTTGTAGATAGAGGTACTACATATGTGACAAGGAGCAAGGTCGGTGATCCACGCACATGTATATACTTTAGATCCGGCGACGTGAGGTGTTGATTGACCTTAATAGATTCATTGATGTCAGTCAGGTTTTGTAGATAGAGGTATTACATATGTGACAAGGAGCAAGGTCGGTGATCCACGCACATGTACATACTTTAGATCCGGCGACGTGAGGTGTTGATTGACCTTAACACGTAGAAAGCGCTCGGGTAAAGTGTCTTGTCCAGAGGGGAGCTTATTTTTAGAGGGGATACGCCAAAATCTTGCTAAATATATTAAGCAAAGGAGATAGAATTTCGGCGCACTTTTGAAATATATTGAAATAATTAAGTAATATAAAGGAAGTTTCAAAGAAAAGTATTGAGCTGGTTTGCACTATCCGAAGGACAGAAGCAATGAACATTTACCAGAAGCACATAAAAAACCATTTACCTTAAGCACAGAATAAAACATTTACCTGAAGCACAGAATAAAACATTTACCTGAAGCACAGAAGAATAAAACATTAACCTGAAGCACAGAATAAAACATTAACCTGAAGCACATAATAAAACATTTACCCGAAGCACAGAGGAATAAAATGTTTACGTGAACACAGAGATTAACATGTACATGAAGCACAAAATGAACTGTTTTACCTGAAGCACAGAAGAAAAAAAAACATACTTAATTATGCATTTTAAAACACCGCGGTCTGTAATCAGGTGTATACAATGACCTATATGTTCCTACAAATACAAGGCAGCTGTATTTTATCCGTTCAGCCGCAAGTATTCACTGGATAAAACCAAATTGTTGTCTGTTCTATTTCCCATGTGCAGACCCTTGTACGGTAAATATACACCACTGGGCCAAGCCGCCGCCGTTCGTTCTGCCCCACTTACGTCACAGCGGCCCATGTGCGACCTGCCCGGGCTTGGCCTAGTTTTTACAGTCACAATACGTCACAGAGCCCAGACATGTGACACGTGATGCTGCCTCACGTGTCGAGCTGCTCGAGACTACTCGGCACACTCAGGGGTGATGAATTATTTAGGATCTCTTGTTTTGTTTTGTTTTGTTTTAAAATCAATTGCAGCACAATCATTAATATTTTGTTATCGTAAACACATTGGACACCTCCATGGTCCACTGGATAGAGCGTCTCCGCTCAAGGTCGGTGGTTCGATCCCCGCCCTCATCATCGCAAAATCTTGTTTCGCTGCCTGGCCTTAAGGGAATAAAACCAGGACTGGTCGGCTCGGAGTCAGTATACTGGGTGGGGTGTCAGTGCTAGACTACGGCATGCAATCTCAGTAGGCTGACACCAAAAGCTACACCTAATACGTATGAGCCTCGTGAAGATCCGGGTGGGAATAGGTCTTCAGCAACCCATGCTTGCCAAAAGAGGCGACTACGAGATCGGATGGTTTCTCAATTGTGTGGATCAGTGCTCAGGACATCAATCACTGGATTGTCTTGTCGAGACTCGATAATTTACAGACCTCCGTCATTAATAGCTGGAATATTGCTGAGTGCGGCGTGAAACAACAAATGAACAAACAATAAACTTCAACAACAACGAAGTCTTATGCAGACTGATGCAGAGAATCACACCCCTGGTGACTATGACTTTGTGTTTTAATAATGTCATATTATCCGGCGGGGTAAACAACAAACAAACAGACCTTTGAGTTTGACCTGATGACAAGTAACCAATATATGATCTCGACAGGATTTCCGTAATAAAATTGTTTCTAGTTTGCTTGTCGTCAAATTGACTAAAATGGGCATCCGGTGGCCACAATGGAGGCTGAGTATGGGCAGTTTCTTTTGGGATTATACTGGCTGTCCCGCAAAGTCCCTAATGTTTAGTGTAGCTTCGTTGCCGATGTGGACTTGTTCCTTCATTTTCTAGGTTTAATTACCCGGTGCTCATATTATCTATCAGTGGATGGTCTGGTCTCGATGATTTACAGGACGAAGTAAAACAGCTGGAATATTGATGCTTGTTGCGTTATAAAAACAACATAATTGAGATGAGGGAGAGATGTGGTACTTGCAGGCGTGACCATTGTTCGATAGTTTGAGTGTGAGAGTGAGCTGGGTTTGGCGCTGATTTCAACAGTGTTCCAGTTATACCACAGCGTGTCGCCTTGATAAGGGAGGAAAGCCCGAAGTGATACAGGTCTTAGACGTTTACCATTTCGGTGAAACCCACGACCACGAGTATGGTGCTGATAAACCCAGAAACATCATCGGGGCGAACCAGGATTCGAAACCACGATGACGGGTTTCTGGTGTTCCCAAGGGACATAACTCTGCACAGCGAATTGCGGCGCATCAGACACCAAAGTCCAAAGCAAAATGCAAGAACTGTGCTTATCTTTCAGGATCTAACAGAAGCAGTAAATGTGTCATCCAGAAATTGGTGCGACCTCCCTATGCAGAACTATGCTGCCTGTTGATTGGCGGTGCCCATAATCCACGTAGTCTCCCAGTGCTCTGTAACAACAGTGGACGGAGGATATATTCTGACCTCTATTTTCACCATTCACCGGTAAGTTCTCTCTCTTTCGCCTCTCGTCTTATAGATGTGGAGGAAATTTCCGTCAGGGAATAGGAGCTGCGGTGCCAAGATACACATAAAACAACAATGCTGGTTCGAGGACACGTGCCGTGTCGCTTAGGAACTTTATTGGCACCAGGTGTGTACGGTACGGGGAAAGACAAAGTTGGGGCACACGCATGCGCCGCGCGTGCAATATATACTGCTCATAATTTAATAAGGATCATCACTTCAAGCGGTAATACGTAAAATTGTGTGCGTCTGTTGAAATAGTCAAGTACCATATTGCGTGAAGACATGTTTAATGAAAAAAACAAAAGTCCGTTGCCATGTGCCACACAATGCCAACAAACAACATGTGACCAAAAATCGCCAGATCGCCCGTCAAAATAAGAGTATATGACCACAGCTGAAACGTAAACAAATCACGAAAACATATTGATTGTCCAAAATAACAACTCTTAGTATATCTTCCGAGGCAAGGGAGTTAACTGACTGTAAAAGTTCAGTTTCCACCCTTGATGAACTTGGCTGGAATTTCGGGCCTTGATCGTAGCGCCACTAGTGGCGAGTTTTCTCCCTTCTGTGTCACCCCTGTTGACCAATCAGGTTCCGCCTCTCATATCAATGCATCTGCTTCAAACAAAATGGCGGCGTCCAGTGAAGACGATCTGATCGATAATTGCATCAAGTCACGTCAGCGCCTTCAATAAAAACATGAAAAAATATGGAAAATAACTGTGGCAAATCCCGCAATCGACCGAAATCTGCACGGCAGTTTACGAACCGGTTGTCGATTTCGCAACGTGATTTTGATTTGACTATGCAAAGACCAGCCGGAATTCAGTCCCTACTTCGGCAAGTGTGGAAACTAGATTTTTATAGTCAGTTAACTCCCTTGCCTCGGTACGATTGCCAATGGTCTCTTCTGGATGGGAAGGGAAGATTGTTCCACTCTTCAGTAAGAACATTGCCAAGTTCCACAGGGGTTGCCGGAAGGACAGGGCGACGTTAGGGGGCCATATGCAACCCGTTCCATGTGTGTTCGAAATGGTCTCCTGCTGTAAGTGGGCATCAACGACCCTGGCACGATGAGTTTGTGCGTGATCGTCCATGAGGTTGAAGACCGATCCGATTGCACCAGCATATGGTCTCGCGTACACATCCAGAATCATCCTGTAGCGAATACCTGTCATCGTGCCTCGCTGAAGGACATGGTGATCGGTTCTTCCAGTCTTGTTGACCCCACCCCAAATCATGATTGAGCCCCATCCATAGCTGCCATGTTCGGCGACGTTGGAATCCTGAAATCTAGCGTTCCGCAGTTTATTTCTAAGTGTGGAAGCAGTCAATTGATGACGTCTTTCTGCAAATTGGAGAAACCTGTATTCCCGCTGTTTTGTTGGGTAGCTGATCCAAACGTCTGGTATCGATTCCATGCCCTTCTGATCACACTTTGGTTGACACCAAAGACGCTTGCAACACCACCTGCCTCATTCTTCGGTCAATAAACGACGTCTTTGCATAAGTGCATTCAGTTCTTGCAATCCTCAGTTGCAAATGATAATGATGTGCAACGATTTTGTCACGATACTTCCAAACACTGGTTTCAAGCACCTCGTGCACATCTTGACAATGACTGCATGCCTCTGTCCGTTCATCATGAAACTTAGGTCCTATAGGGGTTACCCAATCATTGTTTACCGGGATATGTCAATCTTTATTTGTTGGTTGATGTTCTTATATCATCAAAACTTGATCCTCAGTAAACTTTGAGTGGTATATAACATATGTGTATGGTAGTGTGGAATATGTGAATATATTACATATACATATGGTATACGGAATCCGTAATAAACAAACGCTCCCATCAACCAGGCCTGCATCGTGGTTGCAATAATAAGACTGAACACGTCCAGTCCAATATACTGCTATCCTAATACTACCTTTCGTAACCGGTGTATTCTGTGCTTCCCGGCTCGTTTACATTAAATTGGAAAATTTAATACGTATTTGCAAGTCAAGTATTGTTAATGTCAATATTATAAATCGACCCGTAGAGAATAGGTCTTCAGCAGCCAATGCTTGCCGTAACAGGCGACTAACCGGATTGGGTCGTCAAACGTTCGATGCGAAATGGGTAAGTATATACCTGGTGATCATACACCAACATGCATACAAATTCAGTCCAAACGTGGAATGCCTGTTAATAAGGTCTCATTGCTGAAGCTATTATCATCACTATCACCAACATCATCACAGACACAGTTCCAGGATTATTACCTTGTGTTGTCGAAGAAGATATAAATGTTTGATTTGGTTTTTCAAATGAATACAAAAGTAAACTGAATTAACATTATGAATGAAACCAATGTCGTCAGCAACCCATGCTTGTCGTACGAGGCAACTATGCTTGATGTTAGAGGCGAATGACGGGGTCGGGTGGTCAGGCTCGCTGACTTAGTTGATGCATGTCATCGTATCCCAGTTGCGTGGATCGATGCTCATGATGTTAATCACTGGATTGTCTTGTCCAGACTCGATTATTTACAGACCGCCGTCATTTAGCTGGAATGTTGCTGAGTGCGGCGTTCAGTAACAAACAAATCAAACGAACGCTGGTCATATATCCATATCCTATATGTTGTTACTGTATATAATGTCGGCTGACGCACAGTACCAAAGACGTCGCTACAGCTGATGCGGCGTTAAGCCAACAACCCTATCCCTCCATGTAGACTATGTGCACCTGTGCTGCTGAGGCTGATTCGCCCCAGCTCATGGTTGTACTGACATGCTCGCCTCATCACGCTCTCAACACGTTTGGGTTCAGGAATGTGGGGGTATCCTGGAGACGTCATTGCAGCGTGTGGATGCACTTAGCTCACCTTCTCTCGTTTCCATCACATGTCTACTGAAATATATACAATTATGTAAATCTCAAGTACACGTCGCCTACGTGTACATGAGGTCACACTGCAACAGCGTTACCCAACACACCATCTACTAAAATAAACACACAGAAGGCTGGCACATTGTCATATTTCTCATCGACGATCGACATTCTCCGCATAAGCCGCCAACTGTCTAAACCGCCATTTCTTTCCGGGGCCGTGATGCCTATTTAAACTACCTGTAGTCTGCATCATGTGTGTGTGACATTGGATGGACGTGGACTGTGCAGGACACGACCCTGAACCCACGGGGGCCAATGTCCACCACACAGGGCTTGTTTACATCCTCAAGCTATCGTCCTTGTCCGCCACCTCCCCTTTCAACTTTTCGTCGACCTCACATCCACCGCTTGACCATCGTGTTGTTCATTTGGACGATTGGTTGGTTTGTTGTTTAACGCCGCACTCAGCAATATTCCAGCGATATCCAATGATTGACATCATGACGCAGTTGGGATCGAGGACATGCATCAACCAAGTCACCCGATCCCGTTAGTCGCCTTTTACGGCAAGCATGGGTTGCTGAAGACCTATTCTAACCCGAATCTTCACGGGTCTCATTTGGATGAGGAAACAGGAGTAGAAGCAGTAGAATATGTAGTACTAGTTGTGGTTTGTTTGTTTGTTTGTTTGTTTGTTTGTTGTGTAACGCCGTCCTCAGCAATATTCCAGCTATATGACGGCGGTCTGTAAATAATCGAATCTGGACCAGACAATCCAGTGATTGATATCATGAGCATCGATCCACACAATTGGGTACGATTACATGCATCAACCAAGTCAGCGAGTCTGACGGCCCGATCCCGTTAATCGTCTTTACAACAAGCAACGTCGCCTGTTACGGCAAGCATGGGTTGCTGAAGACCTCTTCTACCCCGGATCTTCACCGGGTCAGCGGCAGTCGCAGCAGCAGCAGCAGCAGCAACAGTAATGGTATTATCGATCGTTGCAGGAACAATAATGGTATTTACTTAACATATGAATTTACAATCCGACATAAACTTCCATTCTTTGACCTAATATTAAAAAGGGATATAGTTATATGGATATACAACTTCTTCATTACAATAACTTCAACGTTTCGGTGAAGATACTAACACCGTCATCAAGCAAGTTGATTGGAAGCCAGTATAAGGATAGAGATAAAGATAGTCAAAGATAGTCGTAGGCTCGTCAGATGTCAGAACTATTCACGAGTTTCATAAAATTGGTATTACACGCGAGCTCGTTTGGTTTTCTTTATTTTAACCAAAGACGTTAATCTATATACGTCTTTGATTTAACAGATAGAGTTGTCAGATTGTCCGCTCAAATGTTTTCTTTACTAACAAGGTAGTCATGCAATTTGTTTATATTAAGGAACATTTAAGGGCAATACACTTTGTTCGACCATGTGCTTCGCTCACGTCCCATCCATCACGTAGTTTAGAAGTCGAGTTGTTTACGAGCAGCTACCTGCCAAGGACATTCACAAATCAAGTTCCAAAGTTGCTGGGATGTGAATGGTTAAAAGAGTTGATACTGGGGTTCAGTTCTAGAAAGACTGACATCTCAATCTCTGGCCTAGATCTAAGGCAATCTTGACTGTCAAGTCGTCCTTTGTAGACTTGCGTTGAATTCAGTTTTAATTTATTCTCTGGGGTTCGGGAGACAGACTACTGGAAAGTGTCCACGCTAAGATGTCCGCCTGGTCACATGAACGTGAAGGGCGGAACTCGATAATCCGGACCCCATTTATCCAGAGTGACCCGTTAGGGGCCATTATTCTAGGGTATGATGGTTTTTATAACAGCGTTTCGCTACATTTCAACAGCTCCGGCAATGGAATTCTAAAGACAATCTGATAATTATGCCACGTTTATCTCAGAACGGAATCCGCAGTGCAAAACTCCCTAGAAATAAATCAAACGCTGGTTATAATGCCACCCTGGTTATAATTGCACCCTGGTTATAATCCAACCCTGGACATAATGCCACCCTGGACATAATGCCACCCTGGTTATAATGCCACCCTGGACATAATCCCACCCTGGACATAATCCCACCCTGGACATAATGCCACCCTGGTTATAATCCCACCCTGGACATAATCCCACCCTGGACATAATACCACCCTGGTTATAATCCCACCCTGGACATAATCCCGCCCTGGACATAATGCCAGCCTTGTTATAATCCCACCCTGGACATAATCCCGCCCTGGACATAATGCCAGCCTGGTTATAATCCCACCCTGGACATAATGCCACCCTGGTTATAATCCCACCCTGGACATAATCCCACCCTGGACATAATGCCACCCTGGTTATAATCCCACCCTGGACATAATGCCACCCTGGACATAATGCCACCCTGGACATAATGCCACCCTGGACATAATCCCACCCTGGACATAATCCCACCCTGGACATAATGCCACCCTGGACATAATCCCACCCTGGACATAATGCCACCCTGGACATAATCCCATCCTGGACATAATCCCACCCTGGACATAATGCCACCCTGGACATAATGCCACCCTGGACACAATGCCACCCTGGACATAATGCCACCCTGGACATAATGCCACCTGGTTATAATGCCATCCTGGTTATAATGCCACCCTGGTTATAATCCCACCCTGGACATAATCCAACCCTGGACATAATCCCACCCTGGACATAATGCCACCCTGGTTATAATCCCACCCTGGACATAATCCCACCCTGGACATAATACCACCCTGGACATAATCCCACCCTGGACATAATGCCACCCTGGACATAATCCCACCCTGGACATAATCCCACCCTGGACATAATGCCACCCTGGACATAATGCCACCCTGGACACAATGCCACCCTGGACATAATGCCACCCTGGACATAATGCCACCTGGTTATAATGCCACCCTGGACATAATGCCACCCTGGTTATAGTGCCACCCTGGACATAATGCCCCCCTGGTTATTATACCACCCTGGTTATAATGCCATCCTGGTTATAATCCCACCCTGGATATAGTGCCACCCTGGATATAATGCCACCCTGGACATAATGCCACCCTGGTTATAATCCCACCCTGGTTATAATACCACCCTGGATATAATCCCATCCTAGTTATAATACCACCCGTGATATAATACCACCCTGGTTATAATGCCATCCTGGTTATAATGCCACCTTGGTTATAATCCCACCCTTGACATAATGCCACCCTGGTTATAATACCACCCTGGACATAATCCCACCCTGGACATAATGCCACCCTGGACATAATCCCACCCTGGACATAATGCCACCCTGGTTATAATCCCACCCTGGACATAATGCCACCCTGGTTATAATACCACCCTGGACATAATCCCACCCTGGACATAATGCCACCCTGGACATAATCCCACCCTGGACATAATGCCACCCTGGACATAATCCCACCCTGGACATAATGCCACCTGGTTATAATACCACCCTGGACATAATCCCACCCTGGACATAATGCCACCCTGGTTATAATCCCACCCTGGACATAATGCCACCCTGGTTATAATACCACCCTGGACATAATCCCACCCTGGACATAATCCCACCCTGGACATAATACCACCCTGGATATAATCCCACCCTGGATATAGTGCCATCCTGGATATAACCCCATTCTCATTAAAATCGGATCTTAGTTCTCGCTATCGCTGAGCAGTTTGATATTGGATATAACCCCACCCTGGACATGTCACCCTGGATATAATTCCACACTGGTTGTAATTCCACCCTGGACATAATGTCACCCTGGTTAAAATCCCACCCTTGTCATAATGCCACCAAGGCTATAATGCCACTCTGGTTGTAATCCCGCCCTGGATATAATGCCAACCTGTTTATAATGCAACCCTGGTTAATAATGCTATCCTGGATATAATCCCATCCTGGTTATAAGGCAACCCTTGTTTATAATGCGACCCTGTTTATAATGCAACCCTGGTTATAATGCCACCCTGGATATTATGCAGTCTGGGTATTATCTGCCATATTTTCCATTGGACGAAAGGTGGCATTATCACCAGGGAGGACTATCGGTATTGCTAATGAGACTGATCTTATTTCAGAACGTGAGTGAATGTGTGTAAGACCGCATCAGCGATATTCCAGCTTTGTGACGACGGTGTATAAATACTCGAATTTCGGCCGGCCAAACCAGCGATTGAATTACGATTAAGTGTTTTGTTTCGGTTTTTTTAATTTAATTTTATAGCATCTTTACTACATCATTATCCACGTGGTGGAATGTGTGTGAAGGGCGAAGGGGTGTGTGTGTATGTTGGTATAAGAGTTGCAGGCCACTGCATTTCTAGTTATTTACCCTCTTTCAACCTGTAATACTCAGAGAACACAACCAAAACACAAGGAGGGCTAGTGGATAATCCGGACGGATTAGTGAATATTTAGCCCGAGGGATTACAACTTATATTCACAAATGACGTTGTCAAACTTCAAGCTTTTATTTTTCCATAAAACCACCACTGGTGGTACATGAGACCAGAGACCATATAACAGAGGGACCATGAACCATGACCATGACATTGTATAATATAATGATTGAACATATAAGTATTTCCCCCCTTTTTGTGTCACCCCACAGGCGTGTTTGTTAGCTTGTTTGTTTGTCACTCAGCAATATTCCAGCTATACTGTTAATAATCCAGTCTGCACCAGACTCGGCCTTTGTCTCAAGTTTGAGTTTTGTGCTCATTCAAGAAATCCATTGAGCCCAATGATTTTGTTCGCCATTGTGACAGCCATATTGGATTTCAAAATGACAATTACCATTTGCTGTGCCAATCTAAAATGCTTTTTCGCAAATGCAATTCCAATTTGGTTAATTAATCAATTCAAACAATTAAATTATATTGATTTTTCTACAAACAATCTCGGTCAGAAATGTCATCATGTATTTGTCAAAATGCATTCAGACATCAATGGGTTGAACGTATTGTTGAGAATTAATCGAATGTTGGTTTTGGGTCAGGTTAACACTTGTCTCTTTATATTTTCTTTCCTTTTATGAAAGTCATTAAAGAAATCTTTGTATGTGTCAATTATGTTAAATATAGTACATCCACACAATTTAACAGGTTCATCCCCCCAAAATTAGCCCCTGATTGCGTTGTCGGCTAGAATTGTAACAACTTCTTAAAATCGTAGTTTTGGTTTTGGTGGTAATGCTCAAAGACGCACGTCTGTTGTGCGCAACACAGTCCTCCCATCCCCTCCTCTTTAATTTTTAATAATTCATCGTCAACATATTTGTTTGACAAGAACTATATTTAGAAACAGACATTCTGGTAATATATGTCGTCCAGACTATATAAACGCGTTTATCGTTCACTGGGTATTTGAATTAAATTTTAATTATTATATTATCATATAGTTAAACTCGTATTGACATATCTAATATTCTACAATATATTGCCTTTGAAAGCATACGGGAAAAAAGGATACAAAATTCAATATCAGAACAGAAACTCCGATAAAACTTGATTATTCATGAAGGCCAACCAAAATGCAGCTATATTAGTAATACCATACCTTCTTCAGTGAGTCTTTCGGTTAATTTAACGATTCCATGTGTAATGGAAAATTACTCCAGTTGACAGGAAACTTAAACAGTGTACACAATCGGTTAATATTATGTATTACGCAGCCCGGTTGGATCGCTCATTTGCACACGTTCTTCTGAGCACACCTCAGAGAGTAACAATAGTGGCCTTCACCTTTCTTCCTACACGTGAACAGTGCATGAATAGGGAATTCCATAGTAGACAAGCCAATGAAATGGCAAATTGTATGTGAACTCATTTTCTATTGGCTAAGTGCCTTGAGAGAAACCACCAATCAAATTGCCGTTAAATCATCAACTAGGCTTGCATTGGTTGTTCGAATTTCATGTCCACAATGTGCACGTGAACATAATGCTGGCAATATTTATCACTGGTCATTTAGTCGTAAATGGTGGACGAATGTAAACTGCATGGAACCTAGTCGCAAGAATGTTGTTCATTTACTCGCTGGAGGGTAAGTAGTTATGCATCAAAATAACAATGACCAGTCATTAAAATTGTTTTTGTGGAACAATAAACTGATATTGAACTTGTACGCTAACAAATCTGAACAGAGAGCGATGCGATCTTGGATCATGCATTATGACTTATAATGTCTAAAACATGCATAGTGTATTGACACTTTGTATTTGCACACTTATATTGATGTATTTGAGTTAATGTCCTTAAAAACAATGACAAACACAGATAATTATGTTTATGTCACCACGTGACCCCTGTCAGTTTGTGTTCCGCCAAGCAAAGATGGCGAGCGTACATGAATCAAAACAATCCTAAAATCGGTCATCGCCGGAAGTTTAGATGTATGAAAACATTTCTCTTGTCACATGTTTCACATCAGCACTGTTTCGCTGTTATAGAAGTTACCTTTTATTCAAAAACATAAGCTTATAAATCTTCACAAAACAACAATGTTGATGATTGTTGGAATATCACAAAATGGCATGATAGATATTAACTTGATTAAAAACTGTATCATACATTTTTCAAGCTGCAATTTTTACGAATTTATGAATTTCCAAATGACATGAATAAGCTTGTTTAGTGCTAAGACTTGAATTGTTATTTGTTCGAACCATTTGCAAGCATAAATTTAACCACTGTTGATCTTGATTAATTGCTGATTATGCTCATCAGATTTTTTTGCCACTCCATGTCCATAGTTGATTAAACGGAATTCATCATTTCTTGCAGCGCTGGTGGAACGGTAGGAGCCATTGTAACATGTCCTTTGGAAGTAGTCAAGACTCGGCTTCAATCATCCGTTGCCACATTCCACCCTGTGTATAACCTACCGACTCTTAATGTTGTGCCACATGTGCAACCCTGTGCAAACTATGCTACATGGAGCAATTCCTTCGTGTCACCCAATGAGTTAGTCCATCACTCATCCAAACCATCATCAGCAGGCATACTTGTGTGCCTAAGGTGAGTTTGTGCATTGTGTAAGTTACGAGGTGCTGGTGAGGTGAAATGGGGTTTAGTTTCAAAAGAATACATAGTTCATAGACACGTTAAGGAAAGGACTGGCAAAGTACATTCCATGTGTTCTAATTAATATATAGCAATGTGCATGTGTGTGTCTGGCTGCTTGTAAGAGATGAAACTAATGCCGATTTTAAAGAACTAGCCCACTGAGATACCATGCCACAATTGAACATGAATACCCCACTTAGACACAGTTGTTGTTTTATCCCCGTTTTCCCCAAGTCCAAGGAAAGGTAACAACAAGTACCATCTTTTACCGCTTTTGGTATGACACGGCTGGGGGTTGAACTCCTGACCTGGGCAGACACTCCATCCATAAGACCACTGTGGTGGATTAATGTTCATATATTGTACATGTAAAAGATCTGAAGGGAGAAACATACTTGAACAGTCCCTGCCCCTGATAAATACCTTGTATCCAGAATGGCGTTATTATGAAACCGGTTTTACCCCCAAAATGCCCAGAAGACCCTTGACAACCAATCTACATGAATGCCATGACAAAGATAATTGATCAATTTCAAAAGAATATGCAATTCATTATGATACGTAAAGAAAAGGACTGGCGAAGTACATTCCATGTGTTCTAGAGGTTAATATTATTCCTTATTCCATAGTCCTGTTCTAATGAGATCCATGAAGATCCGGGGTAGAATCGGTTATGAGCAACACATGCTTGCCGTAAAAGGCGACTATACTTGTTGTAAAAGGCGACTAACGGGATTGGGTGGGCAGACTCGCTGACTTCGTTGATGTATGTCATCAATCCCAATTGCATGGATCGATGTTCATGATGTAAATAACTGGATTGTCTGGTTCAGACTCGATTATTTACAGACCACCATCATAAAGCGGTGTAAAACAACAAGCCAAACCAAAACCTAACCTGTTCTAATGAATGAGAGTTGAATATGGTAATAGCTTAGTGGGCTCTGACAGACGAGGACTCAACGTTGACACATCCTGTTACCTGCCAGTTCAGAGTTTGTTTTGAACTAGCTGAGAGCCGCTGAGGGGAACGACAGTCAAGTTTTGAACATGTTGAAAATGAATGAATATGCTAGAAATCAGTGACAGAAACTAATATTTTTAGTCCACTAGTCCTTATGCTTATATAAGTTATAATGATAACATATAGACAAATCCTTAAAAATGGCAAATTTCTACTATTCCTTGTGATACCTTTACTATTGGGCAGTTGGGCAAGGACTAGTGCCAGTTTCTAACGTTGGGAACATATATTGTTGAAAATAGTTTACACTGATAGCTAGGGTGTCATGATTGGATTTGTAACAATGTAGGCACAGACAGACACAAGTTAATTAAACTAGTTCACTGGTTCAGACTAACGATTTAGCCAACATAAACAGTAACTAGTGACTTTTGGGAAGAAACAACCAGTTTCATGCATAATAATTTTGTCCTCGAGATTATCCCTTGTCTCAGGTGAAAGAAGTAGGCCCAAAGTCTACCCTTGTTTGAACAGAACCAGGCAGATTGTGTGTCATTACTCATAAACCACTGGTTTTTTTTATGTCTACAGAATAACTTTAGAACCCTCAGTTGCTGACAATCACGGCCCACTCTTTTGATCATAAAATACACATATCTTGGATTTTATTCAAAGAATGCCCTTGCTGGTTTATTGACTTATTACCTAGTACGTCGGTTGTTTCTGTCTTCCAATCTTTGAAGATCTGAGTTAATGATTATTATGCATCTGTAGATCAGGCATATAAACATGACAAGCCTATTGCATTATGTAGCAGTTTGTTAATAAATTCAGATCAAGGGATATTGTAATTATGGGTCTAATGAAAAGTACCATTTATGTATTCTCCAGGTGCCTCATGATGCATGTCATGATGAAATTAATGGCTGTTAAGGGTATCGGGACAAGCCATCAACAGGACTTTTTTATGAGTAATTAAGTTAGTTGATGAGATGAGCAAGTTACAAATCCCTTGTCTGAAGTATTCTGGTCTTTATCAGCAGTCACTCGTACATGAATTATCGATATTTCTATTCCCAAACATCTTTTCATCCTTCGTCTGAGCTATATATGGAAACTGGTGAAGCCATATTGATTTTGGTAGAGACAGTATGAGAGGATGCACATTTCCTCGTAGGTCGGATTTTGTGACTCATTATCTGCGAGATGTGTGCAATTCACCCGCAAACTCTGTTTTCTGTGTGTTAGTTTGTACTATTTCCATAGGCATCCGTGTAGATGGTTTCTAATATCTTTGACCAATTTTCGAGCCTGTTATGACATGTAGTTTTCTTAGTGGAAGATGGGTGACGGTGCCCAGCTTGACTCCTGCAGCATTTCTATGGCAACTGTGAGTCTGACTTAAGTGTTCAAGCTGAGCTACTATGTATTTAGGGATGTCATGATTCACCAATGTCATGATTCATTGATGTCATGATTCATGAGTTAACCTTTCATTCGAGTTATACACAAACTTGTCTCATTTGCTGGGCCACATCAAACATGTATGTCATCTCAGATGATAGGCATAAGATAGGCATATTATGAATAGGATCCGGGTTAGAATTGGTCTTCAGCAACCCATGCTTGTAAGAGGCAACTAACGGGATTGGCTCGCTGACTTGGTTTGATGCATGTCATCATATCCCAATTGCGTAGATCTATGCTCATTATGTCAATCACTGGATTGTCTGGCCCAGGCTCGATTGTTTACAGACCGTCACATATAGCTTGAATATTGTTGAATGCAGCGTTAAATAACAAACAAACATATACCCTTAATGTATTTTATAGCAGTTAATCTGTAAAACAAGGTGATTTTGAAGCAGCATGTGTCTGACATCTGTTAAGTAGCACTATGACCTTCCTTTCTACTTTGGGCTTTCTATGCCCTTTATCAGGGTCTAAATCAAGCACTTCTGAACACAATAGGTTAGTCAATATCCCCAACTACGTCAGAGTCTCAGACCCCACATATAGCACTGGCATCATTCCATGACCTGCTAACCCAGTGGAGTACCCCTGCCAGTGGAAAGTTCTGGACAAGGACTCCACTGATAACCACAGTGATCACATTGCTCAGCGCCAGACTGGAGTGTGTCCCTGACATTGACATTGACATTGAAAGCATGGTGGTGAACCTGTTTCATTGTTGCCACATGTGCTGTATCATGAAGTGTAGGTCACACTACTTGTGTTACATAACTGGTAAAAATAGACCCAGCAGACATCATCTTATGATCATGCATGGAGGGTGGGTGGATCAGTCTCAAGGGCTAGGAGTAGTTTGGGAGTGCAAGGTGAAGGTTGGAACAGATGTTCAGCTCATTAGTGTTCAATAAATGCATGTCATGTTTACATGGATAACAACGTTGTTTATGTTTAAGAGTCTGTTCCCCATGACCGTGAATTTGTCCTTGGTTCCTATGACTACAAGTTGTCGAGTATTGAGTATTAAGGCCTTATGTTTTTCTTGGTTTATGACATTGACCGACAAAAAAATCTGAAATTAGAAAATAAATAAAGTGACATTTGACCCCCAAAAAATTGGCTGACTCTTTTTCAATTAGGTAAAATGGAATAAAAAAAAATTTTCACTGCTGTACATTACAATAGTTGAATACATGGTAATGCATTAAGAAATCTTTGTTCCAATTAAAAAAACAATCCATTATCTTTCTGTATGGTTTTGCAATCATACTTCCGATGTCTCATTCTCATGGACACCAGGACCCCTTGTCTTCAAACACCCAAGTCTGTATGTTTGATATGCCATATAATTTACAGGATGTTTTCATTGTCAATGGTGCAGTATTCGTGCTGTCTTTTCATCAACCTGGTGACATGATTTCGGGCAGCGGGTTATTCGAACAGCCAGGTCATGAGAGCAAAAATGAATTCAAAACATTGAAACAAGATTGTTGAGATGCCATGCACCAGTACATAGTACTGGTAGTAACACTACTTACTAACTGTGCAGCACTGGATTCAATAGTTGTTTCCCAGGCATCAAAATGACCTTGTCACCGATATTCACAGCCTTGAAAAAAAAGCTGTTTTCACCAAGTCAGCACATATTTTGAGTAAGACCAATCTATTTTGGACAAGCTTGTTCTGATATTTAGGTGTTACATGATACAGTGTCACTTGATCCGTAAGATATATCGGCCCTTCTGTCAATGTTTCCCTATCTTGTCAGGGATAAGAATAGTATAGTTCTAACACAGCAGGAGCTAGCTAGTTTGTCAGGCTGGGTGATAGATATTACAATTAGTTTAAGTGTTTGACAAATAATGAATACTTGAAAGCAAGGATGTATAAATGGTTGTATTAGCAGGTCAAGTCTACATAACATCTAGAGTCTGAACTGGTGATCAAATAGGATATCCCAACTTGAGTTCAAACCTTGAAGCTTGGTCACTAGGTATTCCTTTGTTCATCATTTGTGTCGAACCTCGGATAACTATGGTATAAGTATTTACGTAGGTCCCTTCGACTTTGACTGTATAATTAAAAATTGAAGGAAATAGGTACCTTGGCAGTGTGCCTGTTCAGTCACTTGTCTGAAACAGTAGTCTAGTAAAATTTCTTAGGTCTTTTCAAGTTATATAAATGTTTGATCATAATTGACCTGGATCTGAATAATAGCCCTGAACAAAGTCTTGATGAATCCCTGGTGTTGCATTCAAAGGTTGATGGGCAACCACTCCCTACAGCTGATTGCAAGTCGTGATTGTTGACAGGTCAGATTGTTAATCATATCCCAATGTCTTGACCTGTTTGAGATAACACAGTGACTTACTTCAGCATGTGTAGGTGTGGAGAAATGTGAAGCATTTCTTTTCACTACCTACATGTCAAGCCTAAAGGAAACTCAATTGGTTATCAGCAAAGTTGGACTTGGAATAAATGCTACTCCTTTAAGTTAACAGTCCTTCACTATTGCTAGAGTACCTATGTCTCTCATTCGTAATAATTCTTTACAAGGGCGGGAAGAATACACCAACTGTGTGATCCGATACGCATCATGATGCCTTACTCATGATCCGATATGTATCGTGATACTTGCATGTGCTGCCATCTTTTTCATAGACAGGATGGCCAAGTACCTGGCACACTGATGATTTTCAGTTAGCAGTGTGAAGTATGGCACAACGGATGAAAATATTTGTTTTCGCTATTAATTTTCACTACAAATTAGTGTCTAGTTTAAACATTTGACATTTATGGTAAGAATCGATACTTGTATCAAGAAGTAAAAAATCGCGATCCATCGATGTTGTAAACACATATTCGTAGCAGCTATTTTCAGTAATGAACTTGAAATGCTAGTTACAACACATCGTGTGATATTTGACTGACAGAATTGCTGGGGATCATTAAACAAGTAATATATTTTAGCTAGTGTATCGCCTTGTATCAATACAGAAAATTTAGGATGCATCATTTCACCGCCCTTGTAAATCATGTAAATAGTCACTATGTTGAAGACTTGTTTAGGTTTTTGAAATGTTACCCGACATTAATGCAAATACCGGCATGTCATGCATAAGCTAGCACTCCGCTTTAGCCTATGGATGACAGCATGTTGAATGCTTTATGCACATAGATCAGAAACAGATGCTACATAAGTCACGTAGTTAGAAGGAAGCATTCCAAGTTGGTGACCATGAATACCTTGTACTGAATAAATAAAAAAGTTAAAATATTGCCTAAATAATAAGTGATGGGCAGAACTGGATTTCTCCCTAAATGTAGCTGTTTTCCTTTTTGTTGATGAGCTATAGGCCTTGATAGACTCAGTCTGTTGTTTCACCACTAATCTGAAGCCCAAGACTAGATCCTGAAATCTGATTGCAAACTAAAACACCTGCTACAAAAGCCACTCAAAAAAACAAAAATCCATCATAAAACAAAAATAATTGACATAGTAATAACTAAATTACAAACAGGCCACACTAAGTTAAATTCCCACCATCACCAAATTAAAAAACACCAAATCGGTAAATGCCCCCACTGCTCTCGCCTTCCTAGGAACATACTCGGTCCCTGGGAAGTCTATGTATGCTCACCATTGTTGTATATATTTGTTAGCTACTTATATATATGATGTTCATGTAAATAAATCTGTGTATATTGTACTAGTCATCTCTTGTTCTACCTGGCTAAGCTACCCCCTTTAGTCAGAACATGACAATTCAATGTCGGTCCAAATTCCCAAATAATGTTAAAATACCTGTAAAACGTAATAGGAACATGTGAACACCATCTTTAAGTGCCCACAGTTTGACAACGTCAAACCAAAGAAAGTATGAAAAACTACACATGAAACTGGGACTTTTGATGTAATATGGTAAATGCCAAAAACATTGGAGGTAATGAGTGTTCAAAGATCCAATTTTGTGTGGGACAAGTAACGGTTAGTCAGATACCAGTTTGATACTTTTGACATGCTCTTTGTGCATGTAAACATGAATATTAGGTTGCTTTCTTTTAATAACAGGTTGCATCGGTGCATGTTTTATATAGCTAAATCGAGCCCTGCAGCTACTGATGATGCCAAGAGACAAGGTCTGGCTGATAAACTAAAATGTTTCTGGCACAGACTGTAGAAGACTAGTAACTCATGGCTTCTACAAGTACCCTGTTACTCTGCCTGGCACTTGGCATTAAGGGGCCAAAACAAGGACGGGTCGGCTCGGAGTCAGTATACCGTGTCTGAGTGGGGTTTCATGTTAAACTGCAGCATGGCATCTCAGTGGGCTAGCGCTAATGAATCAGCATTGTTCCAAGTGCAAAAATTTTGGATGCAGTGTTAAATCCCACCAATCAAGTCTTGTAGCACGATTCTATACGACCAATCTGCACCTATATTGCACCTTAAGTGCTATTACAGCGGTAGCAACTAACCGCTCGTCCTAACAATGATAACTTATAACAAAATCAAATGGAAAATTTCTACTGGTCCTTATGATAAATTAGCTATTGGGCAGTTTGGCAAGGACTACAGGACTAGTGACAATTTCTAATGCCGTTAAGAGGTTTCCACATTTACAAGACACATTGGACCTCTAACATAGGTGATATTCTGGATACTCAATATTACATTTCAAACACAGGGCAGACACACATTACTGCAATATTGGTTTGTTATTACTTTTTTTGCAGCAGTCATTTCAGTTTTTGACTGATAAATTTCAAGTGGAAAAAGAAAATCATGTTTTATGTTAATGTTGCTTCTTCATTAAACGTGGGATATTCATCCAATCATGCTTTTGTCCTTTTTCGTTTTTAAGCACCGGGCATAAATTTGCACTGGGCATTATTAAACCCAGGGCCCAAGAACGTGCAGTCCCAGTATGGTTAATACAAAAATAATTTTTTCGCATCCTGAAGACAGTTTCAGTATGTTCAGTAAGTTTTGATGATATTAATGTTTTGGGTTGTTTTTAGAATTGATATGAATGTCTTCATGCTCATGTTTTCTTGAAGGGAATGTTAATGGTTCAGTTTTGTTCTTTCAGGTTCATAGTGAAGACAGAAGGAGTCCGTGGTTTATTCAAAGGTCTTGGCCCTAATCTAGTTGGAGTTGCTCCATCAAGGTGAGTACAAGCTGAAGTGATACTGTTGTCAGCTGCATTCTTGCTTGAACAAATACTTCACCTGAAGCTGAAGGTGCTCCCCAAGGCATAGTTCTATACAGCTAACTATGACATGTTTGAACAAGAATATGAGTATTTTCCTACACAATCCATTTATTGTAAATATAGTAGTCTACAAGGAAATGTCACTGGTCCATGATTTTTATGTCATTTCCCAGACTTATTCAAAATCTGTCAACCACCATGTTTGCTTGGTGTCCGAGACATCCATGTTTGTCTAAAATATGCAAAACGTTCTGTGTGATTTGTGTCGTGAGTTTTGAGTGTTTTGTATGTAAACAACTGTCTGAGCATGCGCCAATTTAATGAGGTTAAGGTCTTTTAACTGAAGTTTTATCAGCTTGAGAGTTAGCCGTCTGTTTCCTGAAGGCTAGGTGGATTCCTCTGCACTTGACCCAGATATGACAGTTTCCCATGACAAGTACATACATTCATACTTGGTGCCAAGGTTGTCAGGGCTGTATCGGCTTCACCTAGTTCTTTGCAATAGTGATATTTGCTAAGGTAAGGCATGGTACATTTTGTAGTGCAAGATAGGTGGCCATATGATGTCTGCTAACTGTTTAAGTTTAAGTGTACGAAGTTGATATCTTGGGAAATGTTTGTCCTTCATCATGATGTTAATGTCTATATGATGACGTTAATGTCTATTTTGGGGGCACGGGTGGCCCAGTCGTCAGAAACATATAATCGCAAGTTAGAAACCAAATTATGTTTGTAGGTTTCCCAGCACCATACCAATGCTCGTGGGTTTCACCAAAGTGGTAAACATCTTGAGACCTGGATCACTTTGGGCTTTTCCTCACACTTTTCCCATATAACCGGAATACTGTTCAAGTCTATTTTCCTCTTTGTGACTTCATTGTTAAATATAAAGAAGAAAAGGTGAATTTTACATGTGATTGTAGTCTCTACTAGGGCTGTTACGATTCACTGGCGTATTCAGTGAATCGAACCGTAACCATTCATGAATTGAATTCGTTATTCATGGCCACTAGAGTCGAATATTTATGAATATACTATCATTTTTATTTACATACCCTGTACCTTATAATATCCATAACAACATATTATATGCTTAGATTTCTTTCAATAACACTCTAATAATATTGAATTTGATAATATTGTTTTCACTTGTCATTGTTGCATTTGAGCAGATACTAGTACCTGGATAAGTGCAGTATATAAATGTATAATTTATTAATAATTAACAAACCATGTCAAATAAATTATGTTATTGTTTCACTGAATATAATAAATAATACATAAACTGCTGACTTGTTATTGTAAATTAATATTCGTATTCATTACCCTATATTCGTGATATGAATCGTATTCGTTGCAGCCCTAGTCTCTACTTTCAACTGCTGGTTAGATAAAACAGTGTATCAGTGTAAACTTGTTATCTCGGATTTGGCAAATATTCTTGGGATAGGAAAGGGTTGTGATCAGCTCCAATTTTGGCAGAATCATTATATTTTGATCCAAATTACACAAATATGATTATAGAATTTTGTGCATAAATTACAGGCAAGTTTAATAATTATTAGTAAAATAAAATGGTGTGTACTGATTGGTTCAAAATTGTTGTGGACTTTTCACCTTGTCTTGATGAGAGTGCTCCTGCTTGGATGTGTGCGTGCAAGTGGAATGTAACCAAATATTATCATGATTATTCCGCTCCAACAATTTCATATTCATACTTTATTACTAATAATCATGTTGTATGTATGTTGAGTATATATTTTTTTTTTCAGGGCTATTTATTTCTGCACATATGCCCAGGCCAAACAGGTTCTGAACCAGAAGTTTAACCCCAACACACCAATTGTCCACATCCTATCAGCGCTTTCAGCAGGTTCGTATGTAAACAGTCTGGAGTATTGTGTGTTAAGTGGTGGTGTAATAGGACACAGCTGTTGTCACAAGGCCATTTACAAAACTTGTGGTTTGAATGGCAAAATATAATACTGCCTATACCTGGATTAGCAATTTTTTGTGGATTTATTCATTATTGCATTTTGTAAGATGGACATTATAGGCTGAGAATCTGACTTACATGAACAAGTTTTTGAAATATGCAATATTTTGTTTCAAGCTTTCACTGATGATTTTAGTCATTGATGGATTTTTTCTCATCTGCAGGTTTCTGTGCCAGCACTGCCACCAACCCAATATGGTTTGTGAAGACAAGACTACAACTAGATCAGAAGTAAGAGCTTCAATAATTCACAACTGATCTTAATGAGTTTTGCAAGGTTTATTAAAATGTGCAAGATGTTGTTCCAAACAGTTCAAATTTCCATAACAGAAAATGGAATGCTTGTTTCCGGAGCAGATCTTGAAAAATGTACAACTGTTTTCCTCCAACATTTAGCTGATGTGACTGAAATACTGTTCAAAGCAGCATTAATCCCAACTTTTGACTGGTTTTTGTTATCTGCTACTCAATTATATGTTAAACATTCTTGTCATCATTGTTTCCTGTTATTTTGATCTTGCTCTCAGGACATCAGCTGACATCCTTAAGATAATCCTTTGTATGAAAAAAGCATAAGTCAAATTACGTCAATGGGATTTAAGTTTGAAGAAGTATATAGTGTTTGATAATCCTCCCTGTGTTTGCTGGGGCATATGTAGCTGATATAGCCGCCCAGATTTAGGGAGTGACAGGAAGCCTATGATGGGATGAAATATTGCCTTGCTGTTGAAGGTTGTCTCTGATCAATAATTGACCTACATCGTGTCAGGTTTTCTGCCAAATGAGCTCTCCAGAGCATTGGTTTTCTTTTCTGGTGTTAATATAGTTGATTTCTAGGAGGAAATAACTTACTTGTCTTGCACTATGAATACTTCTTCTACTTTTCTAGGTGAACAGTAACATGTTAACATATGCCTGTTATATATTAAATAGCCTGGCTTGAAAGAAAAGTTTTTAACTTCATATTTCATAAATACCAGTTGAATTGTATACTGAAATTATAATATTGTAAAGGAATGTCTTCTTGTTTCAGACGCGAGGGGAGCCTGTCGTGGCAGAAGTGCATCCGTCTCATCTACGAGGAACATGGCATGAGAGGGTTCTACAAAGGCATCACAGCATCATATTTCGGTGTGACAGAGACTGTCATTCACTTCCTCATCTACGAGTCCTTGAAAGCCCGACTCCTGAAGAACGACCACCCTGAAAGCAGCGGGGCTGGAATCTCATGTCTGTTGAAGTACATGATAGCTGGTGCCATCTCCAAAACGTGTGCGACAACCGTAGCATATCCTCATGGTGAGCTGAACACTGTCTGTACAATCTGGCACTGGGAAGATTTTATTTTGTCTTGACAACATTCCTAAGATTTTTAACGCAATATGTCCTATTATTAAGATGTGGCTATAAACATTTGTAATGTGTAATTTCAGAGGTTGCGAGGACGCGACTGCGGCAAGAAGGCAGCAAGTACCGAACGTTCATCCAGACCATTTTGTTGGTAGCCAGGGAGGAGGGCCACACAGGCCTGTATCGCGGCCTTGTCACACAACTTGTCCGACAGATTCCCAACACTGCAATCATGATGGCGACATATGAACTCGTTGTGCATCTCCTCTCAAAAGATGAAAAGACCAGCTAGCTCATTTACTCTCAACATAGTGAAGAGACTCCAAAATACATGCGACACGGCGCACATTTCATCGGAATCATTGTCTGAAAGAAAATTTGGCATTTGTGCCACACCACTCAATCCAGTCCAGATGAATCCGAGTCTAGATCTGAAACCCCAGGTCGGTTGAGGAAAAGATCTGAGTTTATGTTCTCAACACAGAATCTCATGTTCTGGAGGGCATAGAGATGTAGTCCTGTAGAGTTGGAACTAAAATTTTCGTCTGCACTCCGAGATCATTTCGCAGGACAAGTTTCATCACACATTGAACATTTTGGTGCTGCAACAGTCTTTCGACTTGTTCCACAGTTAATTATTGCACGTCACAGGCTGACAGTGTCTGCTTTTCAGTAGAAACCAGAAACAACTATTCCATAAAAGATCGGGTTATAAAAAAATTGGGGGGGAGGGGGGGAAATGTAATAAGGGTTCCACTTGCAATATTCATTTGTGACACAATCATTTGCACCTCATGGATAAGTCATACACTTGTGATAATGTACATATTGTTGGATGCAAAAGATGTATATATTTGTGAGAGAGTTTCTATAAATGCTAATTCATCAAAAAATCTCATCAGAAATGATTAGTAAGATGATCTGATTAAAATGAAACATTTGAATATGCAAAATATTGAAGTGACACTAAATTTTCATTTTTTCAGATCCATTCCAGTATTATTATTTTTTTTCTCCTAGCAGCAGTGCTTTTTCTAAAATGAGTGTACATATTTTGTGAATAAAATACAAATGAAAAGTATTTTGTGCCTTTTCAATTGTTCTTGAGAAACTGTCCACATGGGATGTTCCTCAAGATGGCAACAGACTTGCATAGCTTAAAACCTTGACTGTTACCTGTGGATGGTTTTGAAACATCTCAGCCCAGAGAATCCCTACACCAGTTTCACAATGGCATCATAAGACAAGCAACTGCCCACAGCTGTCCAAGCAGTTACTGGGGATTTAAACTGATCAGGGGAGCAAAATTTGATATGATCCTAAAACCAATTTCATCCCAACACCGCGATCCTTACACATTCATCGCTTTCCATGTTTGTTATAAACATTACACTTACTTTATATCTTCATGGCATGGTTATTAACACCATACGCCAGCCTCATCTTGCAGCAACAGCCCTGGAGAGAAATATTATCAGGAAATTGTGATTGCTATTCAAACAAAGGAATACTGTTTCAATCCTGTACAGCATTTCATTTCATTTAATCTGTTTAGTTTCGATAATGTAGCGCGACTTACTCTTAATCTTTTGTATTTTCAATGTAGAGTAGGCTACCTGTAGTGACATCATTAGCATCGATTTACACTATTGGGATACATCAAAATGTAAAAAGTACTCAAACACCCTCTAGGCCATTTCAAATTTGTTGCCGTTTTTTTCAAAATGATAAAAATATGTGTTCATTTTCTCGGCACAAACCTAATGCATTTGGAAAAATCTACCGCCTATCTCAAGTTCTAACTTGTTCAACTCAAATTGTCTCTCTCGTTCTTTTTCTTGGCTCTCATACTCTTTCTCATTCAAATTTAACTTTTTCCAACTCAAATTCTCTTGTTCTTTCTCTATGTCAAATTGGATTCTATCACATTTATCCTCAACTGGTATATCAGAAGTGCATTGCAACTAAGTTCTCTTCAGAATTTTAGTCCTTGTCATAGACTTCACAAACTCACGAAGTTCAAAACTCATGTTGGAAAAGATATGATACACATGATTGTAATAAGGAAGGTAAGACTTCCGCCTGATCCCCCCCCTGAAAAATATATATAACAAGTATTTGTCACAGAGTGACGAAATATCCCCCGCCATATACACCATAGTACCAAATATGAAGACAATCCAGCGATTAGTTCTTGAGATATTGTGGCAACACCGTTTTCCAACTCCAAAAACAGATTTGCCTGCTGTGACCTTGAAAATGGGGTCAAGGTCACCAAATCTGACAGGTGTATGCGGTGTCTGTATATACACTATAGTTCCAAATATGAAGACAATCCAGCGATTAGTTCTTGAGATATCGCGGCAACACCGTTTTCTAACTCCAAAAGCAGATTTGCCTGCTGTGACCTTGAAAATGGGGTCAAGGTCACCAAAACCGACTGGTGTCTGCGGTGTCTGTATATACACCATAGTTCCAAATATGAAGACAATCGAGAGGTTTAGTTCTTGAGATATTGTGGCAACACCGTTTTCCAACTCTAAAAGCAGATTTGCCTGCTGTGACCTTGAAAATGGGATCAAGGTCACCAAAACCGACTGGTGTCTGCGGAGTCTGTATATACACTATAGTTCCAAATATGAAGACAATCCAGTGTTTAGTTCTTGAGATATCGCGGCAACACCGTTTTCCAACTCCAAAAGCAGATTTGCCTGCTGTGACCTTGAAAATGGGGTCAAGGTCACCAAAACCGACTGGTGTCTGCGGAGTCTGTATATACACCATAGTTCCAAATATGAAGACAATCCAGTGTTTAGTTCTTGAGATATCGTGGCAACAAACAGGTGGGACGTACAGACGGACGTACGGACGGTCGTGAATACTATATCCCCCGCTTCGCGCTTTCGCGCGGCGGGGGATAATAAAAGGATTGAGCGGCAATGCATACATATATAACTTTTGGAAGGGGGGATATGGGTGGAAGTCTTTCCACAAAGAAGACTAATGATATACAAAACATGATTGTTGTGCTCTCCAAACATTTTACAACACGATGTCAAGTTTTGATAAATAAACAAGTGATTAATACAAGTGCATATATGCTTCCCACTTACAACTTAACCCCCTTAATAAAAAATTTGAGGAACCCCCATTTTGTTACGAGTGATGGAGAAGCAAATATAATGGATCACACAACATTCTAACTGCAGTTAAGAGAGATTATTCATTCTACACTAAGAATACTTCATTACCCACAATACTTGCTTACATGATAATAACAAAGGGCTCCTGGCAATAATGTCAGCAAAGCAACATGGCATTTTTAAAAAACAAAGCCATAGTCACCAGGGGGTATGATTCTCCAAGTCTGCATCAGACTTTATTGTTTTTGAAGTTTATTGTTTGTTCATTTGTTGTTTAACGCCTTCTGATTTAAAGCAATATTCCATCTATATGACGGTGGTCTGTAAATAATCGAGCCTGGACAAGACAATCCAGTGATTGACATCATGAGCATCGATCCACACAATTGGGATAAGATTGCATGCATCAACCAGGTCAGCGAGCCTGACTACCCAATCCCGTTAGTCGCCTCTTACGACAAGCACAGTCGCATCAACATGATCTCAGTTTTTGTCAGCCCTGACATGGGTTATTTCACACACAGAGTAACATCATAGATACGACTGGAGGAGGCAACAGATTAGACCGTTTCATCACCAAATTACAAACACCACTGCCCTTCTACAACAACCAGAAGTGTTTTAAAATGCTTTGCCAATAATCTAACTACTTTCACTGAAACACCAAATATACTCATCAACGGATAAAAAGTATACACCCCATATTTAATCATACATCAGCACATAAAACACAAGCAATTTCTGTGATAATATAGTTTTATCAATAAAATACCAACCCAATACCAATATCAAATCATCGGTTGCTAGTTTCAGAACTGATGGAGGAATAAGGCTTTACACATTTTAGCAGCAGCAGTAATAATGTCTGAATACAAATGATTAATCCTAGTCCGATAATCTAGTCTGCCAGCCGACTATATTATGCAGAACGACTTAAACATGTATTAAAAAGACTTCTTGCATTGTATCAACAGTAAGGTGCTGTTTTCTGACACCATTGTGTGTTGCTTAAAACACTGCATTAAGCGATATTCAAGCTAAATTACAGCGGTCTCTAAATAATCGAACCTAGACCAGACAATCCAGTAATTGCTATCATGAGCATCGATCCATGCAATCATGGCACTTTGGATACGATGACACACATCAACCAAGTCAGCAAGCCTGACACCCTGATCCCATTATTCGCCTCTTACGGCAAGCATAGTTGCCTCTTATGACAAGCAAGGGTTGCTGAAGACCTATTCTACCCCAGTTCTTCAATTGGGATAAGATGACACGCATCAACGAAGTCAGCGAGCCTGACACCCTGATCCCATTAGTCGCCTCTTACGGCAAGCATAGTTGCCTCTTATGACAAGCAAGGGTTGCTGAAGACCAATTCTACCCTGGATCTTCACAGGTCCAGTCTGATAACGTGATGAGCATCGGTTCCTGCAATGTGGATTTAATGTCCTGAATTCCCCATTTTCACCAAGCCAGACAATCTGATCCATTAGGTCGCCTCTTTCGACAAGCACAGTTTGCCGGGACCTATATTGTAATGTTCTGACAGTGTGTTCAAGTTCTCAAAGCTGAGTCTCTGGTGTTTGTTGCTGAATGCTGCACACAGCACCATTCCATCTCTATGACCGTAGCCTGTAAATAATGGAATCTGGACCAGACAATCCAGTGTTATGGGCGATAATCAATAACATCAGGTATTATGACAAGCAATCAGCCCCAAAGTCTGACCACCTGATCCATAAATGGCCTCTTTCATGAGATGAGGTGAAATGGGGTTTAATGTCATGTCCAAGATTATTGCATTTATATAACGATGTGCATGCACGTGTGTGTGTGTGTGGCTGCTTGTACTTGTCTGGACGGATGCCGATTTTATAGTGCTAGCACACTGAGATACCATGCCGCAGTTTAACATGAATACCCCACTCAGACACAGTATACTGACTCCAAGCCGACCAGTCCTTGTCTTAGCCCCTTAATGCCGGGCGCCAGGCAGATAACAAGTACCATCTTTTACCATCTTTTGGTATGACGCGGCCGGGTATTGAACCCCTGACCTTCTGCTCTCTAGAGACTGTCTTCCACTAGACCACCGAGAGGCGGTGCCTGTTTCGACAAGCACAGGATGCTGGGTACCCATTCTACCCAGAATCCCCACAGGAAAGGTGACGTTCATCATCATCATCATCATCATCATCATGACCATCTGCCAAGTTAGCAAGTATCATGTCGTGTATCCCAACTCTGACATTCCTGTTGAAACCAGTGGCATCTCTAAAACTAATGACATATTCATGTTATAGCAGAAGACATTCAAGCTGTTGCTCAGAAATATTTCCATTTTAATGCCATCAAACATATTGATCCTCATTATATACAAATACAGAGATTATTACACAAGAATGTGTCCTACTCATTTTACCAAAGTGAATTTTTGTTATTCCGACATAAATTGTGTTTATGTTAGGTATTTAATTACATTTCGTTTATCATTGCACATATCACAGCCTTGATTACCCAGAATATTCTCCATACTATTATGATCAGGTTATAAATATGCAGGGCTCACGCAGACATGGCTTCTCCATCTCTTTTATCACTAACGTAGCACTGAAATTCTCTTGCTCATGAGTTTGACAACAACCAATAAAAATTCCTCTTCTGAACCCGATTTTGACACAGAGTATATTCAAAGCTGCTGCCTATTCCAAGTGAGTTCTCAATATAAAATCAATCAAATCACAAGACTGTCTGGGGCTGAACATTTGATATTCTGTTGGGGAGAGCTTGCATTTATATCGAGATTAGATATTTTTTCAGCTTCAGCTGCAAAACCAGATATCTTTTTACTTAAAACCATGAGCCAGAATTCTTTTCCCAGAAAAACGTCTCACAACAATATAAGTTTTGTGACAGGCAACTTCCTTTTTTTTCAACAGTCTGAAGCAGAAGTATTTTCAGGGACAATTGGTGTTTTTTGGATAAAATCCCCATCTTCCTGAGACAAGGGAGTTAACTGACTATAAAAGTCCAGTTTCCACCCTTGCCGAATATGGCAGGAATTATGGAGTTATATCATGGCTGACCGAGTCCATGCACAGTCCAAGATCGCGTAATGAAATTAACATCAGGTTCGTCAACTGCCGTACAGATTTCGGTCGATTGCAGCATGGGTACTGTCCACTAGGCGTCAACAGATATTTTCCAAATCCTTTCATGTTTCTAATTGAGGGGCTCACATGATTTGATGTACTTCACGAAGTAACACCATTTTTTTTACAATACAGATCTTGATTGTTGATCTGAAAGTCTTGACTGGGCCATTTTGTTAGAAGCAAATGCAAGTTGTTTTGTTCGTTGTTTAACGCCACACTCAGCATTATTCCAGCCAAATGATGGCGGCCTGTAAATAATCAAGTCTGGACCACACAATCCAGTGAGCATCGATCCTTGCAATTGGGATGCGATACATGCATAAACCAAGTCAGCAAATCTGACTACCCGGTCCCGTTAGTCGCCTCTTAGGACAAGCATGGGTTGCTGAAGATCTATTCTAACCCGGGATCTTCACTGGTCCTATCTAACTTTGTACCATACACCAACAGATCTACACATCCATCACACAACTACAACAGGCAACATGTCATCACAGGGCGGGATGCACTTAAGCGTTCCCTAGTCTTAAGACCTGCCTCACTCAGTTGCCTTCCTATCTCGTTATTGATGAGACAAAATAAATCTGAGGTAATCCAAGTTTAAAACAATTCAAAGTACCAATACAGGAGAGAAATTTACATGAATCAGAGTTTTTATGATTATTATAATTATCCTGATACAACATATTGCAATTTCCCTCTCTCTTCGATGCCATACCAAAGAACCCAAAAACGTGCATCTCGACCAGAAGGCGCTAGGAGTTACTTCCCCTTGAACCCTCTTTCTCCTCATTGAGGTACAATGGTGTAGCATAGTTTCCAGTGTTCCACAGAGGCTCAATGGAGGAGTGTGCAACAAGAATTATACTTTTCAATGAAATAAAAAATGGAAGGAATGTTCACTAATCTCTGGTATCATGTAAGAAATATCACAAGGCACTGGGAACATATTTAAACCACGCCATTATGATGTCAACCCTGCAATCAGCACAAGGAGTGAGTATGGTTTTTACGCCGCTTTTAGCAATATTCCAGCAATATTCCAGCAATATCACAGCAAGGGATACCAGAAATTGGATTCAATCAGCACAAGGAAGTTTGAAATCAGGAGCTGTTGACAAACAGAAGAATGAAGAACATCTAATGATACAGAATTTTAGACACACTGGTGAGTTTGGTTTACCACAGCTTATAACAGTATTGGACATATATCACAGCTTGTGGGAGGAAAGCCTGAAGTCGTGAAACCCATGAGCACGGGTATGGTGCTGACAGGTCTTGAAACATAATCGAGGCGAACAGGGATTCCAACCCACGATCACAGGTTTCTGGTGTGGCCAAGGGAAGCAACTGGGTTTAGACACACTAAAACAGGATTTCATCAGTCGCTTGTCATTCCATTATCAGTACCAGATATAAACCAAATGACAATCAGTTATTTCATTACATTTTAATATATGATAAAGTTCTGTCTATATATACACCTTAAAATGTTACATACACATAGTATATGCTGCAAATCAGGGCTGACTGTCTTTCTCATTAGTCATGGTAATTGTGTTCCCATTGTTCACAACAAATTTGGTAACAGCAATCTTTAGCACCGACCTGTTGTTTGTTGTTAAATGCAGCATTCCAGCTATATGACAGCCACGTCTGAATACTAAGTCACCAATCCTGACTACCAGATCCACTTAGTCGCCACTTAAGACAAGCATAGATTGCTAGGTATCAATACATTTGGCTAAGATTATTTTGGAGTAGTGCACTTCCCCTGGCGCAGCTTTTCAGATTCATTTAGTGCCGCGTCGAGGGTCGAACTCACATCACCGGCTTGAAGTAAATGAGTCAGTGAGTCAACACTTAACCACGGGACTACAGGCGCTTTCACAAATATTTTCTCTGTGAAACTCAAAACTTGATAGACATATTTTCAATGTGTTTTCTTCAAATTACATTGAATTAATTCCTTAAAAGAGAAAGCAAACACACACCATACGTCACACTTACACTAAGGATCATAAAGGGGTGCCTAAAACAAAGGATCGTAAAAGGGTGCCTAAAACAAAGGATCGTAAAGGGGTGCCTAACCCTAAGGATCGTAAAGGGGTGCCTAACCCTAAGGATTGTAAAGGGGTGCCTGACACTAAGGATCGTAAAGGGGTGCCTGACACTAAGGATCGTAAAGGGGTGCCTAACCCTAAGGATTGTAAAGGGGTGCCTGACACTAAGGATCGTAAAGGGGTGCCTGACACTAAGGATCGTAAAGGGGTGCCTGACCCTAAGGATCGTAAAGGGGTGCCTGACACTAAGGATTGTAAAGGGGTGCCTGACACTAAGGATCGTAAAGGGGTGCCTGACACTAAGGATCGTAAAGGGGTGCCTGACCCTAAGGATCGTAAAGGGGTGCCTGACACTAAGGATCGTAAAGGGGTGCCTGACACTAAGGATCGTAAAGGGGTGCCTGACCCTAAGGATCGTAAAGGGGTGCCTAACCCTAAGGATTGTAAAGGGGTGCCTGACACTAAGGATCGTAAAGGGGTGCCTGACACTAAGGATCGTAAAGGGGTGCCTGACCCTAAGGATCGTAAAGGGGTGCCTGACACTAAGGATCATAAAGGGGTGCCTGACACTAAGGATCGTAAAGGGGTGCCTGACACTAAGGATCGTAAAGGGGTGCCTGACACTAAGGATCGTAAAGGGGTGCCTAACCCTAAGGATCGTAAAGGGGTACTTGGTGGCAAAGGGGATCCAAGGACTAGGGACAGAGTTGGGGTAACATACCCTAGCCCTAATACAACTAACCTAAAGGATAGAAGAGGCACACAAGTTCTGTGAGGTGAGAGCCACAGATGTTAGCCTGAGCCAACTAGCGCGATATAAGCTGTGCCTGACAACTGCATTGTTGTCGATCAGTGTCCAAGACTTAAACATCAATGACAGCACTCCTCATCCCATATGGTGGAAGGGAGCTAACTCTACAAATTTGTCTCTCCATTTCAAAGTCTGAGCATCAACAACCAAATGATTATCTTAACTATGGGAGGTAACTCCTCCTGGAAAACATTTTCTCTCTACTGCAAATACCTTCTGCAATGTCATCATGTTGACAACATTAATCCTGGATGTATAGCCCATGATGAAACTTGTATTAAAAATGGCATTTCCTCTTTTTCCAAATAATAATAAATGATCTAAGACAAAGTAACTTCTAAAAGACTTGTGTATGAACTTATGCAGTAAAAGAATACATTAAACATTGAATTGTTGACTAAAAGTGTGTTAATTGTTACATCAATTCAGTCTCCCATGGGCTGACAGCTTGAGCAGTCCGCACAGAGGATTGGGTACCGGTAGTAACAATGGCTGCCAACAGATACAGTCACCTCAAGCAACCATAACACTGAAGTGATGTAGGTGTGCTGCATTTGCATGAAGACTAGGGTACTGTTGTACAAAGCGATCTTAGTGCTAAGGAGATCGTAACTCCCCTACCTTAAAATTGACATACGAAAGTCTTGCGCCAAGACGATCCTATCTCCCCAACTTTAATATAGACTTTTGACAGTCGTAGCGCTAAGACGATCGTAACTCCCATACTTTAACATTGACTTATGACATTCGTAACGCTAAGGTTGTTTTGTACAACTGCATCCAGGTTTTTTTTGTTCTCTTGTGATAATCAGTCTTCTCTGGCAAAATGTGTTTCATCCTGAATCACTCTGAATGCTGAATGCGTTCCTTCCAAAGAACTAGTATACATGTTTGTTTTCCTGTATACATATTCACATTGGTATATCATTAGTCGGCCAATCCTTAACTTGCTAAAACTACATCACACAGACGTAGCAGCTACATGGTCCCAGGAAATTCACACTGAAACCAAGAGCCTCCAGAGAACAACATCACTGGTTTTTACATTCATTGACCTGGTTTGGATTAGCTCTTGAAATTTTCACTTTTGTGACAACCCGACCTGCCTTGGGTTTCCCCCCTTCCTTCCTCCCTGGCTTCTCCTCGTCCACTAAGGCAGTTTGTTCCTTCTCTCCTTCCGAGTTGACCACGGTGACATCATCGGACAGAGACACACTCCTTTCACCCGGGAGTCTGACCGATGTACACTTCTTCCCGGGCTGGTCTTCACCCGACTCGACGTTCTCCCGCTGACTCTCCACAAGCACACTTTTGTTCCCTGTCTTGTTCAAGATGGTGGAAGCATCAAGGCCTTCAATGCCGTGACTTTCACGGATCTTCATTTTCTCCTCTTCTGTCTCATCCTCAGAGTCGTCCAACGGAATCTTTTCCTTTTTGAAAACCATTCCATGTTTCTTTTCTTTTAACTTCTCTGCAAGTAAATCAACAAAGTAACATTTATGCAGCAAAATAACTTCATGTGTCATCAGTCAGACTACTTCATAGGGGGGCGGTGGGGTAGCCTAGTGGTTAAAGGATTGGCTCGACACACCAAAGACATGGGAACAATGTGTCAAGCCCATTTTTCGGTGACCCTGCCGTGATATTGCTGGAATATTGCTAAAAGTGGTTTAAAACCATATTCACTCACCTCATGAGGCTCAATGAATTATACAAATATTATTCCCCAATGACTGTTCTAAACAAAGGGGTACTGGAATCAGTGAGTTTGGCAGCGAGTGTTTCAGTCTATGACAAGGACCCAGTGTTTTTCATGCTTAATTTCATATCTGTATCTGTACCTGGCCAGTACCTGATCAAAGTGATTGCATGAACATCAACAATATCAGGATCCCTTCAGTTAAATGTAAGTACACAAGTAACACACAAGTAGGGTTACCTTAGCCATCCAAGTTTCGAAAGCTGTGTTCTGTGACAATCACGGTAAATATAAATACACATGGGTTGTATTGTGATATGTGTATTGCGGGCGGACATATTGCAATGTATCGGTATTCCAGTTACAATACACACCCAACACACCAGCCATGCGTACTGTGTGGGGTGGAGATTGCTTTGTAAAAGGACAGAGGAATGCTAGGAATACTAGCTCTATTACATCATTGCCATAAATCCTGTATTTTGGTTGTGATCACACTATAAAATCTTCAGATTTTCAACAGAAGTCCTCTTCACCATCAACTATCCATAGTCAGTTGTGCAAGTAATAGTGTCTTGCTGCCCAAGGCCTCTTGCACACATGTAAGGTGGGAAACCTCACTACTTTCGAACATCAGCTCTCCAGATGCAGATAAATGAAAGACTGATGACTGAGTATGATTTTAAGTCGCTTTTAGCAATATTCCAGAAATATCACGGCGGAAGACACTAGAAATGGGCTTCACACATTGTACCCATGTCGGGAATCGAACGCTTTAACCTCTAGGCTACCAGACCGCCCCGATAAATGAAAGAAGTGAGGTGAAGATTGTATAGTGTGATGACTTCCAATATACAGGATATATGGCAATGATGTATTAGAGGTGGGATATTCACATGAATTATCACCATACTAACCAGGGTCATATTTCAAGAGCAACTCTTCATTCTGGAGGTAGAGTTTGACACTTTGGCTGTGTAGTTTGGCCTTTTCCTCCTCCACAGTGAAGATCTCCTTCCTCTGCTGCAATACCTTGTTCTTTGAGTCCAGCAACAACATGCTCGTCACACGAAGCTCCTTGCCCACCTCCGCCAGCTCCTTCCTGAAACAGACAACCCCTCAGGGTGAGTGGGAGAACAGGGTCGTAGTCAGGTCAACACTGATGGAGCTCACTGCCCACCTCCGCCAGCTCCTTCCTGAAACAGACAACCCCTGGGGGTGAGTGGGAGAACAGGGTCGAAGTCAGGTCAACACTGATGAGCTCACTGCCCACCTCCGCCAGCTCCTTCCTGAAACAGACAACCCCTCAGGGTGAGTGGGAGAACAGGGTCGTAGTCAGGTCAACACTGATGGAGCTCACTGCCCACCTCTGCCAGCTCCTTTCTGAAACAGACAACCCCTGGGGGTGAGTGGGAGAACAGGGTCGTAGTCAGGTCAACACTGATGGAGCTCACCGCCCACCTCTGCCAGCTCCTTCCTGAAACAGACAACCCCTGGGGGTGAGTGAGAGAACAGGGTCGTAGTCAGGTCAACACTGATGGAGCTCACTGCCCACCTCCGCCAGCTCCTTCCTGAAACAGACAACCCCTGGGGGTGAGTGGGAGAACAGGGTCGAAGTCAGGTCAACACTGATGAGCTCACTGCCCACCTCCACCAGCTCCTTCCTGAAACAGACAACCCCTGGGGGTGAGTGGGAGAACAGGGTCGAAGTCAGGTCAACACTGATGAGCTCACTGCCCACCTCCGCCAGCTCCTTCCTGAAACAGACAACCCCTGGGGGTGAGTGGGAGAACAGGGTCGTAGTCAGGTCAACACTGATGGAGCTCACTGCCCACCTCTGCCAGCTCCTTTCTGAAACAGACAACCCCTGGGGGTGAGTGGGAGAACAGGGTCGTAGTCAGGTCAACACTGATGGAGCTCACCGCCCACCTCTGCCAGCTCCTTCCTGAAACAGACAACCCCTGGGGGTGAGTGAGAGAACAGGGTCGTAGTCAGGTCAACACTGATGGAGCTCACTGCCCACCTCCGCCAGCTCCTTCCTGAAACAGACAACCCCTGGAGGTGAGTGGGAGAACAGGGTCGAAGTCAGGTCAACACTGATGAGCTCACTGCCCACCTCCACCAGCTCCTTCCTGAAACAGACAACCCCTGGGGGTGAGTGGGAGAACAGGGTCGAAGTCAGGTCAACACTGATGAGCTCACTGCCCACCTCCGCCAGCTCCTTCCTGAAACAGACAACCCCTGGGGGTGAGTGGGAGAACAGGGTCGAAGTCAGGTCAACACTGATGAGCTCACTGCCCACCTCCACCAGCTCCTTCCTGAAACAGACAACCCCTGGGGGTGAGTGGGAGAACAGGGTCGAAGTCAGGTCAACACTGATGGAGCTCACTGCCCACCTCCACCAGCTCCTTCCTGAAACAGACAACCCCTGGGGGTGAGTGGGAGAACAGGGTCGTAGTCAGGTCAACACTGATGGAGCTCACTGCCCACCTCCGCCAGCTCCTTCCTGAAACAGACAACCCCTGGGGGTGAGTGGGAGAACAGGGTCGTAGTCAGGTCAACACTGATGGAGCTCACCGCCCACCTCCGCCAGCTCCTTCCTGAAACAGACAACCCCTGGGGGTGAGTGGGAGAACAGGGTCGTAGTCAGGTCAACACTGATGGAGCTCACTGCCCACCTCCGCCAGCTCCTTCCTGAAACAGACAACCCCTGGGGGTGAGTGGGAGAACAGGGTCGTAGTCAGGTCAACACTGATGGAGCTCACTGCCCACCTCCACCAGCTCCTTCCTGAAACAGACAACCCCTGGGGGTGAGTGGGAGAACAGGGTCGTAGTCAGGTCAACACTGATGGAGCTCACTGCCCACCTCCACCAGCTCCTTCCTGAAACAGACAACCCCTGGGGGTGAGTGGGAGAACAGGGTCGTAGTCAGGTCAACACTGATGGAGCTCACTGCCCACCTCCACCAGCTCCTTCCTGAAACAGACAACCCCTGGGGGTGAGTGGGAGAACAGGGTCGTAGTCAGGTCAACACTGATGGAGCTCACTGCCCACCTCCACCAGCTCCTTCCTGAAACAGACAACCCCTGGGGGTGAGTGGGAGAACAGGGTCGTAGTCAGGTCAACACTGATGGAGCTCACTGCCCACCTCCGCCAGCTCCTTCCTGAAACAGACAACCCCTGGGGGGTGAGTGAGAGAACAGGGTCGTAGTCAGGTCAACACTGATGGAGCTCACTGCCCACCTCTGCTAGCTCCTTCCTGAAACAGACAACCCCTGGGGGTGAGTGGGAGAACAGGGTCGTAGTCAGGTCAACACTGATGGAGCTCACTGCCCACCTCTGCCAGCTCCTTCCTGAAACAGACAACCCCTGGGGGTGAGTGGGAGAACAGGGTCGTAGTCAGGTCAACACTGATGAGCTCACTGCCCACCTCTGCCAGCTCCTTCCTGAAACAGACAACCCCTGGGGGTGAGTGGGAGAACAGGGTCGAAGTCAGGTCAACACTGATGGAGCTCACTGCCCACCTCCGCCAGCTCCCTTCTGAAACAGACAACCCCTCAGGGTTTGGTTATGGATGTGTTCTGAACATCAAAGTCAGTTTGCTAAATGACATCATTTCTTTTTAAGAAGTATCTTTTGGTTAAGTCTGAAAGACTAAAATGATGTAAATAAAACATGTTAAGTGCCCATGTAGTCATTTGTTTTCAGTGAGTTTGCTTGCTTGAACGCTGAATTCAACAATATTTCTCAGACATTTACCACTTTGATGAAACCCATGACAATGACTAGGTGCTGAAAAACCTAGTTACATAATCGGGACAAACAGGATTCAAACCCACAACCATAGATCTCGGGCATGCCCAAGGGATGCAACTCTGCACAGCTAATTGCTGTGCCTTAGATGACTGGGCCACCCATAACCCCTTCTAAAAAAGTTAAACTATTTGATGTGTACTCACTCCTTAGCCTTGAGCATGTTGTGGAGATACTGAACATAGTCTTCCTTGGAGCCATTCCCAAACACCTTGTGGAACGCGGCCATGTGGTCAGCCTGTCCGTGCTGGAACACAGACAGAAGTAGCCGCGGGTCAAAACTGGGCCATCTTGCCATTCAGCATGCTGTTGCAGACAGCTTCTAACTCACACAATATATACTAATTCTTGTAGTTAAGTTTGAAATCAAGTCAATAAATCGAAACATGTTAAAGGCAATAACTTTTGAACTGTATAATTGGCAGTTAAATTATTTATTTAGGGGCCTTTAGCATTTATAATGCAACAAAAAGTATTCCTTCTGCACCAGTTGCTTTCAGGAAAACTGACACGAGTGGGAGATCATAGTCCAAAGGAAATAAGAAAAATATCTCTTGGTCAAAAGGAATACCCCTGTTTTCTCCAACTCTTCAATTTTTGTGGCAAGATTTTTTATCTGTGAGTTAGCATCAGACAACTGAGACTGGAGACTGTCGACTGCTTCCCTGTCTGATTGTCCCCCGCTCATCTGCAGTAGCATCACCATCTGCATCTACACACAACACAAACAGCAACATCACCATCTGCAAACAACACAAGCAACATCGCCATCTCTACACTCGCCATCTCTACTGGTGTCATTCTGCATGTGATGTCAATAAGTAAGTTACAAGCGTGTCCATATTTAGTTTCTTTCTTGTTTCTGCCACAGTCAGCGATATTAAAGCTAAAAGTGGCGATACCACATTCCTTGCTTTCAGATTTATTTGGGGCATTGGGAGCACAATCAGGTAGATCTATCATGACCAGATGATTAGACTTGGGGCTTATATAACATTAATACATTTTGTGGGAAGACTACTGGCATTCACAACTCTTTACAAGTTCCAGCTGACGAGTCGAGGTCTAGATCTAGAGTTGTCTACCTTGAGTTTGTGGTGCTGTTGTTTCTCTATCTCACATTTTTCTTTCAGCATCTCAATCTGTACGTTCAGTGAGATCAGTTTCTTCTCTGCAACCACACGACGGTCTTCAACCTGCACAACAAATAAGAACATCATCCCTTTCTGTATTCCTTGAGAGTTACAGGACGAAGGCAAGCTTTCTTTGGTCACGATAATGAAACAGCACCATAAGGCAGGGTTTTCAAAACTCTGGGTCCAGGGGATCTCTATCAATTAAGTTTGAGGATCCACTCACAAAATATAAGTGTCGTGTAAAGTAATGAAATGGTGCAGTGTGTGAACTGTATTGTAAGATTTGATAAATACTTCAATTACAGGAACTTTATGGAACTTTATATTTCTTGTGACAAATGTCATATTTGGGAAAACCCTTTCTTGGTAAAGTCAAGATTCTAGTACTTTTAGGGGTGGAGTCACATCTGCAATTCGAAACCAAACTCCCAGAGTGAGGCACCTAATAGTCAGTACACAAAGTCAGGGAGCGTGGGTTCAAATCCCTGATGGGACCCAACCCCAAAAAGTACAAGAATCAAGAATCAAGTACTTCAGCAAGAAAAGGTTATCCCAAATATAACATTTGTTACAGTTGACTGCTTTCCAAATGGCATTGTGTGTTGATATCTATATTTCTTGTCAAGAATATTATTGTGCCTCCCTCTGGGTGCAACACTTTATGTGCCCAGTCTCCACATGTGCAGCAACATAAATATCTTGTCCTATAGTCCTTGCCAAAACTGCCAAATAGTAAAGGTATCATAAGGACAAGTAGAAATTTGCCATTTTAGGGGGATTGCCATATGTCATATTATAAGAACTAATGGACCAAACCCATGGGCATTGGGAGCACTGGGTTATGGCGCTCGGAAATCGTGGATTGTAACAATAGTCATCATTGTTTATGATTATCATTGCCAAGTTCCTGTATTTTAGCTGCAATCACATGAGGTGAGGTGAAATGGAGTTGAACTTTGCATCCAAGATTATGACACTTATACAAAACTCCCACCCTCCTCCCCATTCATCTGTCTCTAGTTGACAGACATTTTGGAAAGAAGCCAAGATTTTCCCGCCTTTGCAAGCCAAGAGCTGGATGTTGATTGGTGGTACTATTGTGGTGACAACTAATTGTGTGAAGTTCAAAGTGAAGAGGACTTCTGTTGAAAAATCTGAAGATTACTTTTGGTGTGATTGCAGCCCAAATACAGGAATTTGGCAATGATTAAATAAAGGTGGAGTATTTACAAGAATTATAGGCTGCTGGCATGCTTAAGGGAGATACCTCTGCACAGTCAAGAGCGGTGCCTTCAACAACGTGGCCACATTTGCAGGATAAGTTAAAACAATGACAAATTATAAAGACATCCATTTCTAATATCCATCAAGTCTTAAAATATTTCACTAAAAACAAACTGTTAACAATGTCCCAGGAATACACACATCTAAAAGGCCTGTAAGGTACAACTCCAAAGTGGTTATAAAAGAGTGTGTGTAATAATTGTTACAAGTGGTTCGGTAAAGTTTTGCCTTCAATAGTTGTGAAACATGTATATTACATTTTTACCCTGCTAGCTATACCAGTAAGTGACAGAGAGAACGTGTTCTTTAAAAAGAAACACTGAAAGTTAGCAGGGGGTCTGAGGGATTATATAATTTATGCATATATTGTTATGGCATGTATCACAAAAGTGATTCTTCATGCAACAAAACCTGCAGAATTATGCAGGTCTGAGGAAAATTCTTATCCCTGCAGAGAAAACTTAATGTATTTTGTTATTGTTTTGCAATTTTTATTATTATTTTAACCATCAATCCCAACTTTTCTGCAAACCAACTTTTTTAACCAAGTAATACAATGTAGTATTAAAAGGACTGATGATTCATTTCATAATTCCAGATGCTGAGATCAGACTTGAGGACGAGCTACAGCTTCTGTTACATCACATACTGACAAAAAGACAATAGGCCATAAATATGCCTGATGCTGCTCAATCTGTAAATCTACATGCACAATGGTTATTTGTAATCTGAGCCAGTAGGTTTGGAATCAAATGATTGCATTACTGGGCGAGGATGACAAGAGACCAACATACCATCTCTTCAATATAGAGCAAGGTTACCGGTAGACTTAACTGCACTAAATTGAATTTGAAAATAGATTTTACACACAGCAATGAGGTTGGTACAATAATTAGTGTACTGTAATATCAGGGTTGCCGACTTAAAATATATTTCCCTGAGATCACAAGACTGTCTACTTGAAAATCTTACCCGTCCTTGTCAAAAGTTGCCAGCCCAAATTATAGGGAATCAAAAAGTGATGATAAAACTCTTTTTCTGTTGTCTTTTACTTTGAACTTGAGTTAGGGTGGTCAGTTTAGTACAAAATAGACACCATGGCGATATGTATTGCAGAGTGCAGTCTATGACTTTAGCCACGGGTCCCAAGCCCTATCAGGTGAAGTGTCTTCTTGTCTAGTAGAACCTGCTTATGCTAGGCCACATGCTAAGACAAATCTACTGAAAATAATGCCAAAGTACAGGTTCAGGCTAGTAGACTTTAATGTTTTTGGTAGACTGTAACTGGCAGAAAACTACAACCATCCACATGATGGGTAAACTTTGTATTTCACCTGTCCTTGGCGTAACTAACGCTCCATCCAACTCTGATATTATGATAACCCGAAATCAGTGAAGTGAACAAGGAAGAGTTGGACTTGATCCCTTAAAACTTAGTATCACAGCATTCAAAGGAAAACAATGCCACAACACTGAAGTTCCCCTGGACATGTCGTCACCAGTGTAAAATGTCAAAGACAGACGTCTAAAAGAAGTATTTTCTGCATGAATATAACAAATATCAAGTAATTAAAAACTGTAAAGAATGTTTCTTAATCTGCAACAATATTGAAATACAGTTGAACGAACCCCAGATAACTTTTTCGGGTCTCGACAAGTTCGGAACAAGGTTTTACTACATTGTATAACATTAATGGGATTTTGTTTGTTTGTTGTTTAACACTGCACTTAGCAATATTCCAGCTAAATGATGGAGGTCTTCTAATAATCGAGTCTGGACCAGACGATGCTGTGATAGACATCATGAGCATCGATCCATCCAATTGGGATACAATGACATGTATCAACCAAGTCAGCGAGCCTGACCACCTGATCCTGTTAGTTGCCTCTTATGACAAGCATAGTCGCCTTTTACGGCAGCATTGGTTGCTGAAGACCTATTCTAACCCGGATCTGCTTTATCAGGCTTGAAGTTTAAAACTCAGAAGGCATTTTTCGAGGACATATAAGGAGCTTATCCTCTTGACCAAATTACCATCGGTGGAAACTAGCTTGTCATGTTTCAGCGTCATTGATGAAGTGCTTTTTGTGGAGACATTAACAGAATGGTATATTAGGGGGGACGATAAATCGAAATATCGATATGAATTGCTATTGGTAAGCACTTAAAGTAAAAAAACGATTGTTAAATCAGCTTCTGATCAATACTATTGATTTCAGTCAGGAATATCAATAGTTTTGATTGTATTTACCATAGTTTTACAGTTTCAATAAAATACATGCAATGCTGTTCAAATTTGTTTTTCTTTTGATCATGAGTGGTAGCAATTTACACATGGTATTGTGGAAGATTCTTTCTTAAATTATTAGGGTAAAGAAAAAACAAATCAGTCATATCTCAAACTTTACTTTCTATATGTTGTTATGGTTATCACATTCAATTGAAACTTCGGTTCCAAGGTTTAATTCAACTCTAAAATCCATCTAAAATGATAAACTGAAAGCTATTAATATTTATCACAATAGTTGCTTGCAATATCAATGGTTATCGCAATAGTGATATCCAGACCAATAGTCACCCCTATGGGATATTCACCAAGAACCTCTACTAGTGATAACGAAAAGCAATACCCCCCCCCAATGTTTGAACGTCTTCTTGCCCTTGGGATACCTGTTACATTGACACAACTGGGCTGGGCTAGTGAGACAGTACTAACTTTCATCCCTGCGTTTACAGAACCTGACACCTGTGGACTGTAGCTCACCTGATACTCTGACAAGCAACTAGTTACAAGAATGAAATCATCACCCTTCTAAACAAGGTGCAATGATGTGTGGTTACCTTCAACACTATTAAAGAAATAAACAGCAAGTGGGAGTTGTTTATTGTACAATAAAACTCAGCAGGGAATATAAACCAAGAGGGGCGCAACCACTCCGTTTTTATGAGATATGAGTCTCTTTAAGGATGTTAATCAAATGTGCAAGCTGAATAAAGTTACCTTAGTTTTAATAATGATGATTCCCTGAACAGAATCCGACCTCAGCAATGTCGGACAAGTCCATTTTATGAACGGGTGGGTTATGTTTGATATTTCCTGTATGTTCTCACAATCCTCACATCGATTATCTGTTCCTTTTCTCCTAGTAATGATTGTCATATTTCTCCCACTCTTGGATACAATTGTTTAGCCCCTGTGTTTATCTGCGTACCCCAGCTACATCCATGGGGAACAACTTGCTAGACATTTCCCTCTCAAATATAACGTCGTCAAATATACTATGTCATCAATTGCGAGCATATGTTTGAATCGTCTGAAATAACGTCATGACGGAACAATGATTTATCGTGAAATAAACCATGCCTCGTTCTTAATTGTTCTTTGCAATTTACCACGTAGCTATCTTATATACAATATGATGAATAATTTACAGTAGTGTTGTTACCTTGTTCCCCAAAAATATCACATGAAATCCATTCCCAACTTGTGTGAACGGCTGTCCCACATACCTCAGAGAAGAGAGAGTTGCCCTTGGAGTCGTGGCTGCTAGCCTCCATCCTCAGAGCTTCCAGCTGGGCCTTCAAGTCCAGGATCTCCACATGGAACCTCTGCAAAACCAAACATGATGAACCATCCTTCTTTGTACACTCCTGGTGACAATCTGTGAGCCACTGCAAAGCATGTTCTCATGTGGCCAGTACAGCCTGACACAATCAAGACTTCTATTGGCATAACACCACAGGACAACTCACCACCAAAGCTTTGCTCCAGTGCCAGTGACAACACCCTCTCCGTCTCTCCTCACTGACTTAGCACAGTATTGAGGGGACCAATTTTCCAACTCAGTCTTGACAAGCGTTTCTTAGATAAGCATGCAGACTTTCATTCATGTTACTTCAGCAGTTTCTGAGAAAACTTGTCAACATTTTACGCAGAATGCACTAAGCTGAAGCAAGGGCCATAACTCTGCAAAAATGAATTTACAACACCAATTTTCGAATTCATTTGAGATCATGACCGGTAACATCAGTGTGTAAACTTCCTTTCTTGGATTTACATAATTCTTGAGAAAATTTGTCCCCTTTGAGAAGCAAACTTCGTGGCAGGGATCATTAGACAGGATACATTCAAAAACAGAAGCAGCCCCATCCCCACCCTTTCCCCCAATGCCCCCAAACATTCCCACCAGAAACATGTTCCACAGCCAATTATGACTGCACCAAATCAGGGGACAGCTGACCTCACCAACATCTGGCAATATTGATCTTTCCTCCCAATATTGTTAAATGCAGTACACCTGAGTCCTGTGCCTCCAGCTTCCCTAAAATAAGCACTTCTAGTTTTATGGCATTATTTCTGGTTTGGAAAAACATATGCCCACACGCAAGACAACAGTCCGAAGTTTCTAGCAACCTTCATATGGAAGCATATGCCTTTCAAGGTTAAAAAACTTGACCCTCAATTTCATATGCTGGATTCTTTCTTGTTGAAGACAAAAGTAAAAGCTCCAACAAACATGACATACAAACACAGGCGCTGGTTGAGGACATTCCAGTGACCTTGCCTTCAATCAAGTTGCTGAAAACCTTACCACTTCAATGCCCTACCTTAAGACATGTACCAAATTACATGCTTGAATATTGCTGATTGTGGAATGTTACGCACTCAATTACTATCAATAATATGGATAATATTTTCACTGAGAGTTCTGAACATTAATAGGCCTAAGTTAGCCCCGGTGCCATACAGTGTAGTCTGTGAGAGAGGACACACGTGACGCCTGCTCACCTCCTGGTTGTTGCAGTATGAAGTCACTTGACACTGCAGATCCTCAATTTCCTCGTCCTTGCTGCACAGATGAGACCGGAGTAGTTCTCGCTCCTCTTTGTAATGTCTCAGTTCCGCTTCAATCTCAATCATCTGGGTCTTCAAGGCTGTCTGAGACACACAAAAAGCATAGAGCTTTATTTACCATTGAAACTAAACATGCCTTGCTTAAGACTTAGGAAATTTTCAAGTGATTAACATGTGTTTTGAAATTTGAGGTAGTCTACTGTAGGCATCTTCCCGAGGCAGGGGAGTTAACTGACTACAAAATTCCAGTTTCCACACTTGCTGAACTATGCTGGAATCAATAGTAGTGCCACCATGGTTATTATGAGTCATGTCCCTTCAATGTCCCTCCTATTGGCCAATCAGATTCCACCTCTCATCTCACTTGCATTTGCTTCAAACAAAATGGCGGCGCCCAGTCAAGACGATCTGATTGATAATCAAGATTGGTGTTTTAATAAAACAGGTCTTACCTCGTGAGGTGCATCAAATCATTTGAGCACCTTGACTAAAAACATGTAAAGATTTGCAAATATCTGTCTACGCCCAGTTGACAGTACACATGCTTAGCAAATCCAGTAGTGGACGGAAATCTGCATGCTGAAATCCATGTATTTACGAACCGGATGTCTAGTTCGTTGCGCGATTTTGATTGGACTATGCATAGACTCGTTAATCGGGCCAAACTGTAACTCTGGAATTCCAGCATAGTTCGGCAAGGATGGAAACTGGACTTTAACAGTCAGTTAACTCCCTTGCCTCGGGAAGATGAACTGTAGATTTCAATTGTATAAACAAGATGTATCTAATCTACAGTAGGTTCATCTCCATTCTCCACAATAACATGAGCGCTTTCAAATGTTGCCCTAATGAAAGGCATACTACTTAACACAAGGGCAAAAGGGCCAGCTATCTTAGAACATGCGAAAAAGAAGGGCATTTGGGGCTCCTGTCCTAGCTCCCTACCTTGTCATTCTACTGTGTGACTATCCCCATGTGGTGCCTGTCCTAGCTCCCTACCTTGTCATTCTACTGTGTGACTATCCCCATGTGGTGCCTGTCCTAGCTCCCTACCTTGTCATTCTACTGTGTGACTATCCCCATGTGGTGCCGCTCCCAACTCCCTACCTTGTCATGCTGCAGTGTGACTATCCCCATGTGGTGCCTGTCCTAGCTCTCTACCTTGTCATGCTGCAGTGTGACTATCCCCATGGGGTGCCTGTCCCAGCTCCCTACCTTGTCATTCTGCAGTGTGACTATCCCCATGTGGTGCTTGTCCCAACTCCCTACCTTGTCATTCTACAGTGTGACTATCCCCATGTGGTGCTTGTCCCAACTACCTTGTCATTCTACAGTGTGACTATCCCCATGGGGTGCCTGACCTAGCTCTCTACCTTGTCATTCTACTGTGTGACTATCCCCATGTGGTGCCTGTCCCAGCTCTCTACCGTGTCATTCTACTGTGTGACTATCCCCATGTGGTGCCTGTCCTAGCTCCCTACCTTGTCATTCTACTGTGTGACTATCCCCATGTGGTGCCGCTCCCAACTCCCTACCTTGTCATTCTACTGTGTGACTATCCCCATGTGGTGCCTGTCCTAGCTCCCTACCTTGTCATTCTGCAGTGTGACTATCCCCATGGGGTGCCTGTCCCAGCTCTCTACCTTGTCATTCTACTGTGTGACTATCCCCATGTGGTGCCTGTCCTAGCTCCCTACCTTGTCATTCTGCAGTGTGACTATCCCCATGTGGTGCCGCTCCCAACTCCCTACCTTGTCATTCTACTGTGTGACTATCCCCATGTGGTGCCTGTCCTAGCTCCCTACCTTGTCATTCTACTGTGTGACTATCCCCATGGGGTACCTCCCAAATCCCTACCTTGTCATTCTACAGTGTGACTATCCCCATGTGGTGCCTGTCCCAGCTCCCTACCTTGTCATTCTGCAGTGTGACTAACCCCATGGGGTGCCTTTCCCAGCTCCCTACCTTGTCATTCTACTGTGTGACTATCCCCATGTGGTGCTTGTCCCAACTCCCTACCTTGTCATTCTACAGTGTGACTATCCCCATGGGGTGCCTGTCCTAGCTCTCTACCTTGTCATTCTACTGTGTGACTATCCCCATGTGGTGCCTGTCCTAGCTCTCTACCTTGTCATTCTACTGTGTGACTATCCCCATGTGGTGCCTGTCCCAGCTCCCTACCTTGTCATTCTACTGTGTGACTATCCCCATGTGGTGCCTGTCCCAGCTCTCTACCTTGTCATTCTACTGTGTGACTATCCCCATGTGGTGCCTGTCCCAGCTCCCTACCTTGTCATTCTGCAGTGTGACTATCCCCATGGGGTGCCTGTCCTAGCTCTCTACCTTGTCATTCTGAAGTGTGACTATCCCCATGTGGTGCCTGTCCTAGCTCCCTACCTTGTCATTCTGCAGTGTGACTATCCCCATGGGGTGCCTGTCCTAGCTCCCTACCTTGTCATTTTACAGTGTGACTATCCCCATGTGGTGCCTGTCCCAGCTCCCTACCTTGTCATTCTACTGTGTGACTATCCCCATGTGGTGCCTGTCCTAGCTCCCTACCTTGTCATTCTGCAGTGTGACTATCCCCATGTGGTGCCTGTCCTAGCTCCCTACCTTGTCATGCTACAGTGTGACTATCCCCATGTGGTGCCGCTCCCAACTCCCTACCTTGTCATTCTGCAGTGTGACTATCCCCATGGGGTGCCTGTCCCAGCTCCATACCTTGTCATTCTGCAGTGTGACTATCCCCATGTGGTGCCTGTCCTAGCTCCCTACCTTGTCATTCTACAGTGTGACTATCCCCATGTGGTGCTTGTCCCAACTCCCTACCTTGTCATTCTACAGTGTGACTATCCCCATGGGGTGCCTGTCCTAGCTCTCTACCTTGTCATTCTACTGTGTGACTATCCCCATGTGGTGCCTGTCCTAGCTCCCTACCTTGTCATTCTACAGTGTGACTATCCCCATGTGGTGCCTGTCCCAGCTCCCTACCTTGTCATTCTACTGTGTGACTATCCCCATGTGGTGCCTGTCCTAGCTCTCTTACTTGTCATTCTACTGTGTGACTATCCCCATGTGGTGCCTGTCCCAGCTCCCTACCTTGTCATTCTACTGTGTTACTATCCCCATGTGGTGCCTGTCCTAGCTCCCTACCTTGTCATTCTGCATTGTGACTATCCCCATGTGGTGCCTGTCCTAGCTCCCTACCTTGTCATTCTGCAGTGTGACTATCCCCATGTGGTGCCTGTCCTAGCTCCCTACCTTGTCATTCTGCAGTGTGACTATCCCAATGCGGTGCCTGTCCTAGCTCCCTACCTTGTCATTCTGCAGTGTGACTATCCCCATGCGGTGCCTGTCCTAGCTCCCTACCTTGTCATTCTACAGTGTGACTATCCCCATGTGGTGCCTGTCCCAGCTCTCTACCTTGTCATTGTACAGTGACTATCCCCATGTGGTGCCTGTCCCAGCTCCCTACCTTGTCATTCTACTGTGTGACTATCCCCATGTGGTGCCTGTCCTAGCTCCCTACCTGTTCATTCTGCAGTGTGACTATCCCCATGTGGTGCCTGTCCTAGCTCCCTACCTTGTCAGTCTACTTTGTGACTATCCCCATGTGGTGCCTGTCCTAGCTCCCTACCTTGTCATTCTGCAGTGTGACTATCCCCATGTGGTGCCTGTCCTAGCTCCCTACCTTGTCATTCTACTTTGTGACTATCCCCATGTGGTGCCTGTCCTAGCTCCCTACCTTGTCATTCTGCAGTGTGACTATCTCTTGCTGTGCCTGTCCCAGCTCCCTACCTTGTCATTCTGCAGTGTGACTATCCCCATGTGGTGCCTGTCCTAGCTCCCTACCTTGTCATTCTACTTTGTGACTATCCCCATGTGGTGCCTGTCCTAGCTCCCTACCTTGTCATTCTGCAGTGTGACTATCCCCATGTGGTGCCTGTCCTAGCTCCCTACCTTGTCATTCTACTTTGTGACTATCCCCATGTGGTGCCTGTCCTAGCTCCCTACCTTGTCATTCTGCAGTGTGACTATCCCCATGTGGTGCCTGTCCTAGCTCCCTACCTTGTCATTCTACTTTGTGACTATCCCCATGTGGTGCCTGTCCTAGCTCCCTACCTTGTCATTCTACTTTGTGACTATCCCCATGTGGTGCCTGTCCTAGCTCCCTACCTTGTCATTCTGCAGTGTGACTATCTCTTGCTGAGCCTGTCCCAGTTCCTCGCTGTAGAAGGACCGGGAGATGTTGGTCGTCTCATTCATCTGCTCCTTCACCAGATCCTCAAGCTGCTTCACATGCTCTCTCAACTGACGCTCGGCATTCTGGGACAACTCAAGGTCTGCCTGAAGATGGCTTATCTGTAACCATGACAACAAATAGTTAAAATGGCTTTTCAATTTAGCTGGAAGTTCCACACTAAGCACCACGCCTCCACTACAATTTTATAATTAACAATGACAACTGAACTCTACTGTGAAGCATACATGTATTGTACGACCAACATCAGCAATGACAACTGAACTCTATTATGAAGCATACATGTAGGGTACAACCTGTTTTCTAAACTGTCCAGCTTCCTGGTGAAGCTTTGCTTCAAGTTCGTCAGTGATTCTCTCCCTTTGAACTGCCATCTCCTGTTTGAGAGACGTGATCTCTTCATTGTACCACTTCTCCAGACTGGCTTTCTGGTCGTACTTCATCTGAAGACTATACAGCTCCTGCTCCTTGGCCTGAACACACAAGACAACAGACATGGTCAAACGTCATCATAACTCATGTTAACAACATCAGTACTTTAACTTCAATCATTTTCTTTCTTTTGTGCTGCAGTCAACAATATTCCAGCTGTATCACGGCAAGAAAACAGATAGGGCAAGGCAACGGCACTGGCTTGTAGCATCATCAACCAGGCTGTTCATGTTCAATAACACACAATCCGTCTGGTCATGCTACAATACACAAGGAATCGGAAACATAAAACGGTGAGTATGTAACCCAGTACTAAGAGACAACACGATAGTGAGTGAGTGAGTGAGTTGGGTTTAACGCCGCTTTTAACAGTATTCAAGTTATATCGAGGCGTGTCAGCTTCATGTGGGAGGAAAGCACGAAGTGATGCAGGTCTCAAACGTTTACCACTTTGGTGAAACCCACGAGCACGGGTATGGTGCTGACAAACCTAGAAACATAATCGGGGTGAACCAGGATTCAAGCCCATAATCATAGGTTTCTGGCGTGCCCAAGGGATGCAAATCTGCATAGTGAATCGCAGCGCCTTAGACGACTGGGCCACCAGTGCCCCCCGACAATATGATAAAGATGAGAGCATACTGCTGAAAACATGGAAACAGAAGCAATAAAACAGACCGCAACCTCCCAAACTAGGCATGCACAGAACAAGAAGGAAGTTGTCAGGAGGATCAACAAACAGTTAATATATATACATCTTACAGCACTAATATAGAAAAGTCTACATGTGTATTAATATATTAGTGCTGTACTATGTATATTCACTCGCTGTTTGTTGATCCTCGCGACATGACGGTCAACTTCCTTCCTGTTCTGTGCATGACTTGTTTGAAAGGCTGTGGTTTGTGTGTTTCAGTGCAGCCGTTTCCATGGTTTCAGCAGCTTTATCTCATCTGTATATTGTTGTTTCCTATTTTGGGTTACATAATCTGATTGCTTGTGTATTGTAGACATATAACAGTTTTCTTACTGCAGTCTGTCAGTTTTCATAGTACGATTGAAACTTAAGTCACCAAAATCAGCCTTTCATGCAGAATTGTTTTTAAAAAAGGTCTATACACCAGTTAACAAATTGCCAGTACACTGACCCAAGGAAATAAAAGCATTGAATACCTAAAAGAAAACTACAGTAAACTGCATTCATAATGAACACGCTTATAATGAACTGACGGACATAATTGTTTTTGGCTCCCCTCTAATTGCTGTACATTTTATCATGTAACACGCAAAAACAACATAGCGGATATAGCGAACTTACTTTGTAGTCCTGGCATACTGTCAACGACAATCTTTATGTTTATAACGAACTGTTAATTTCAGAGATGGTCACGTGCTACTAATCAGCCTATCAAAACAGCTGTGGCCATGCGCAGCAAAACAAAGGGGCAGTAAAGAGTGAGTGAGTGAGTGAGTGAGTGAGTGAGTGAGTGAGTGAGTGAGTGAATGAGTGAGTGAGTGAGGTTTTTACGCTGCTTTAAGCAATATTCAAGCAATATCACGGCAGGGGACACCAGAAATGGGCTTCACACATTGTACCCATGTCAGGATTAGAACCTGGGTTTTCGGTGTGACAAGTGAATGCTTTAACCACAAGGCTACCCTACCACCCAAGCAGTAAAGAATTGAAGGCAAGTGATTAACTGGATTTAGTACTGGCACCTTCTCAATTTACACCCTCAGTTAACGATTTTTTTTACTTATCTTGCATTACTCCTTAAGGCATCTGTATCGGACAGTTTGGAGGTGGGTAAACCTTCAGAAATACAGAAAAACCTCAATAATTCACACCCTGAAAACACGACCCAAGTTGGTCGATAAAACATGAAGCGGAATAGTTCAGAAAAACGCCATTATGGTACGCCTTTGACATCCTTGAGAGCCACAATGCTAAGATAATGACTAGCGAAAAATTGTGTCAGACCTCCAAAAACATTCTTCCATAGTTGTTCTAATAGAACAGTTGCTGTGTAAAGCCATGGTAGAGGCTAGCGCCCTGATCTCATGAGGGTTATTCGCTCTCTGGGGATCCAGTTTGGCGATCTCGTAAGCCGGAAGCATGAATCGGCGTAACCATAGGGATATGGTGTTGCGACTTACTTCCGACGTTGACGTAGGAGACACGGGTATAAATCACCACTCCTCGAACCAATCCTAGTCTTGGAGCGGCGGATGAAAACTCAAAGTGCTCGCACTGGGCAAAGGAGAAGTTCACCCTTACCTTCAGCCCCCACAATTGTTGATATTGGTGGGATGGCTCAAAGCATACCTGGGTGATGTCGATCGCATGTAGCTCGCTCACCCGTGCCGCCGTGGCTAAAGCCAAGAAAAATATTGTTTTCTTGGTGAGGTCATAAAACGAGGATGCATAGAGAGGCTCGAAGGAGGGCCCTCGCAAACCTCAAAGTAGGACATTCAAATCCCAAGCAGGTGAGCGGAACATGGTCTTCTGATCCTCAAACCTGAATGAACGTAGAAGGGCCTGTAGTCCCCAGACCTGTAGTCCCCATCTTTCGATTTTCCGGAACAGCCAACACTGTGTTAAGTGCAACCAAATACATAGTAATGGTGATACCTTTCTATGGGTACGCAGATGTAGCAGGTATTTGGCTAGGAATTGTGGTGACACAGTAGTAGGGCGGTGAACCCGTATACCACCTAAGCCTGGGGATCTGGTAACAGGGAGACGTACGTCATGAGTTGGTGGTGCATCCTGCAAGTCGAGATTGATCAAGGAATCGACCACCTTTATGCTGGTTCTGAGCAGTCTCAACGTGGTGAGGTGGAAGTTGAGTGGACGCTTCAAGTAATGTTCGTTGAAGACAGAGAGATTGTGAATCATTCTCATCTTGTCCTTCTTGGGTACCAGCCCGGTGTTATAATTGCCTGACTTGCCTGCTCACTGGGATAGACTGTGAGAGACATGCTCTAAAGCCTTAAGCGCTGTCTAATCTCGAGCGTAACTAGAAACTTTGGCATACATGTCTGTCATCTGTTCATTAAACAGAGAAGTAGATGACCAGGGTTGCCGTAGCAGCCTGGGCTTGAACTCAGAATCCCAGGTAGATGTGGTGTCCTTTTTATCCACCCTGTTACCAGGGGAAGGCACTGATATGAGACGGTCCGCTACCCAATGGGGTACTTGCACTTAGCTGAGGTGTGTATTCCATTCTACCAAGGAATCCCCATCTTCGCCAATGAAGAGTATGACAATCAAAACGGTGTTGACGTGTTTGTCTAGACAGTGATCGGCTTCTGCTCCAGTGCGTAGCGCTACCTCTGACAGAGGGCATGGATGAACCACCTAGTGATAGGGAGTCATGCGTCGATGTAGCATAGTATATAGCAATGAATGCACTGTACTATGACGTGCAATAGGCGTACTGTAGACATTAGGTGCCGGGGTAGGCGCTAAGCCCCTTGCCATGGGTGTAACTGACACAGGCACTGATACATAGGCATGGGCATGGGCGCAGGATACAGGTGTGCCATAACCTGCTGCCACATGGACTGCATGGAGTTTTGCATTCAATTAGTGTCCTGGAACGGTATTGATGCTTGAGTAACATCTGCTGCGCTGGATAAGTTGTTGGGACAGTGCTTAGCTGACCATGCATTGCCTGCGTAACATTGCACGCTGTAAGCCCTGGGGCTGATGTTATTGTAGCGGCGCCTGTTTAGTAGATAGTCTCAGCGCTTGGCGCTGGTCCGAGACACAAAGCTCATTGGTGCTGACTTGATTATGGCCTGCGCCTGAGCTACTCCCATCTGAGCAATTACGATACGCACAATATCCTCCAGTATTGTTGATTTCGGCATGGGATGCACTTTTGCAGTCACAGTGATGGGAGCCTTATTGCCCACCGATTACAATGGCTGCGTGGTAATGACAGAACCACGTCTGTCGCTATCTAAAGATAATTAGTTTGTGAGTAACCTGCCTATATATTGTAAAACTCGCTGGAGAGAGATTTACACAAAATTTACATTCAGAATTTGGTGAAAAGAAAAAACAAATCAGTCATATCTCAAACTTTACTTTTTATTTGTTGTTATAGTTATCATATTCAAAGGAAACTTCAGTTCCAATTTTTAATTCAACACTAAAATCCATCTAAAATACACTGAAAACTATCGATATTTATCGCAATAGTTGCTTGCAATATCAATAGTTATCGCAATAGTGATTTCCAGACCAATAGTCACCCCTAGTAGTGAGTGAGTGAGTGAGTTGGGTTTAACGCCGCTTTTAACATTATTCCAGTTATGTCGCGGCGCATCAGCTTAATGTGGGAAGAAAGCCCGAAGTGATGCAGGTCTCAGACGTTTGCCACTTCGGTGAAACCCACGAGCACGGGTATGGTGCTGACAAACCTTGAAACATAATCGGGGCGAACCGGGATTCGAACCCACAATCATAGGTTTCTGGCGCGCCCAAGGGATGCGACTCTGCACAGCGAATCGCGGCGCCTTAAACGACTGGACCACCAGTGCCCCCAGTCCCCCCTAGTAAGTACTCAATGGTGCAAATCATGTATCAGTAGCCATGAGACAACCATCCTCTCTATCTCCAGGGTTTGCATTTCGGTAAAACGTACAACCTATCGCAAATTTCCCACCCTTGATTTACATTAACACTTGACTGACCAATCAAATGTCGGGATAAGGGAAAGGGAGGTAACTCGTATTACCTAGAAACCAAAGCCACTGCCAGTTTTAATGGACATGAAGACATCCTTTCCCCAAAAATATTTATGTATTTTTTAGGGCTTTATTTTGCATGTCAGTCACTTTTTCAATGTTGAAGTTTTCGCAAACTTGATCATAATCAATAGGACTGGCCCCATGTTGTTGATATCGCCAACCCAACATTGAGACTGGTTTGTAACTCGCATTATGATTGGAACGTTAGACCTAGCAGCGTAGCCAATCAAATTGGCAACTGGTAATCAAGGGTGGGAGATCGGAGATTGCAAGAACTACGGGGATGGATCCAGAGGCTCGTGTAGGTTTAGCGAACTGCGAGCCCTGGAGGTATAGAGGTTGCAAGACAACCATCAAGGTGTGACCATACCTCCACTTTCTTGGAATAGTTCTTAGCAACATCTTCAATTTGCTCCTTCAGCTGTGAGTTTTCTTCCAGGAGAGCCTTCCCAATTTCTACAGCTTTCATCAAGTTGCCATCTTTCTGGGCCAGCTCCTCCTTGAGGATGGAAACATCACTGTCTCCCATTGTGTGTCAGTCTGAAAACAGGGCAACGGAAAGTGTCAGTTAAAGAAATGAAAACAGCTGGAAGTCATGGAGAGAGCAATTAAGAAGAGACGCAGATTACATTAGGAAGGATAATTTGTTGTTCAATGCTGCACTCAGCAATACTCCAGGGATGTGATGGCGGTCTGTTAATAATTGAGACTGGATCAGACAATCCAGTGATTGACATCCTGAGCATCTTCGCAATTGGGATACGATGACATGCATCAACCAAGTCAGCGAGTCTGACCACCAGATCTCGCTGTCACCTCTTTCAACAAGAATTAGCTGCTGAAGACACACTCTTATCCTGGTCTCCACGGGTAGGAATGATGGTACCTCTATGGTTTTCTTGGCACATTCTGATCCAGGAATGTCATTCCATACACCTTGTTAGTTTGATTTCATCTACAAAAATACGGTACTTTTCCCCTAATCTTGTCAAGCTCAAGCAAACAAACTCAATGTCACTAAGTGCACATATATTTTGAAAAGCTCCTTACAGTGACATGTAGCATCCTACTCTGTCTATTCCAATACCATAAGGAAGGTGCTACATGCTGCTAGGAGATCATCTGTTATATCTGCTATTGCTGTTTACTTGGTCCTGCTGTACTTGGATACCTTAATGATAACACCCTTCTATTTATAAATCTTTCTCTCAAAACATTTGGTCTGTTTTGTTTAACATAAAATTGGATTCTTTAGCCTAAAATTGTCTTTTTACTTTGCATGAAGACAAGAAGAGTAATGGAGTTGCTAGGATTGAATTTTACGCAACTTGTGCAGCATTTACATGGGAACAAACTGGAGTACAGGGGAAGCTATGACTTGTACTTCTGTGCAAACATCTGAGGGTCACTGAGCAAACATCTGAGGGTCACTAAGGAAACATCTGAGGGTCATGGAGCAAACATCTGAGGGTTATTGAGTAAACATCTGAGGGTCATGGAGCAAACATCTGAGGGTCATTGAGCAAACATCTGAGGGTCATGGAGCAAACAACTGAGGGTCATTGAGTAAACATCTGAGGGTTATTGAGTAAACATCTGAGGGTCATGGAGCAAACATCTGAGGGTCATTGAGCAAACATCTGAGGGTGATGGAGCAAACATCTGAGGGTTATTGAGTAAACATCTGAGGGTCATGGAGTAAACATCTGAGGGTCACTGAGCAAACATCTGAGGGTCATGGAGCAAACATCTGAGGGTCTTTAAGCAAACATCTGAGGGTCATGGAGCAAACATCTGAGGGTCATGGAGCAAACATCTGAGGGTCATTAAGCAAACATGTGAAGGTCATATAGCATATACCACTTATCTTAGTCAGGTAGGCAAACAATTTATGATTTCTTATGCTAATCGGCATGTCTATCAAGCAGAAAGCCGTTACATTTGCAAACTGATGCAAGAATTAAGGATATCATTTTCAAGCAGTGACATTACCATGATTACCCACCATCATGCACATGATATAACATTCTATGCATATCACATGCATAATGCATCACAAATTACACATTGAATAAATAGTCTAAATAATCTGGTACGAGTTGGAAACATTTCATTTTTTGAGCAGATCAAAAATCTGGTGTTTCAGAAAGAGATTTCACCTTGTCAGTCCATTGTTTAATCTACATACGTCTCAGTGTGAGTGAGTTGGATTTCATGCCGCTTCCGTATTCCACTTATATCATGACGTGTCAGCTTAGTGAGTGTGAGGTAAGCCGTAAGTGATGCAGTTCTCAGATGTATGATGCTGACAACCCTTGAAACATAATCGGGGAGAACCATGATTCGAACCACGATCATAGGTTTCGTGCATACCTATGCAAATACAACTTGACACAGCGAATTATGGCTCCTTAGACGACTAGGCCAACCTGGCCCCCATCTCGGTGTGTTCATGTATCATTCCTTTTCCTCTATAATGAATCTTGTAATTTCATTGCTTAATCCATATGATGTGACGAAACAATACATCTCAAAGTTGACCCCCAAATCATGGAACTGACACTGACCTCGAATATTGACTCGTCTCATGATCAGTATTGACCTGTCACGTGATGAATATTGACTCGTCTGCTAGAAAACAAGATGGCGTCTGGGAGTAACTTTTTATGGTTCACAGGTAAGTTACTGTAATGAAACTATGGACGGTTAAAGATTTCATAAACTTCTCGGTATTACAAAACAAATGATTACTCTTCTTCACTTTATTCAGTACTTGTAGTCCAGGGGCCTTTTTGTACAAACGAATGCAATTTAGGTGCAAATAGTATAAAATATAACACATTTCTTTGCTTTTTTAAACAAAAGCAGTTTTAACATAATTGCATATTATCAAAGTTGGAGTATTTGTGTTCTTACAGCATTGAATGGGATAAAACAAGTGTTTTGCTGTATTCATATCGTAATAGGGGCGTGCGATGTTTTAAACTTCAGAATATTTGGAAAGATATACAATTCAGATTTTATGTAACTTTGCCTAAGATGGCTATAGTATAAGCTGGGCAAATTAAAAAAAAGTGAAATTCATTTTCTATATGGTTTAAGTTACCAACTTTACATTTTCTAAATTCACGAGGAATATTATCATGATTATAATGTCGTCCACATTCAATTTCTAAATTGTGAGAACTAAGCCGAAAACGAGTCAACATGGTCCTGAATTTATTAACAGTAACACAACTAAAATAGTTCTCACATAAAATGGATGTGTTAATCTGTGCATAATAAGCCATTTTGGGGCTTTTGGATAGATCGCTATGCCAAACCTGAAAAAGTTTTAACTGTTGACGTAACATATTTAAAAATACGGTTTTATGACCACATGTTTGAAAGTACCAGACATCACCAAATCCTAATCTAACAATAACAGTTTAAGTTTCATTTCCCAATTTAAGTGGCAATGTTCATCGTACAACCAAAATATGCGAAAACAACCTGAGGAACCAACCCCTTCCGCAATCTGACCTGACCTCAGCTTTTCATTATGCCTTTGTAGAGTGATTTCTGACATGTGCTTCTGAGATTTGTGTTAAGCAATATTCAGGATTTAGGATGAGTGAGTGAGTTGGGTCAATGCCGCTTTTACCAGTATTCCGGCGTGTCAGCTTATGTAAGAGGAAAGCCCCAAGTGATGCAGGTCATAGGTTTCTGGCATGCCAAAGGGACGCAAATGTGCACAGAGAATCGCAGCCCCTTAGACGACTTGGCCATCCGTGCCCCCGGATTTAGGATGAGCAAAGACTCAGAGTGAAATATTGACATTCGGGATTGAGAGAAGAGGGTTTGGGGCACCCTCTTGTGTGGCATGACCCAAGTGGGAATGGTGAGGTGAATGTTGTTGAATGCCACAGCAAGCAATATTCAAGCTATATCATGGTGAGCTATAAACATTCCTGCCCAGCCAGCGACTGAATGTATCACCAACCATCCTAACCTGTGGCCGGCCATGAAGTGGGTTAAACGAAAACACATGCATTAATGTCATCATAAACATTATTGTTTAATCTACCAGACCAAAACAAATAACCAGAGAATGACAGCCTTTTTCCGATGTTCACCACTTTGGTGAGTCCCAAAAGCACTGGTATGGTGCTGACAAACCAAGCATCACAACAAGGCAAAGTGGAACTCAATCCTGGCACAACCAAGGGAGGCAACTCTGTAACACATCAGACTGGGCCACAAAAGCCCTCACCATCCTAGTGGAGAGCTTAAATACAATTCAGTGCACTTAAGGATGGTGCTATTGCTAACCTCTTTCCTTACACAATATGACTAACTCCTTCATTTCTGAGGAGAAGGGAATGGAGCCATATTTGACAAAACAATGTAGCTGAGTTGCCTTTTGCTGTTGTCATGTAGATTTATACAGTTTGTTTTCTTTTAATTGCACCCTCAGCAATAATCAGTCTATATCAGGGCAATCTGTAAATAATTTAGTTTGGACTAGACAATCCAGTGATTGACATCATGAGCATCAATTAAGGCAACTGGCACACAATGACCATGATGACATTCATCAACCAAGTCAGTGAGGCTGATCATCCGATCCCGTGAGTTGTCTTTTAGACAGTTAACCAGACCAGTGACAAGTCAGCCTGTCAAAGATTACAACTCGTTCCACAAATTTGAAAACAAGAATGGTCTTAGGTGACCTTTAGGGAACAGTTCAAAAGTTTAATTCTGAAAATGTTGAATTCCCAGAGTTTATTGGCCTCTTTCATGGATTCTTGTGGTTTGTCTTGCTTTATCAGAATGTTTTTAGGTGGAGTTTATTTTCTAGGTGTTAAAAATCATTTGTAGGATTTTATAGATCAAATCTATATCAAATCTGTATTACGCACTGCACTAGATGAACTGACTCCTATAGCCGGCAGCGATAAAACCCCACCTGGTGGAGGACAGGATGCATTTAATGACAACTACTAACTGCATATTATTGAAATATAGGATCGGTTCAGATTAGTTACTACATGTACCCATATAAAACATTGAGAAATCGAGTAAGTTGATTCTGTCATATGGAAAACTTGCAGGGCCATTAACAGGATGTAGTTAAAATGGACACACCGCATTCGATGTAATCAGCGCCCCGCTCTAATAAGCACCCACGGCGATATTTGCAAATGTATTGGCAAGTGAACAATCCCAATTAGCACCCCTTCCGATTGATCAATGTACACAAGACTTATTTATTCGTGTTTAATACGCACTTGTGTGTTATAAGTATCCTTAATTATTGGAAATTAAATTCTAGAAAAATATATCTGTCGTATATAAACATTTCAGGTAGTCAGCACAAACCACAAAATTTACGATCTTTCAAATCAGTTTTTTTTTTCACCCAAATAATATTCTAATAAAAGTCCCCTATTTCTAAGTTTAAGAGTGCCCTGGGCGCTTATTACGTTGAATACTTTTCGGTAATGGCTTTTCGGGTGGCCATTCTAACTTTACCTTTTGATGCCATTCTGACATGAGGCTGTTTTGACACGCACACACGCACACACGCACGCCTCCACGCACGCACCCACACACACACACACCAAAAAAGTTTTCAGAAATTAAGAGTTTTATCCGACAGAACTTTTGAACTGGTCCCTTAGCATGATGAGTGTACATGGAGGGATGACACTACCCATGGCCTAATGGCCTGAACTAAAACAAAAAACATATCACTATCTTTGAACAAAATGTTAAAATTTGCATTTCAGTTAACCTGTAGTCAACTGTCCCATCAGTTATCGTGGACGCTGTGTGATACAGTCAGCAGCCTAACTGCTAACATTGATTACTCATTAGCAATAATCCAAGCTAAAATGCCAGCATTGTCACTTGTGAATAACTTTACATATTTAAGAGAACAGGCCCGTACACTAAAAAAATCAATGGATATTTTTTCCATCCATACAACAGATGTGGCGAAGACAAAGAGAGTTACACAATATGAAATTATCAATAATCTCTTAAACACGAGGCTATGTGCATAATAAGAAATAAATCTCTATACAATTTCAAATCCTCCTTCACATGGATGAGTGTGCTGGGTGTGACATTTCTTTCAGTGATCTTCATAAATGCCACATAGGCTGATAAAATATATATATATATATGTAGCAACTTCTACGTGACAAGACCTAAGTTTAGTCCCACTGTGACTCGTTAAGTTTAAATTAAATTAACACACATAAATTGCAGCATCACAGGCCTCATGGGTATAACACTTTTTTGAGGATATTTGCCTAGCATGTGTAGGGGTATCAGGGCTCGATTTAGCTATATAAAACATGCACCAGTGCAACCTATTATTGATAAATGCAACCTAATATTTACGTCTACCTGCACAAGGTGGATGTCCGAAAAATACAATTACTATGTCATTGTGTTGTCAGTTTCGTGACACATGACAGTCATCGGAGATGTAAGATCTTTCTTATTTAGACTCGCTTATGCATCTGTGTTTCAACTTTGATAAGTTTATGGCACCAGGATCCAAACATTCAGTCAACTATCGCAACTAGCGTTTCATGTCAACATGCACCTTGCAATTGTGGAGGTGAAATCAAGTTCCTTAAATCGTGCCCTGGGTAGGTCTCATCACCCTATAAACATAAAATCAATGTTTTTCACCTTTACAATAATTCCACTTCCATGCTTTTGATGAGCTCCAAACTCATTATAACACAACAAAACAGTGCCTTGCAATTTTTGACACTGACCAATATTTGTCAGTGGTCGAAAGGACCAGCACATAGAAGAATCTTGACTGTTGGATTTCTACTGGACACAATGGTGCTGACCAAAAATGACCCAAAAATGTTTTAAATGGTATTACTTCATTCTAATTCAACAATCTCTGTGTCTTCCAAATGCCAGTAATAAAAGACAAGTTAATGCTGGTTAACTTCAGAGGTTCAAATAACAAATCAGAGTGCGTAATTAGATCGAGAGACCAGTCAAGGGACCACTGTACCACACAGGGTTGTTTAGGCTGCTGGTCTTGTTTAGAGTTTAGTGTCGATCTATTGATGATTTAAAAAAACTGTACAAACTTAAATTACTTTGTTATTTTCCAAAATAACAATAGACCACTGGACCATCATTTATTTAATGTTACTGTTCCTTTAATAAATACACTAGACTTGGACCAGCAGACCAGTATTAGTGATATAGCTGCCTGCTCGCTATCCCCTGGCTGGAAACATTCTTTTTGGGACAGGTGAAGTTTATTCCTACCTGTGCGACTGTCAAGTAGAAAATTCAAATGCTACACTGACAATAAATTGATTTTTGACCGAAACAGTGATATGTTACTCACTTACCTGAGACTAAGAGCTACCTTTGTGATTCTAGAGATGTAGATGTCAAATCACAGAGCGAAGTAAATCTGAGAAAAACGATAATCATGATTATGAGTATCTACTCTGTCATATATTGACAAATGCAGCTTATAACATTCAAGACAGGCAACGTATATTAATGAGTCACCATCCCGGCTTGTTTTCAGACACTGCACCAAAACATTTTCAAATAGGTAAATGATTTTCAAAACCACCATTTTCAAAACAGACAACATGAAAATACAAGTTGAAAGCTTTGTATGAGCTGAAGACTCGTTAGGTTTAACTCAAGTCATTCAGTGATGAATCTGAAAACTGCAGCATCCTCTTGTCAATGGAAATTAAACATTTATGCAAAATAAGGATATTTAGCAGCATCTATTGTAATCAATACACTAAAACACTTAGTTCTTGCTAAATATTGATGTAAATATAGGCATTAAGCTGTAGCTGCTGAACCAAAAAAAACAATAAAATATCACTGAGGGGAAGTTAGCTCACCTGGTATGAATAAGCAAATGTTTGGCTAAACACATAGGCATGATCATTTTTCAACCAAATGAGCACGGTACTGGCGAGTACCGGACAGATATTTCAAACCAATAAGTACTGTACTGCTCGTTTGTAGACCTGATGAGTACTGGTATAACATTGGTAAGAACTTGTGTTGTACATTCATAGTTTGCTGCCAAACATAACTGACACGACAGTTTTCATCAGCACAATACACCAATACGGCATCTATCTGGAGCACTGATAAATCTTAATCCAGATGCCAAGTATGGACCAACTCAGGACCCATATATACACAAGAAGACCTTCCATTTGTTTAAATAATGGTTCATTTGATGACAGACCTATCAATATTCTGGCAAAGAAATTTTTTTTAACGTGTTCTGCAATAGCCAAAATTGACTGCCAAATATGACATGTAAAACAAACCTACATAAAGACTGATGCTGTTGGACATCATTCACACACAATTTAAGCTTTCTGGGTGATGTTGATTCAGAGAAATAAAGACTGGTGCTGGTGGACATCATTCACACACAATTCAAGCTTTCCGGGTGATGTTGATTCAGAGAAATAAAGACTGGTGCTGGTGGACATCATTCACACACAATTCAAGCTTTCCGGGTGATGTTGATTCAGAGAAATAAAGACTGGTGCTGGTGGACATCATTCACACACAATTCAAGCTTTCCGGGTGATGTTGATTCAGAGAAATAAAGACTGGTGCTGGTGGACATCATTCACACACAATTCAAACTTTCCGGGTGATGTTGATTCAGAGAAATAAAGCTTCAACACATTCAATGAATCTTAAAAACATTCATTAAATTGTGCAACTATACTTAGGAGATTAACCTATACTTTTGTCAAATTTTGATGTTGTTCCTCATTGATAAAACTCCACTAAATGTAAGACACTAAAGTAGCTTCCCTTGGATAAAGGGCAGTCACACTAATGGGCAGAGCCGAAAGAGACCAGTTTCCACAGTACATAAGCATGACTGTGCTTTGGTATTAAACACTGTGTAATACCAGTTCAATGTTATTTCAGAATAAAAGATAAGTGGGAGTATTTTTTAATCATACAATAAAACACTGCAGATAGAATAAACCGTGTTGATGTATTTGATATCAAAAGACACACAGGTGAGATTCTATATATCACTCTGAGGCTTGCCAAAAGACACACAGGTGAGATTCTATATATCACTCTGAGGCTTGCCAAAAGACACAAGGGTGAGATTCTATATATCACTCAGAGGCTTGCCAAAAGACACAAGGGTGAGATTCCCTATATAACTCTGAGGCTTGCCAAAAGACACAAGGGTGAGATTCTATATATCACTCTGAGGCTTGCCAAAAGACACACAGGTGAGATTCCCTATATAACTCTGAGGCTTGCCAAAAGACACAAGGGTGAGATTCCCTATATCACTCCGAGGCTTGCCAAAAGACACACAGGTGAGATTCTATATATCACTCTGAGGCTTGCCAAAAGACACAAGGGTGAGATTCTATATATCACTCCGAGGCTTGCCAAAAGACACACAAGTGAGATTCCCTATATAACTCTGAGGCTTGCCAAAAGACACAAGGGTGAGATTCCCTATATCACTCTGAGGCTTGCCAAAAGACACAAGGGTGAGATTCTATATATCACTCCAAGGCTTGCCAAAAGACACAAGGGTGAGATTCCCTATATCACTCCGAGGCTTGCCAAAAGACACACAGGTGAGATTCTATATATCACTCTGAGGCTTGCCAAAAGACACAAGGGTGAGATTCTATATATCACTCTGAGGCTTGCCAAAAGACACAAGGGTGAGATTCTATATATCACTCAGAGGCTTGCCAAAAGACACAAGGGTGAGATTCCCTATATCACTCTGAGGCTTGCCAAAAGACACAAGGGTGAGATTCTATATATCACTCTGAGGCTTGCCAAAAGACACAAGGGTGAGATTCCCTATATCACTCCGAGGCTTGCCAAAAGACACACAGGTGAGATTCTATATATCACTCTGAGGCTTGCCAAAAGACACAAGGGTGAGATTCTATATATCACTCTGAGGCTTGCCAAAAGACACAAGGGTGAGATTCCCTATATCACTCTGAGGCTTGCCAAAAGACACAAGGGTGAGATTCTATATATCACTCTGAGGCTTGCCAAAAGACACAAGGGTGAGATTCCCTATATCACTCCGAGGCTTGCCAAAAGACACACAGGTGAGATTCTATATATCACTCTGAGGCTTGCCAAAAGACACAAGGGTGAGATTCTATATATCACTCAGAGGCTTGCCAAAAGACACAAGGGTGAGATTCTATATATCACTCTGAGGCTTGCCAAAAGACACACAAGTGAGATTCTATATATCACTCTGTGGCTTGCCAAAAGACACACAAGTGAGATTCTATATATCACTCAGAGGCTTGCCAAAAGACACAAGGGTGAGATTCTATATATAACTCTGAGGCTTGCCAAAAGACACAAGGGTGAGATTCTATATATCACTCTGAGGCTTGCCAAAAGACACACAGGTGAGATTCCCTATATAACTCTGAGGCTTGCCAAAAGACACAAGGGTGAGATTCTATATATCACTCCGAGGCTTGCCAAAAGACACAAGGGTGAGATTCTATATATATCACTCTGAGGCTTGCCAAAAGACACAAGGGTGAGATTCTATATATCACTCTGAGGCTTGCCAAAAGACACACAAGTGAGATTCTATATATCACTCCGAGGCTTGCCAAAAGACACAAGGGTGAGATTCTATATATCACTCTGAGGCTTGCCAAAAGACACACAAGTGAGATTCTATATATCACTCCGAGGCTTGCCAAAAGACACAAGGGTGAGATTCTATATATCACTCTGAGGCTTGCCAAAAGACACAAGGGTGAGATTCTATATATCACTCTGAGGCTTGCCAAAAGACACACAGGTGAGATTCCCTATATAACTCTGAGGCTTGCCAAAAGACACAAGGGTGAGATTCTATATATCACTCTGAGGCTTGCCAAAAGACACAAGGGTGAGATTCCCTATATATCACTCTGAGGCTTGCCAAAAGACACAAGGGTGAGATTCTATATATCACTCTGAGGCTTGCCAAAAGACACACAAGTGAGATTCTATATATCACTCCGAGGCTTGCCAAAAGACACAAGGGTGAGATTCCATATATCACTCTGAGGCTTGCCAAAAGACACACAGGTGAGATTCCCTATATAACTCCGAGGCTTGCCAAAAGACACAAGGGTGAGATTCTATATATCACTCCAAGGCTTGCCAAAAGACACACAGGTGAGATTCTATATATCACTCTGAGGCTTGCCAAAAGACACAAGGGTGAGATTCTATATATCACTCTGAGGCTTGCCAAAAGACACACAAGTGAGATTCTATATATCACTCTGAGGCTTGCCAAAAGACACAAGGGTGAGATTCTATATATCACTCTGAGGCTTGCCAAAAGACACACAAGTGAGATTCTATATATCACTCCGAGGCTTGCCAAAAGACACAAGGGTGAGATTCTATATATCACTCTGAGGCTTGCCAAAAGACACAAGGGTGAGATTCTATATATCACTCTGAGGCTTGCCAAAAGACACACAAGTGAGATTCTATATATCACTCCGAGGCTTGCCAAAAGACACAAGGGTGAGATTCTATATATAACTCTGAGGCTTGCCAAAAGACACAAGGGTGAGATTCCCTATATCACTCCGAGGCTTGCCAAAAGACACACAGGTGAGATTCTATATATCACTCTGAGGCTTGCCAAAAGACACAAGGGTGAGATTCTATATATCACTCAGAGGCTTGCCAAAAGACACAAGGGTGAGATTCCCTATATAACTCTGAGGCTTGCCAAAAGACACAAGGGTGAGATTCTATATATCACTCCGAGGCTTGCCAAAAGACACAAGGGTGAGATTCTATATATCACTCTGAGGCTTGCCAAAAGACACACAGGTGAGATTCCCTATATAACTCTGAGGCTTGCCAAAAGACACAAGGGTGAGATTCCCTATATCACTCCGAGGCTTCCCAAAAGACACACAGGTGAGATTCTATATATCACTCTGAGGCTTGCCAAAAGACACAAGGGTGAGATTCTATATATCACTCAGAGGCTTGCCAAAAGACACAAGGGTGAGATTCCCTATATAACTCTGAGGCTTGCCAAAAGACACAAGGGTGAGATTCTATATATCACTCTGAGGCTTGCCAAAAGACACAAGGGTGAGATTCCCTATATAACTCTGAGGTTTGCCAAAAGACACACAGGTGAGATTTTTTAGATACATTCACCCAGCAGGGAACGGGAGGTGGATGTAAAAACCCTCTAGCATTCATAGCATTCATAGGTAGCTATACTCCTCAGGGAGTTGAGAATGATAACTGGAATGCACGCGGATCCACTGGTCGGGGAACTAATTAACTGTTTTTAAGCAGATACTAATGTATGGATAAGTGCGTATATAAATGCATACTATACATAATATCTAACATTTGTATTTTATACATAAATGTATGATATACAGATATATGTGAAAAGTTAAGTTTCTTTTGCAAGTGTGATTTTTGTAGTTGTATCATCTTAGCTTTCTATGGCATAAAAGATACACACAAGTTCTCATAGCAAACCTGTACATACCTTAGTCAGTGTTAATTTACATCTCATTCTCCAGTGTCAATGCTCTTCCGAACATCAAGCAGATTAGTGATGTTTGTTTAAATTTGAGGATTATAACATCTCTATGCTGCAAACAGCTAATTCCATAAAAAAAACAGGTTACTTTTAACAGTGTTCACAAAACGTTTTAAACACAGCACATGACCGCTGGTTTTTCATGGAAACTTCAAACATCTGACAATTTACAGGACGCCTAAACTGAACTTTTTAGACAAGATGATCAAATAAATTCTTTACTGTTGGTGCACACCTTTAATGAGATTACTGCACACCACACTGCTGATCCAGGATAGACGGGAGGGTAAGATATTTACTTGCTGCTCAAACTTGTGAATCACAATAGAAGTATGTCAAAAATTGCAACAATAAATATGACAATAACATTAGCTATAACAAGGTCAAGGGATCCTTGTCATAATTATACCATCAGCCAAAAGTAATCTCAGTAGGATTAGATTCAGTACATTATGGTTTCCAGAAGACGGTTGCTGTCCCGACACAGGGAGTTACTAGAGGCAGATCCCTCTGGTATAGCTGGCAGATATGTAATAGAGGTAGAAGTTTTGTAAGAATTATCGAACAATAGTTATCATTGTTCTAAATAATTCTAAGAATACTACCTCTATTGCATACGATTTACACCCTCCCACCTCCCCAATTCATCTTCCTCTCGGAGGAAAAAAAGTGATATGGTCGCCATTGTGATGTCATGGCGTGGGTAGTTATGAGACTACTTGGCAGCAACTAATTGTGTGATTGACAGTGAAGAGGATGTCTGTTGAAAATCTGAAAATTTTAGTTGGCGTGATTGAAGCCAAAATACAGGATTTATGGCAGATATGTCATAGAGGTAGAAGTTTCATAAGAATTAGCCATGTTTCGAATACATTCACATACTGCTGAACCAAATCAACTTTTCAAAATATCACTTAAGGCTAGTTCGGGATTGAAAAAGCAAATGTCTGGCTGAACACATAGGTATGACAATTATTAATCCAAAGGGCGAGTGTTGGCAACTCAGTTCCAATATATACACAAGATCTTAGATTTTTTAACTTAATATATTAGAAGAAAAAAAACCATCAATCTTCATGACAGCTCAATCAATATTCTGGAGATGAACATGAATTTGACACATCCTACAACTAAAATGGATTGCTAATCAACTTCATCCACTCGATAGAGTCTAGCCTGATTCTAGTAGTATTTCATTTCCTCCAGTAATGTATGAGCAGGCTGAGATATATACCACTCTTAACAATATTCCAGAAATATCATGGTGCAGACACTATTGAACACGTAAATGTTTGGCACAAATTGGAGTCATTGAGACGTGTCAAGTGCAAATGGTTTATTTAGATTAATTATTTTTTTAAACATCTCCTTAAATTGGTATTCTAGTTTTCACAGTGACTCCATTGATTTATTAAGTAAGCATGATTTCCTTGCCTTCTAGCAATATTCCAGTGGTGTGTAAAATCGACCCCAAGGTTAGGGTTCAGGTCAGATATATAACACATGCAACAGTGCAACCTATTATTGAAAGGTGCAACCTAATATTTATGTCTACATGCACCAAGTGAAGTAAAAAAAATTCAAATATGTGTCTGGCTAACCCTTACTATTCCAAACAACTATGATCTTTGAACTTACTCAACACCTTCAATACCCTTGAAGATCCGGCTTAGAAAAGGTCTGCAGGAATGAATGCTTGTTGTAACAGGCGACAAATGGGATTGGGTGGTCAGCATGGTCAGACTCGCTGACTTGGTTGATGCAAGTCATCGTATCTCAATTGCGTGGATGTTCATATCAATCACTGGATTGTCTGGTCCAGACTCGATTATTTACAGATCGCCATCATAGAGCTGGAATATTGCTGAGAGCCACGTTAAACAAACAAAACAAATAAACATTATCTTCAAGCTTTATATACCATACAACATCACCAATCCTTGTGATATGTATAATTTGTCATGGTTTCTTGGGCTTGACATCATCAAAATGTGGACACTTGTAGATTATGTGCACATGTTACTATCACGTTTACTATACGTCATAAAGTTTGCTTATAATGAACTAAAAGGGACCACTAATTTTATTTCGTTATACCCATTCGTTATAAGCATTTCAACTTAATATCCTCATTCTTGTCATCACATTATATAGACAAAACATATTCACTTCAAAGGCTACAGCCTAATCACTGTTTTACTTTTGTTAATTGAGTGTAAATTGAGAAGGTGTCAGTACTTAACCCAGTTAATCACTTGCCTTCAATTGTTTATTGCCGCTTTGAACACGTGGAAAGATGTTTTGATTGGTGACTCATGAGCAGTTCCAAGATGAACAGTCCGTTATTAACATAAGCCTTATCGTTGACAGGGTACATACAGGACCACAAACAGAGTTCGCTATATAAGTTATTTTGTTATAAGCATGTGCGTTATATATATACTCCCCACCAAAAGAAACGTGGTCCATAGAAACATATAGAGAAGTACGTACAGTGAGAAGAGATGTTTCCAACATCTGCCTCTTAATGACAAAACTAAGTGTTACCATGAGCTTTCATGCATTCATGAGCATCGGTTCCAACAACATAACAGTATGTTTGTTTGTACATCAAACCAATCTAATATTTCTTGAAGATGAGTAATTCTTCATATATTAACCAACGTGTATGGTATTCATGTTTCATTTGTCGGTGAGTATATATGATGAGATATAGTGCTTGTCCAGGACCAAAAAAACAGTTAATTTTTTAGCGTTACAAATTTGCACTGGTCCTACAGTCCTTGCCAAATTACTCTATTAATAGCATCCTTAGGACTGGTAGACATTTGACCTTTTAAGGGTTTTGCTATATGCCATCATAATAAGGATTAGTGGACTAAAACTATTATTGTCTATCGCTGTATATGCGCCAGCTTATTGTAAACATAGTTTCACTATATGTAAAATCATGACATCAAAGACATTTTATATATTTGCACGAGTTTATGCATGTTTCTACTTTCATCAATTCATAGGGCCAGGTTGCTCCTGGTTTGCCTGGCGTAACAAGGTTTTCATGTCAACATGCACCTGGTGCACGGTAATCAAGAACCTTAATTGAGTTCTGAGATATCCACAGTATGATTAACCAACACCTTAACCCTGAGGTTTAAATTATTATAATCATGATAAAATCCTTGATTGACCTGGCGTCAAGCACAGACCTCGTGCTCTGATGTTTGTATGTTTGTTGTTTAACACAGCAATCACCAGTATTCCAGCTATATGACGGCGGTCTGTAAATAATCAAAGTCTGGACCAGACAATCCAGTGATTGACATCATGAGCATCAATCGACGCAATTGGGATACGATGACATGCATCAACCAAGTCAGCTAGTCTGACCACTCGATTCTGTTACTCGCCTCTTACAACAAGCCTGGGTTGCTGAAGACCTATTCTCTATCCAGATCTTTACGGCTCCTCAGCCTCTGAGGTTACCATGGTTACAGCTATGATGAAAGTCGCAAACCATATTCTTCAGTCACTCTGATCGTTCATCCTGTCTGCCAGATGAAGAGTATTTCACCAACACAGGCATAGGTCAGTCAGTTTTTGTGAATCATGTGTTGACCTTGTCCAGTATATTCCACATATAACATCACAAAACTAAGAAAACAAAGTTTCAACAAAATACATAGTAAAAACTATCAAGAATAAAGTTACTTGCAAACTCAAAAGTTGGAACGTGACCATGATGGCTACATTTTGTTTGGCACATACACATTTATATGTATGTTGTCCATTGGGTGGTGTATTGGCACATTCAGCTTCAGGGATGCATGACCAGATCGTTTTATAGTGTACCTAAATACTTTTTGCCAGGGCTCTTCTCAAGACATTATGTTCCAATCTCAAAAGACCTACTTCTGGTGTCCCCCGCCGTGATATTGCTGGAATATTGCTAAAAACGACGTAAAACCATACTCACTCACTCTCTCTTAAGACCTCCATAGGACACCCGGTTAGGGTCGGGTCATAGGGGGTTGGGTACCCAGGTAGGGTCGGGTAATAGGGGGTTGGGTCCCCTTGTAGGGTCAGGTAATAGGGGGTTGGGTACCCAGGTAGGGTCGGGTAATAGGGAGTTGGGTACCTGGGTAGGGTCGGGTAATAGGGAGTTGGATATCCGGGTAGGGTCAGGTAATAGGGAGTTGGGTACCCAGGTAGGGTCGGGTAATAGGGAGTTGGATACCCAGGAAGGGTCGGGTAATAGGGAGTTGGGTACCCAGGTAGGGTCGGGTAATAGGGAGTTGGGTACCCAGGTAGGGTCAGGTAATAGGGAGTTGGATATCCGGGTAGGGACGGATAATAGGGAGTTGGGTACCCAGGTAGGGTCGGGTAATAGGGGGTTGGGTACCCAGGTAGGGTAGGGTAATAGGGAGTTGGGTACCCAGATAGGGTCGGGTAATGGGGAGTTGGGTACCCAGGTACGGTCAGGTAATAGGGGTTTGGATACCCAGGTAGGGTCGGGTAATAGGGAGTTGGGTACCCAGGTAGGGTCGGGTATTAGGGGGTTGGGTACCCAGGTAGGGTCGGGTAATAGGGGGTTGGGTACCCAGGTAGGGTAGGGTAATAGGGAGTTGGGTACCCAGGTAGGGTAGGGTAATAGGGAGTTGGGTACCCAGGTAGGGTAGGGTAATAGGGAGTTGGGTACCCAGGTAGGGTCGGGTAATGGGGAGTTGGGTACCCAGGTAGGGTCGGGTAATAGGGAGTTGGATACCCAGGTAGGGTCAGGTAATAGGGAGTTGGGTACCTGGGTAGGGTCGAGTAATAGGGGGTTGGGTACCTGGGTAGGGTCGAGTAATAGGGAGTTGGGTACCCAGGTAGGGTCGGGTAATAGGGGGTTGGGTACCAAGGTAGGGTAGGGTAATAGGGAGTTGGGTACCCAGATAGGGTCGGGTAATGGGGAGTTGGGTACCCAGGTACGGTCAGGTAATAGGGGTTTGGATACCCAGGTAGGGTCGGGTAATAGGGAGTTGGGTACCCAGGTAGGGTCGGGTAATAGGGGGTTGGGTACCCAGGTAGGGTCGGGTAATAGGGGGTTGGGTACCCAGGTAGGGTAGGGTAATAGGGAGTTAGGTACCAAGGTAGGGTAGGGTAATAGGGAGTTGGGTACCCAGGTAGGGTAGGGTAATAGGGAGTTGGGTACCCAGGTAGGGTCGGGTAATAGGGAGTTGGGTACCCAGGTAGGGTCGGGTAATAGGGAGTTGGATACCCAGGTAGGGTCAGGTAATAGGGAGTTGGGTACCTGGGTAGGGTCGAGTAATAGGGGGTTGGGTACCTGGGTAGGGTCGAGTAATAGGGAGTTGGGTACCCAGGTAGGGTTGGGTAATAGGGAGTTGGATACCCAGGTAGGGTCGGGTAATAGGGAGTTGGATACCTGGTTAGGGTCAGGTAATAGGGAGTTGGATACCCAGGTAGGGTCAGGTAATAGGGGGCTGGGTACCTGGGTAGGGTCGGGTACCCGGGTAGGGTCGAGTAATAGGGAGTTGGGTACCTGGGTAGGGTCGAGTAATAGGGGGTTGGGTACCTGGGTAGGGTCGGGTACCCGGGTAGTGTCGAGTAATAGGGAGTTGGGTACCCAGGTAGGGTCGGGTAAAGGGAGTTGGGTACCCGGGTAGGGTCGGATAATAGGGGGTTGGGTACCCACATGGTAAATGTGGACTCGTCCCAGACCTAATTTGTACTGTTCAAATGGTACTTTTTCTTTCAATAATCCAGACTTCAGATTGCAAGATGGGTAGTGTGGATAAACAAGACTACCTGTTACATCATCAATATGGAATGTTAATGTAAACAGCGTGAAGCTTGTGCTGTTTACATGGTTAAGATAGGAACCCAGTCCATTCAAATGCCTCAAGACAGTAGATTTAATTCATACAATTATATATTGATTCTTCTGTGACTGTATCAGTAAATATCAATATGCAAGGGTTGTATTGCGATATGTGTATAGCTGACAGCAGTATTGCAATATACCGGGATACCAGTTATATTGCACCCTAGTTGTCTACAGTATTCAAGCAAAGTAAGTGTCATTTTTATGTTAGGAATCACCATTGATCACAATGCAACAAATAGAACCTAAAACATCAGGGTTCGAGTGAGTGAGTGAGTGAGTATGGTTTTACGCCGCTTTTAGCAATATTCCAGCAATATCACAGCGGGGGACACCAGAAATGGGCTTCACACATTGTACCCATGTCGGGAATCGAACCCGGGTCTTCTGCGTGACGAGCGAACGCTTTAACCACTAGGCTACCCGACCGCCCCCATCAGGGGTCGATTTAAGGAACTTGATTCAACTTACACCAGGTGTATGTTGACATGAAAACTAAGTTGCATCAAACAAAACCAGGTTGCACCCTGGTCCCATAAATTGATCAAAAGTTGAAAAATAGGCTGGTCTGCTGCCAGTGTCACATAAATTAAAGATGCATTGCTGTAACCTAAAATGCAACATGTACACATCATCTTGAAGTACCGACAGCTTGATTGACATCGAACCGAAGAAAGCAGGAGAAATACACATAACACTGGGCTTAGTGATATAGTTTGGTAAACATAAGGGACTGAGTGTGCTCAAACATTGATGTGTGGACAAGTATGGGCTAACCAGACACAAATAAAAAAATCTTTAACATGCACTTCGTGCATATTGAGTGAGTGAGTGAATGAGTTGGGTTTAATATGTTTAACACCGCTTTTAACAGTATTCCAGTTATATCACGGCGTGTCAGCTTAATGTGGGGGGAAAGCCCCAAGTGATGCAGGTCTCAGATGTTTACCACTTCGTGCACCCTCGTGCATATTGACAAATATTGGGTTGCATCTTTCAATAATTGGTTGCATTTGTGCATGTTTTATATAGCTACATCGACCCGAGTTACATGTTTGACATAATTTGGAAAGGAACATATCATTTCTTCTTCTTTCATGTTCATCATTAACTGGGTCTAAAAGGACACTAAATACCAAGTCATATACACATACAAAAAGTGATAGGCCCAAATAATGTACATATGAGTCTTTGTCATACAAACAAGCATGGCTATTTGAATCATTGAAACTAATAAAAATGTAGAATGAATGTTCCATATAAAGAACATTTCTGTTCTGATAAAATACACACTCAAAATGCAAAGTCAGTGGTTGATTTTCTGTAATCAAACATTTAAAGCCCCAACAATCATGACTACAATAGGCAAAACACTACTGAGCATGTGTGATGATATTACAATTCGCTACCCTAGGACAACCATGTTCATGGCTAGTATCCCCCAAAATTATCACTGAAGGTCCACTGGACTCGAAAATATATCCTGACAGACACCCAGGGAAATTTCTGAATAACCACAAACTGCCAGGTGTTGACAGTCAAAATCCGGATTTGCCCTGACTGTTTCTGGGTTTGCCCTGACTGTTTCTAAGTTTGCCCTGACTGTTCCTAAATTTGCCCTGACTGTTTCTGGGTTTGCCCTGACTGTTTCTTGGTTTGCCCTGACTGTTTCTAAGTTTGCCCTGACTGTTTCTGGGTCTGCCCTGGCTGTTTCTAAGTTTGCCCTGACTGTTTCTAAGTATGCCCTGACTGTTTCTAAATTTGCCCTGACTGTTTCTAAATTTGCCCTGACTGTTTCTGGGTTTGCCCTGACTGTTTCTAAGTTTGCCCTGACTGTTTCTAAATTTTCCCTGACTGTTCCTAAATTTGCCCTGACTGTTTCTGGGTTTGCCCTGACTGTTTCTGGGTTTGCCCTGACTGTTTCTAGGTTTGACCTGACTGTTTCTAAGTTTGCCCTGAATGTTTCTGGGTTTGCCCTGACTGTTCCTGGGTTTGCCCTGACTGTTTCTAGGTTTGCCCTGACTGTTTCTGGGTTTGCCCTGACTGTTTCTAAGTTTGCCCTGACTGTTTCTAAGTTTGCCCTGACTGTTCCTAAATTTGCCCTGACTGTTTCTGGGTTTGCCCTGAATGTTTCTGGGTTTGCCCTGACTGTTTCTAGGTTTGACCTGACTGTTTCTAAGTTTGCCCTGAATGTTTCTGGGTTTGCCCTGACTGTTTCTGGGTTTGCCCTGAATGTTTCTAAGTTTGCCCTGACTGTTCCTAAATTTGCCCTGACTGTTTCTTGGTTTGCCCTGACTGTTTCTGGGTTTGCCCTGACTGTTTTCTAAGTTTGCCCTGACTGTTCCTAAATTTGCCCTGACTGTTTCTGGGTTTGCCCTGACTGTTTCTGGGTTTGCCCTGACTGTTTCTGGGTTTGCCCTGACTGTTTCTAGGTTTGCCCTGACTGTTTCTAAGTTTGCCCTGAATGTTTCTAGGTTTGCCCTGACTGTTTCTAAGTTTGCCCAGACTGTTTCTGGGTTTGCCCAGACTGTTTCTAGGTTTGCCCTGACTGTTTCTAGGTTTACCCTGACTGTTTTTAGGTGTAAGCACAATCTCCATCAATTCATCTTCCTGAGGCAAGGGAGTTAACTATCTATAAAAGTCCTATTTCACTCCAAATAAGGCTTGAATTATGGAGGCTATGTTTTGGCTGGACTAACAAGTCTTTGCATAGCCCAATCAAACTAGCGTAAACAACATTGTGACTGACATGCAGATTTCAGCTTATTGCAAGATTAGAAGAGCATATGTATCGTCAACTGGGTGACAACACATGTTTCCAAATCTTTTTGTCTGGACTGGGCTGCCATTTTGTTCGAAGCAAATACAAGTGACATGAGAGATGGAATCTGATTTGTCAATAGGAGGGACACAGAAGGGACATAACTCTTAATCGCCACTGATGACACGTAGTTTGGCAACGGTGGAAAAAGATGTATGCTTGCTTGTTTGTTGTTTAAATATTCCGGCTATATGTCTGTAAATAATCTAGTCTGGACCAGACAATCCAGTGATTGACATAACGAGCATCGATCCATGCAATTGGGATACGATGATATGCATCAAACCAAATCAGCAAGCCTGACCACCCGATCTCGTTAGTCATCTCTTACGACAAGCACCGTTGTGTCGTCACTAGCCATGCTCATGCTATTATCCCAATTATTATCCACATCATCCGGACAGTGTTCCCTACCACACTTTTCTGTCAAAAAATCCACCTGACGAATTATTAAATACCATGTCATTCATGCGTACTTGTAAGTTCGACGTCTGACACCTGGAGCCGTTTTCAGATTGCACCATATCGGATCATTCCTCGCCACTCGGTATCTTGTAGATTACGGAATGGGACGCATGTGCCAAGACACCATGCCTACCCGTACCCTTCGTAAGTGTCCGTCACCTAATCGACCCTTTTCATTCAGTTACGTAACGTCGTAGGCATGACTAGGTAAATTTGCTCTTTGTTTCACAGTGTGGACGTAGCTCAGTCGGTTAGCTGTCGGGCTAGCAATCCGAAGGTCGCGAGTTCGTGTCCGACAGATTCTCACAAAAACTGGTTGCTTGTCTTTGAGACATGTGACCTACGGCAGAGACCGTCCTCACGAGAAGTTGTGGTACTGTATTCTAAAGGTGCTCCGATTATTGTTATTTTTTTTACCTCACAATTGAATTCTCTGGAAGATTTTTTGATTCTCATAATGAAATTTTAGTTCAGTGAATCAGTATTTATTAATATATTGTATTTCTGTCTTTGATATTTTGCAGATAGCGATATCAGGTCGCCAGTTTGATTTTTCTAACTGACTCCTTAAATAATATTGGTCGCCAAGTGGAAATTTCAACAAGGCAACCAAATTACCGGTAGTTCAACTACTAGTTGCTACTTTGAGGGCTGCTAATAATGCCGCCATGCATCAACTAATCATCCCAATTTTGTTGAATAGACTTGTTAACTTCATTTGTTGTGGGTGGCATGAACTTCAGTTGTGGTAAGTGGGGTATAGGCTAACCAAAGGGGACACAAGCCTTTGCAGCGCACATAAAGAACAATGTGCCCATCCACTGGCCTAGCTCATTTTGCTTGCCTTTACGTTTTATCACTTGCACTTATGATCTGACATGCAACATGATATTCTCCAAATATTCGATAAAATTATTAAATTTGATATCCGAATGTTTTCTCGACATTGAGATAGGCCTAACAAACACAGGAATTTGTTATTGGTCAGTAAATAAAAAGATATACCCTCTACATAAGTTCTCTAATTTTTTATAGGGGGGGATATTTTATTTACTTGCCAAAAACAAGTTCCTGCGATAATATAATATACTTATCAATGTGAAACGAAACTCCAATTGACCATATTGACGAATACCTAGGCCCTATCATTCAGTGTGTATCTTTATGAATCAACCGGTAGATCTAGATCTACATTCGCATTAATAATTCTAGAAATAAAGGTAAATGTTGACCTAATGGATCTAATGCTTATCAAGTTATTGATAGTCTAACATGTCGATGGCCTCTTTCAGAAGATAAATATATTAGAGAAGTCTCTATTTTATGTTATAGTTATTAGCCCACTCCAATGTCGGACCTCAGTACTTTGTCACATTTTCAACAGCTATTATACAATAAGAACATATCCCATCTCTCAGATATGAAACAAAAAAATTCTAATAATATACAACATATGCTGTGATGCAAATATACCCACTGGTTGACAAGCTCAGGTTTCCGAACGTTATCAACATCAATCACGAACACTTCGGGATTTTGATTTTTGCGCCATTGCAGAGAAGGGAGGTAATTTCAAAACAATCCAAAGTACGAATCGGAATTCCTCGCGAAACGCACCCGCTTATCGACGCTGGTAGATACAGTCTTGAGTAAGTACGTTTTCTTGTTCATATCGCACTAACATTTTTTTTTAAACTTCACTCAGAACTTACCATGTATATAAGATGTGTTTGAAGGAACCATCTATACGCATGCACTGTGTATGTGAATTATTGCGTGTGTTTTTTTATCCAGTAAGCTGCAAATTAAAAGCTAGATATATTTAGGATCACTTCAACTGAACGACGGATTCCGCTAATATTTTGTATGAACGAAAACATGACATTGTTTTGTGAAAGGTACTTTTATACATTTTGTATACAATTTAGCTTTCTCTGTAATGTCATAACCTACACGAGAAGATGCTTACACAAATCCACGTAGATCTTGATATTCCTAGATTCAGAATGAGAGTAACCATACAGAAGTTTGATTAACTTCATATCAAAATGTCACGCATATATTGCCTATTTTTAATCAATATTTTTATTCACTGTGATTTCAAAAATATTAAAACATGCTTCTAGTATATGCTATTATCTTATTTTAATCTCATTGATAAAAAAATGGGAACTTTTAAATCCCTCCTATGCAAGGGAACACGTGGCTCGACTAATTCACGACCTTGCTATTCCAAACTGAACATGTTTGGATTGTGTTGTAGCCTGAATAGTGATGTTTCATCGTTATGTGATGAAGGCTGTATATATACACCCCTTGTTTAGAAAGACCCTGTTTGGACTACGCTTTGGCTTTCGTTTGAAACACCACAAATTGCCATTTATTTGACGTTAAATATCGAAATGTTGACCAACGGATTTTAAAAAAAAATCTTGTTCAGCTTTACGTGTAAATGTCAGCACGTCCAACATACACGATGTATTTTAGATGTTTGTATCAGAACGACGCCTCGTATATTTTACAGCTTCTTAGTTGGGTGATAACAGAATGCACGTGGATATCAATGCTAATAAAGCTCGTATCGAAAGGAAAAGGCCAAACAACCAGTATACATACAACACGAGGTAAAAATGTTTCACGTAGTAAAATCGACCCCAACATGTGACATTTTGTATCATTTCGAAGTAACATTAAGCACTATACAGTTTTATACACATATCGAACCAAATTTAGCGTGAGTGTTTTTCAGTGTCAAATAAACATTTGAAACGTTGTTTTGCTATTGATAGAAATACACATATTATCATTTAATTACCCATGTTTGAACCTTTCTACAGACGACCTTTCAAAGATTTTAGGTAAGGTTTCTGTTACCGAACTTGTAGTTATATGTTGTAATTCGACGTCTATATTTTCATGTTATTTCAGTGTATTTCTTGTAATATTTTTCAAAATATTATTTCTAGCCCATCATATTTTAATTTTATCCCAGTATTCATGTTGTTATTTGTATATTAATTCATATGTGCCCTTCTCTACCCCAAAACATTTGAATCTGGCCTTTTGTGAAGAAAATATGTCACTTGTCAGCACTGATTTCATGAAGCGTATTGGGCGCTGGAACTCAATCTCTACCTCAAAATATTCCAGTTTTATTTCTCCTTGGAACGAGTTCATTGGGGCAATAGATTGATCGCCCGCTTTAACACTGTAATTAAGACACTCCGCCATAATGACGTCAACACTGGCCACCGAACGACATCAAGCATCAGCGAATTATCTCGGCTGGAAGTATCAGTGGTTTTGCAAAATAAAGAAAATCAATTCGCCAGCAACAAACACAAACTATATACCAATGAGCTTGAATGAATTATTTTAATATTAAAGTGTTTATTACATATGACCATATTTATATAACTTGGAGTTGGCAAAGATAGAGCGAAGTCTCGCACCTCCCACAAAGTAATTAAAGTATACACTGTGTTGAATATCGATTTAACCATATGTCTGGGGAGGTAAATTTATATACTCCCTTTCTAGATCAAATATTTTAACCTGCTGAAGTCATTTTACTTATTGTGGTGAATTTGAATTATTTTGGCCCCCTTATATTTGATTTCCGCCCACCATATGGAGAAGCAAGTTTAAAATAACCCGTGTTAATTGTAATTGTCCACATTAACGAGATTCGGATTAAGGAGGATTTGCTGTGTATGCGGTATATAATAAACTGATCTATTCACTTTGATTTGTTCAACCCCGATGAAAACAAAATGACTGACACTATATTTAGACACGGTGAACAAAACTGTCCATTGATAGCTTTATCAACAAATGAATTCGAACATGCGCTTCATGCTGAATTTCATATCGTCATGTCCGTTCACATTTACTGCGATGAAAGCACGAATCGTAATTCTGTTAGAGTTAATAATATATGATATGCGAACCAAATCATCATTCAATGATAAACTAATGTCAGCGACTGATGCTGAAAGAACAGTAAGATTAATCTAATTCTTTCATAAGTATAACCGAAATATAACACGTGTCGTGTTTCTTGTTACGTAATCACGACTTTCCAATAAAGAGCTAGCATGTCTCTGTGACCTGACCCAGTAATCAAGACATTGAACCATGCAGGATAGTTGGGTCATCGTGACCCAAGTCTGCAAAGCCCATCGACATCTATGTTGCGACACGGAAAAGAAACGAAATAGGGTTTCATTAATGTTATTCGACGGAATAACCTTACAATTTTCACAGTCCTTTCCAGAAGAGATAGATTTATAATGCTATTACATTTACAATCACCAATGTTACATCCAATACGACAGAAAGAAAGAATAATGAATTTGCACGTAACTTTTCATGCTGAATAGAAATCATTTCCAAATAAGGAAATTTCACATGCCACTCAAAAAACGGGCGTCTTTTAGCAAAGTATAGTTGTCAGTCATGATGTAATTATTCATATTGTTGATGCACATACCTGACAGTTTATTGTGGCAATACATACCTTGGCCTATAAATGTCGCTTAATTGTATAAATTATTCAATTCATACTGGAATGATAATCTCTCTCTCTCTCTCTCTCTCTCTCTCTCTCTCTCTCTCTCTCTCTCTCTCTCTCTCTCTCTCTTCCCGACTTGAGAAGATAACACATGTTCAGACAGAAGACACTTAAATTATCGTATCAGTGAGGTTAAGCTGGACATAGAGTTGACGTTGCCCTGGAGTTCACCTGGACATAGAGTTGACGATGCCCTGGAGTTCATCTGGACATAGGATTGACGTTGCCCTGTAGTTCATCTGGCCATAGGATTGACGATGCCCTGGAGTTCATCTGGACATAGGATTGACGATGCCCTGGAGTTCATCTGGACATAGGATTGACGTTGCCCTGGAGTTCACCTGGACATAGGAGTGACGTTGCCCTGGAGTTCACCTGGACATAGGATTGACGTTGCCCTGGAGTTCACCTGGACATAGGAGTGACGATACCCTGGAGTTCACCTGGACATAGAAGTGACGATGCCCTGGAGTTCACCTGGACATAGGATTGACGAGGCCCTGGAGTTCACCTGGACATAGAGTTGACGATGCCCTGGAGTTCACCTGGACATAGGAGTGACGTTGCCCAGGAGTTCACCTGGCCATAGGATTGACGTTGCCCTGGAGTTCACCTGGACACAGGATTGACGATGCCCTGGAGTTCACCTGGACATAGGAGTGACGATGCCCTGGAGTTCACCTGGACATAGGAGTGACGTTGCCCAGGAGTTCACCTGGCCATAGGATTGACGTTGCCCTGGAGTTCACCTGGACACAGGATTGACGTTGCCCTGGAGTTCACCTGGACATAGAGTTGACGATGCCCTGGAGTTCACCTGGACATAGGAGTGACGAGGCCCTGGAGTTCACCTGGACATAGGAGTGACGAGGCCCTGGAGTTCACCTGGTGGGTCGTAAAAAAAGGACAACGGAAGAGGGGGTCGCTAATATTGAACACCTGTATTTCGGTGTAAATTTGAACATTATCTAGGGACTGGTCATTTATTATAGGGAGAAGGGGTCTTGGAAAATGTAAAAAAGTGTTACATGATATGATATGTTGTACTAAGACCAATATTCACCCATCAATAGTGTCTTGTAACCACAGACATCCAGTGTTATTGAATCCACACATGCTCCCAGAGTTCAGAGTAAAAACATTCATATGACCACAAAGAAACTATTGTTGGAAAAACCATTTTCACCAATTCCTCCAATCCAATTAAAAACAGATCTTAGTTCTCGCTACCGCTAAACAAAGATCCGAGGACATGCTATTACGATTTACGCCAGAACGACATTTCGTCCAACCAATCAAAGCATCGCTTACCAGAGGTTACCAAGGTTGACACGAGGTATTCCGAACGACAGTTACGGACTCGACTGATTCCGTCAAACCATCGTCTATCTCTCGCTTCAATGAGATAAACATTTGACCTTTCATAGCCGGTGGGAAGTTTTGCCATACAATCTCGGTCATCTATTAGACATTCCAGAATTTTCTTTTGTTCAGTTTTCAAATTTTGAATTGAGAACATTGCCAAAACAAATTTTAAAGCGTAGTTTGAAACCAGTGTCGTAAAGCTAGAGAACTGCTTGCTGATTGGCTAATGTCGACTTCTTGTTAGTCATTTCATTGGTCGGTCAAAGTTCGCGAAAGGTCCTTTTGCGTGACCTGTAATGGGATGTCCTGACAGATCTACGTGTAGCAGTAGCGAGCACCAGCGAACACTTAGATCTGATTTTAAGGAGATTGCCAATTCCTTAGACTAACGTATATATACCATATTTATAATGCCCAACATAGGGCTGAGTGCGGCGTTAAACAACAAACCAATACCGACGTCTTGACCAATTCTGACAATGGGTAGCAGACGATGGACATCCACAAGACAGTTGGAGGAGGGGAACATCAACGAGGCAAGAGCATCTATGGGTCCAGGGTAGATATCCCACAAGACTGGCAAGATAATGCCCTTGATAATCGAGGATGAGACACAACATTAATTTAACGGATTATCACACCAACAAAACCATGATAATTCGTGGGCGATTATCCTTTAAATCAAAGTTTTGTCGTTGCCAATAGCAACTGGTCAGCGAACAAGGAATAAAGTGCGCATCAGTCACAAGAACTCTAAACAATACCCTTATCATTATATCAACCCATATTCATCAGCTCGAGTGAGTCAATATTCTTATACATATTTCATAATTTACTGTTTGCTAATACATATCTCATATGTATACCAATAAATATTTCCATGATAATGATGTATCCACATATTCATCAGTTCGAGTCGAATCAGAGTCACGTTTGGGCTATCAATCAATCAATTGATTGGTCAGATTCTTCTCTGTTTGTCTTACTGTCAGTTGTCTGTCGCCTATCGGGCTGTATTTTGTGTTTCTTGTGTGTGCCTTTTAGAATTGCTCATATAAGAAACCTGGTTATATCCACCCGTTCGTATTCATATCAACGGGCAGCCCGTGGCATAAGCTCGCCAGGACAATATTGAGCAGGAAAGGTTGAGCAGCAATTTTAGTTTATTTCTAGTTTACGTCCCCGTTTGACTTAAAGGGTTTGTTATATTTAGCTCCAACTATGTCGAACCTGTAATGGTTAATAACGTGCAGGCCTCCCGGGTGTGTACACTGAAGCGATCATTATCTGGTAAATACCCATGGCTGGTATATGAAAGAGGTGCACGTCCGACAAATGACATGAAGCTGTCGTGAAGCGTGTTGCACGACACTCCGTGACGGATAGGGTGGCTTCTTATCAAAGGAAGTTATAGGATGTCCCCAACATAAATCAGGAAATATCGCAACATTTGTCGTCGGGATTGAAACAAATTGCAAAAACGTGATGCGTTGATAGAATGGTCCAAAGTACAAACTGGAACAAGATGGGATTTGGATAAGAAATGTTTCAGCATTCTTTTTGGACTTGTTGAGAGGTTTGTGACGGAGTGAACCGGGTTTGAGAATTAATTCTACTAAATATGTGTATATGCTTTATGCTCTATGTGCGCATTAACATGCGTCTTTGTATTAACCACGGTTTGGGTTGTATGTGGTGGGTGGTTGAAGAGGGTGTGGGTGTGGGAGACATTTGCTCTGTGGACTTGAAGGCTTCAGGAGCCAGAGGACGTTTTCCTGTTGATGATGGAGCTCTCAGTGAACCGAATCTCAGGCGCCGCGATTCGCTGTGCAGAGTTGCGTCCCCTGGGCACGCCAGAAACCTATAATTGTGGGTTCGAATACCGGTTCGCCCAAATTATGTTTCTAGGTTTGTCAGCACCATACCCGTGCTCGTGGGTTTCACCGAAGTGGTGAACGTCTGAGACCTGCATCACTTCGGGCTTTCCTCCCACATTAAGCTGACACGCCGCGATATAACTGGAATACTGTTAAAAGCGGCATTAAACCCAACTCACTCACTCACCATTAAGAAAACCTCTCTCAGTAGCATTCACAGGTACTTCAACGGGAACACACAGGAAGTCTCTGAGGAACATTCTCAGGAACATCCACCAGTTCATGGAACTGGCCAGGGTATCGCCATCTTCATTGGCTCCTGGATGTGCTTCCACACATTGTTTCTGCAGCGCACCACCTGTATTCCTGAATGTTGATTGGTTGGTTTATTGTTTAACGCCGCATTCAGCAATATTCCAGCTCTATGACGGCGGGCTGTAAATCGAGTCTTGACCAGACAATACAGTGATTAATATCAGGATCGATGACATGCATCAACCAAGTCAGCAAGCCTGACCACTCATCCCGTTAGTCGCCTCTTACGGCAAGCATGGGTTGCGGAAGACCTATATCCTACCCCGGATCATCACGTGCCCCCTACATGTACATCTATCTTCACCAAATGTTAAGACAGGACCAGACACAATCTGTATTTGGGGAATTTTTTAAACCTGGTTACAACTGTCGTTGGACGCACTGATGATTGACTGTGGTGGTGAAGTTGAACCATGTACAAGTTATGACAGATTTCGCCCCAGTAACGGGTTATCACCTTACGATTATCAGGCGTAATTAGGGATCAGGGCCTAGATTTTCGAAACGATCTTAGCTAAGATATATCTTAACAACTTACGTTCAAATATAAGATATCTTAAGGTTAAGATAAGATAGATTTTCGAAACTATCGTAAACCTGTCGCAGATCGTTCAGAGTTACGATACCTATCGTAACTCTGACAGAGAACTCATTTGTGTTAGAGATCGGAAAAGCGTGATACAGTCATTATTTCATCCTTTGCAGTCTCCGGCGTAATCGGTTAATGCTATAATATTGGAAAATCTATTTCAGGGATGGTTGCCATAGCAAAATATTTTTGCAATATTTCAATGTCCACATCTTTCTATATATCTACATTCTAACAATATGTGTGTGTGTTACTATAAATTACGACATTTCGATAAGAGTGACCACAACGTGCGAACAATCTAGCGCCATTGTATGATAGCACTGACTGACTGACTGAATATGGTTTTACGCCGCTTTTAGCAATATTACAGCAATATCACGGCGGGGGACACCAGAAATGGGCTTCACACATTGTACCCATGTCGGGAATCGAACCCGGGTCTTCGGCGTGACGAGCGAACGCTTTAACCACTAGGCTAACCGACCGCCCCTGTTTGATAGCAACATTCAGAAACTTTGAACTTTGATCATGGTGGTAGGTACTGACCTTTGACAGTAACTGTTAAATATATCCTACAAACAAATATGTTTGAAAAAAATAAAACCCACGGGGGTACGGGGAGTATCATTTTTTGCATTTATGAAAATAATTCTGTTAAGAGTGTTTTTCATGACCCCAGTTCAACCAGTCCATGATTCTAAAATATATTTTAGATTAATAGTGATAATTGTGACTCGGAAATAATTGTCCTATAGTTTCTAGGTCCGGCAATGTTTGTCACACAGTGACTTGACTACATGACGAATTTAAAGAGAAAAATGAAAACTGTTTCCAATGTTTATTAAAATCTTCAAGGTCCAAACACTGATCTGTAATTGAGCTGCAATAGATAACGTAGATGACTCGTGCATTTCTTCTCTTCAAATTTTCGGTTATATTGTAAATGCGATTCAAATATAGTGGTCAGTGATGAAGTATTTCCCTCCCTTCTTAAGATGGTTATAAAAAAGGGACTGTTCTTACAGCAAGGGTGGGTCTATTTTCTCTAACAACACTTTTAAAGTGCCTCCGCTATTGACCTCCAGTGCCGATCGCCTACAGTCAAGCTGTTTTTAGTGCACTTTGCCTACACTTTGAAAAATGCACCCATTACACTAATTGTGGACTCGTCCAAAGTATTTTGAATGTTATCATTACTTTTCTCTCTGTTTACCTACCTGGGAGTTGCTTTGAAACATGTTGTTTTTATATTTGCTCTCAGCACCCAGTTGATAAAGGGGAAAGTCTATGCGTTTTGCTATGTTATTAATATTTCGTAGAATATAAAAAAAGTGTTCATAGTCAAGCTATTGTTATCTAAATCCCATGAGTAGCAGTGAGCAAGTCATGGACAAGATGTAACAGAAATAAGATGAACTCCAAACTGTAAGAGATAAAAAATATTTAGCAGCTATTGTGTTTTTTGATAAGTGAAGAGTGTTGAAAAGTAATAAGTGTGTTTATGGGCAAGCTATTGTTATCTCTAACTCATAACCAGCCAGTGAGCAAACTAATCATGTAAAAGACAGAGACAAGCAACAAATTTCAAATGAAAGACAATGAGATTACCTGACCGAACTAGATGAACTACTCAAAACCCGTAACACAATACATGTATATAAATATGGAACAAGTAAATGAATGGTTACGTCGTCTGATGGTGGTGATGAGCGTGTGGAGTTCGTTCAGTCACAGCGTGTGGTGAGACAGGTCTCACTTTATCCTTTCAGATGGCGACTGAACAGCAAACGGCTTAAATGAGGGATGCCTACTTTTTGCCAAAATGTACCCCCAAATTTTACGTAGATGTTATCAATGAGGAGGTCCAACATTTAATAAAGTGTTTTCCCAGTAAACTTCAGATGACATTTGCTTTCATTTTTAAGAAATTGGGCCGAACCTCTGAAGATAGATATATAACGGTATCTATGGTTACCACGTCTTGTAGCAAAAGCCCCATGGATCAAGGAATTAAGCTTCTCCTTGCGTTTGTCATGTGGGATAGTGGTGTACATAGTTGAAAAATTGAGATTGCAAATATTCAATGTGTCAAATATGTATTATCAGTTTCTTATAATGTTAATATATATACAATAAACTATAAGTATAAAATCAGTTCTTGTTTGCTGACAATGACATCGCATGGATAAGTTCATAACGGAAGCTGGATTGAGGTTTTACTGTTGTGTGCCCTGAACACAGTTATAAATAAAACATAACTATTGAGGGATTCTCTGACCGAAGTACTTGAAGTCATACGCCCATTCTGATTGGTTTGTCGTATAACATTCACTGTCGGAGAACGAGTCTTGCTGGTAACGAATGGTGGTGGCGAATGTGAGAAAGTGCTATGAACTTATATCTCAATACATCACAAGCGGAACAGAAGTTACTTCATTGTATCGGACACTCCCGGCTTGCTTGTAACGGACTTTCTTCCACATGTTGAACACTATGCTCATCATAATGTACTATTAAGTATGAGAGTAGCACAAAACTCCCTTTGACGGACACAAGTGATGTTAGTGGTATATTTATCAAGCCTTCTGTGATTAGGTGAACATATTGATGCGCTGTTTATTTATTTTGGAGGATCCTCAGACCCGGTTTTTAATCTGAGGCGCGTGTTTATTATTGTCCTTGTTTCCGAAAGATCCTAAGGCCGTTTTAATTCGCGGCGTGTTTATTATATAGTCCTTGTTTCCGAAAGATCCTTAGATCTAGTTTTAATTCGAGGAGGGTGTTTATTTGTATCATTTCTTTCGAAAGATATTTAGACCCAGTTTTAATTCGAGGTGTGTTTATTATTTTCCTTTTTCCAGAAAGGCCCTTAGACCCAGTTTTAAATCGAGGCCGGTGTTTATTTGTTTTATTTTATTTCGAAAGATCCTTAGACCAATATTTATATCGAATAGGGCGTTTATTTTAGGTCCTCAGTTTTTTTTTAGGTCTGACATATATTACAACTGAGACCAGACGAGGATGAAATGCATCAGGATTCACGCCTGCTGACACTGATGAACGTGGTAATCTTGCTCTGTATGATCGAACACATGGCCATAGCTTTAGGCGTAAATTTTGTATAAAAATATGTTTTCGTTGATATTTACTTATGATGATAATTATCATTATGAGGTAATTCCTCCATGTGCATGTCGGAAATAAGTCACACCTCCAGCCTTTCATTAATACTGGGTATTTAAAGGGATCCTCCATTTAATATGGAGTTGGTGGGGTGGGGGTACTTTGCTTGAGACAGGATACTACATGTATTTCGGTCTAAGCTTCAAAATACACAAATTCATACTTTAAAAGGAAGAGCCCAACTTTATATTTTTCGATCACTACACATTTGTATTTCTGGCATCTAGCGAATCCAACGAACAATTTATTCTCTTTGGGTACAACTTGAGGACAAAAACTAGGGTGACTGTCGAGGCCATTTGGTACATTTGCAAGGCTAGGAGTAATATTTCCATTCTGTTAATTCATCGCCAGAGCCACGAACAATCAGGCAGCCACATAAAGTTTGTTTTTAATTTCCGGAGATATTGATGTAGTTATTGTGATACGCACCACGAGTGACCATGTCCTATCAGTGGAGTGAGTGAGTGAGTGAGTGAGTGAGTGAGTGAGTGGTTTTACGCCACTTTTAGCAATATTCCAGCAATATCACGGCGGGGGAAACCAGAAATAGGCTTCACACATTGTACCCATGTCGGGAATCGAACCCGGGTCTTCGGCGTGACGTGCGAACGCTTTAACCACTAGACTACCCGACCGCCCCACCTGTCAGTGGAGTGAATGAGTGAGTGAGTTGGGTTTAACGCCGCTTATAACAGTATTCCAGTTACATCACGGCGTGTCAGCTTAATGTGGGAGGAAAGCCCGAAGTGATGCAGGTCTCAGACGTTTACCTCTTCGGTGAAACCCACGAGCACGGGTATGGTGCTGACAAACCAAGAAGCATAATCGGGGCGAACCGGGATTCGAACCTACAGTCCCTATCAGTGGATGTATCAATAGCTCTAGATACGTTTTACAACATTTTCAGACTATTTTTCTTTCATAACTATCCGCTTAAGTCATTTAGGTTGAAATACTCTATTTTGTGTACCTTCTATTACAAATTGGATTGTGTTTCAACGTATTGGTAGTATTGCCTCCTAAAAGACGAAGCATCCAAAAGTCCATTTTCCGAAACTGGAACTCCATAATATAAGAGTGCGTGAGTTGGGTGTCACGCTGCATTTAACAGTATTCCAGTTATATAACGGAGTGTCAGCTTAATATAACATTAATAATAAACTATGGAAGGATTTGGTGATACGGTAAATAGAGATTTTTTAGCCGAGCGTGTTTCCGTATTATGGGTGCCTTTGGAGAGCATAATACATATATTGTGTTTCTAATATATGATATTTAGGTGACGGAAACACACGAGGTTGACCTGCATATTGCTTATTTACCGTGATACCAAGTTTATCGGATCGGGTTTATTACACCGATAACACTATCCACTATCTATTAGAGATTATTATACGAGCAAGTGTGTCATACTGATTTTACGAAACGTGTGTCAGAATTCGTGTATTTCCTGAGCGAACGTGAGGGCAGTACATGCATTCTTACACGTAGACTCGAGTGAAAATATCTCCTTTCCCCGTCACGAGATGAGAGAAACATGAACATTTCACACGACACGTGCAATATCCTATTTATTTGTTTGTAGTTACTTCTTTTTAATTACAAAAGTAAAACTTTGTAACGTAAATTCTCCCTACCTAACACGCAGGGACGTTTCACCACCCCCTTGTAAGTGCGACTTAAAAAGTTGTTCAGTGTTTGAAAAATCTTTAAAAAAATGAAGAAAAGTAACAAATATTTGATGTCAATAAAGGTCTTTCTCATATATTTTGAACAAATACAAAATCAACTTTAAAAATTATTCTTAAAATCTGCGAGAGCGTTGTTAGAAACGAAAGAATACACGCCGGTCAAGTAACAAAAATGGCGCTGTGCGAAACAAAGTCTCAATTGACGAGTTAAATGAGAAAATTACAGTCTATAACGAAACATTTTCAAGAGTATAACAAACGCGTAGATGCGATATTTACTCCATAAATTACCATCTGTGGTTACTTTGCCATGTCAATGTGGAACTAACGCAAATCATCTTCCCGAGGCAAGAGGGTTAACTGACTTGAAATGTCCAGTTTCCACCCTTGCCGAACTAGGCTGGTATTATGGAGTTACATTTTGGCTGGACTAACGAGTCTATGCATAGTCCAATCAAAATCGCGCAACGAAATCCAAATCCGGGTCGTAAACTGTCGTGCAGATTTCGGTCGATTGCAGGATTTGCAAAACATGTGCACCGCCAACTCGTTGTAAACACATATTTTCCGAACCTTTTCATTTTTTTAATCAAGGTGCTCGCGTGATTTGATGCACTTCGCGATGTGAGACCTGTTTTATCACAATATAGATCTTTATTATCGATCAGATCGTCTTGTCAGGGCGCCGCCATTTTGTTTAAAACAAATGCAAGTGATGGAATCGGATTAGTCCATAATGAGCCATGAGAGGCTAAGAAGCGACATAAATCATAATAACCACTGATGGCGCTACGATCGAGCCCAGGAATTCCAGTCTAGTTCGGCAAGGGAAACTGGACTTTTATAGTCAGTTGACTCTCTTGCCTCGGGAAGATGAACGGAAACAGGAAGTCAACAGTTTGTGTACGGGCAAGACACTTACGATAACGGGAGACAAATGGCGGGTATGGCCTCACACCACAATTAATTTCCTTCTTTGCTATCTACAGTGACATGACAGCCCACCATAATTATTATTGGTCGTAGGCCGTTCTCCTGTTTAATGCTGACCAATCTGCCACTTGTCACTTAAAACACAAAGTTTCGGCCAGCATCCACCAGCATGCTTTCGCAGTAACCACTGTCAACAATGCTCACCGGAAGTTTCGAGCCGAAACACACAGAGCGGCCTTCAACTTGGGGTCTAGTCATGGGAGGCTGGAATCAATACATTCACAGATTGTGGCTAACTAAAAAATGACAGCAAACTACAATGTCTAATCTTTCATTTAAGCTATCACAAGTCACGCCAAAAAAAATGACACTGTCTGAACAGCCAATTTAAACAGGGTACTATATTCTCCTATTTTCCTTCCGGTTCATGGGGGATAACTGTGGTCTGAGGCCGTATGTAACTCTCGTATGAAAAAAGGTGCCGTCAATTTTATTTTCACAGAAGTGAAATATCAAGTGTTATGTTCACACCAGTGAAAATACCACTTTTTTCTCAACTTCAGAAAACTCTTTCACACTGAAGTATATAATAAGTATATTGCGCAAATATACCAGAAAAGGACCAAGTTTCTTGACCATTTTCCGCCGGTGGTGACGGATGATTAACGGGTCTGGTAGAATGTATGGGGTGAAATAGTCATGTACGAATGATGAGGTGAATTTCTTTTTTGCTCATGACACTGATGCGATAATGTTTTGATAATACACCACGTCTTGTTATTTTCAAAATTGATAAAAAAAAATAAACAAACGTTATCAAACTCCAAATAACATATTTGGGCGTGAACAGTCATTTGGGATGTTATTTATGATCTTGAGTTGTTTCTTGTATTCAATTCATCAGCGTTTTCGATGGCGGGTTTGACAATATTCTTGTCCGTCGGTTATTGATAAGCTTGGTGAAATAAGACTTATAAGGAAACTTCATCCATTTGACATCATATCCGCATATGCTTCATAATATTTTGTGTATTAAAGGGAAATTTTTTATAAAAGTTATCCTTAATTATACATAAACATATACAAATAAATTGAATAAAATTAATCGACGTTTCTATAGAATCTTGGCACATGTTAGAATGTCATAATCTAATAGCACATCCAACATTGTGGGTAGTGTAGTTGATGTTTATTTTGCATTTTTGTAAGAAACAGAGTATTCTTTTCAATCACTGCCTCAAGACATATCAGCCGAAACAATTGCTATTACAACACATTGTTCCAGGAGCTTTCACATTATTATTGTTGTAAATCCCGGGGCAAATTCTTTTGTCCCCTGCTTGCTGTATCAAATTATTTGTTTTATTAAAAAAAAGCAACTATAAATCAAAGTAACACATTTCTAAACAGGGAAGTTGTTTGATTGAAACACAATTTATTGACGAAAAACATATGCAATAGATTCGACATTTTTTTTTAAATTACGTACACCACAACCCTGCGCCTATTTTATGCCTTACAACCTTACATCTATGGTGGACGAGAGGGGACATCGCTTTGTCGCCTTCAATTACGGTCGCGATAAAGCGGTAACACGAGACGAGAAAGCGATAGCACGAGACGAGAAAGCGTTAACGCGAGACGAGAAAGCGATAGCACGAGACAAGAATGCGACAACGCGAGACGAGAAATCGATAGCACGAGACGAGAATGCGATATGTGTAATCGCTTTCTCGTCTGGAGTTATCGCTTTCTCGCGGCCGTTATTGAAAGCGAGAATACGATGTCCCCTCTCGGCCACCATATAGATACATCCCCTTACACACACTGACAAACCTGAGTTGGATAACCGGCAATACTTGCAGTGAGAATATTCATGCTGGTTCCAACATGCATGAAGGAATATTCATGAATGAAAATTGTATATATTAATGGGCTGCATTGAATATCATCTCGATGATACTTTCAGAAAAGACCAAGTTCCCGTATACATGTTGGGCAGACTGGATGAGCTCCATCTTGTCCAACTCTGAAGGTAGAAGAACATGATAAATTACATTTATTCTCATATCAGTCTATGCAATTACCTGCTTGAATGACTGAAAGATATACTCGACAAAGGTAGCCATTTGAATAATTATTTGAATGGCTGCGTCTATAACGCACAACGCAAATCCGATGATCCGATCAGTGAAATTGTATGGTCCTGATGTTGTTCCTTTCTATACAACAAATGTTCTTTTTACTCTGTTTCTTGTTCAACGCTACACTCAGCAATATTCCAGCTATATGACGGCGGTCACTTAACAATTGAGGCTGGACCAGACAATCCGGTGACTGACATCATGAGCATCATCTACGCAATTTGGATACGATGACATGCATCAACCAAGTCAGCGAGCCTGACCACCCGATCCCGTTAGTCGCCTCTTACGACAAGCATAGTCGTTTCTTACGACAAGCATGGGTAGCTGACGACCTTTTCTAACCCGAACCTTAACGGGTCCTAATCAATCTGACGGCCCCCGGGACCATGCATAATTTTGAATGACTCTGATTTAGAATTGGTCCCCAGAAAAACCTGTTCTTGTCGTAGCGACTTAATAGATCGGGTGGTCTGGCTCACTTACTTGATTACTTCGTGTTTTGGAATTATTCTCTAAATGTAGAAGTTGTTTGAGAGGTTCAGGTAGGCATTGTTCTATTTCTTGACCATGATCACATCTTGACCTGGGCCCCGTTCCACAAAGCGATCTTAGCACTAAGACTGTCGTAAGTCTATGTTAAATTATGGGAGTTACAATCGTCTAGGGGCTACGATCGCTTTGTGGAACAGGGCCCTATACTTGTTTTCATAGGGAAAGTACAAACAGTACAAATATATTATTGCAAATTCATCCTCGTCACGGATTTGCTCATGGTTATAATATCACCAGAAGTTCGAAAAATTGGCTCCTATAGATTTGTACTCCCGTTGGGATTCTGGTTAAGAAGTTGTCCCCAGCAACCGATTCATGTCGTACGTACGTCAGGCTTGATGACTTGGTAAATAGAATGTCCAATGAACCCCGACGTGGGATTGCTGCTCATGATGTTATTCACTGGTCCAGACTCGATGATTTCCGCCCCGCCGTCATATAGCCGGAGTATGGATTGTATAAGAGTCCGACGTTAAATAGAAATAAAAAAATAGAAATAAAAATAATATGGTAAAGTAAAGTGCAGACGTGTTAAATTGGTAGTTCCTATCACTTTTACATATATAATAGATCTGTGCAATTTTTAAATTATCTTTTGTGTTAAAGCAGTATACCGTCACTTTGTTCAGGTTGCTTTAGATTCTGAACCGGTGATAAAGGCGGTCAGTTCAAAGCAAACGTCCGTGATTTCAAGAATGCTCTTAACATAAGGCATCTTCCCGAGGCAAGGGTGTTAACCGACTGTAAAAGTTCCAGTTTCCATGTGGAAACTGGACTTTTATAGTCAGTTAACTCTCTTACCTCGGGAAGATGAACATAAGGCAATTGTTGCTCGTTATAATGTACTATATGTTCGACTTGATGGTTTTTCTTTTAAAGGTAGAACATTATTATATGATTTGCCTGTGCAAATGCATTTATTTCTGCGTATAGAACTGTTTATGTATATTTCATGCACACATTCCTCTGAGCATCAACATTTGTTGTTTATGCGGGCGTGTGCTATTTCCTATGGCGGGACACATATTAATTCATGTATAAATTATGAGTAATTAAACTGTCAAAACAAATAGTATTATAGGCCCCTTAGCTCCTGGCAATTCGTCATCCATCACACATTTATCGAAAGGAACATATCCATATATATGTATATATCTGCAATAAAAGGATACTGCCTTGTCTGAAATGGATGATACCTCCCACCATTGTATTTTCGACACGGCCGGTAAGGGCTTTAATCTTTCTTTTTCCTACTTCCTTTTTTTATTTAACCGATAACGTTACACACATGTTTTTGATAGATTTTTTTAAGGTTGTATGTTTATTATGTTTTTTTTGGTAAGATTATATAATCGTGGCTGCTGCTGTAGGTTTGGCCCTCATGTGTTGCATACCTTATGACAAACAATACCGGGTGATGTGTTTTGGTGTGATGTGTGTGTTTTGATCGTGTCTTTGTACTGGGAAGAACACGCAGTATGCGACTGTTTCTATTTCTTCTAAATGTGTATTATTTAAATGTCTGGCTGGTGCCTACACCATACAACCTAACTTGAGAAAATCAATTCGAGTCATGTACACCCATCTCTCATGTCATCAACTGAAACTGGAAGACACCAAGGTTTACATTCGTTCAAATAATGTCCTCGGGAAATAGAAGATGAATTTCATATTATTCTTAAACGCCTCCGTGGTCGAGCAGTAGAGCGTCCGTCCGGAGGGCGGAAGGGAGAGCGGAAGGTCCTGGGTTCGATCCCCGTCATGCCAAAAGACGTTAAAAGATGGTATTTATTGTTACCCTACCTGGCGCTTGGCATAAAGGGACTAAAACAAGGACTGTGTCAGAGTGGGGCATTAAAGTTTAATTCAATAGACTAGCACTATAAAATCGGCATTAGTCGGGACTTGCGCAGACACACACACACACGTGCATGCACGTCGCTGTCCAATAATCTTCAACGTGACGTTTAACCCCATTTCACCTCACCTAATTTTATTCTTAATTGTCCATTGTATGATCACCTAAGGGAATTGTACACAAGGTCATACAAGGAAAAGACCCTCTGTATTGGAACTTGTACATTCATTTACTGTTTCCAATGTAAAGCAGATGTCTTGTCTTGGCAAATTTCTTTATAGAGCATGACAATTAAGAAAACCACGAAATACAGTTTTGTATATTCTTCATGGCTTATTAATCTCCATTGACTGATTGTACTCGCGATCAAGATTTGAACTTGTATTAAATGTTTAAAGAACAACGCATTTCGTTAAGGTATATTTTCAAATGTCTGTAACAAGTCCGGAAAATCATACCAATGTCTGTCACACGTCAGGAAAGTCATACCAATGTCTGTAACACGTCAGGAAAGTCATACCAATGTCTGTCACACGTCAGGAAAGTCATACCAATGTCTGTCACACGTCAGGAAAGTCATACCAATGTCTGTCACACGTCAGGAAAGTCATACCAATGTCTGTAACACGTCAGGAAAGTCATACCAATGTCTGTCACACGTCAGGAAAGTCATACCAATGTCTGTCACACGTCAGGAAAGTCATACCAATGTCTGTAACACGCCAGGAAAGTCATACCAATGTCTGTCACACGTCAGGAAAGTCATACCAATGTCTGTAACACGTCAGGAAAGTCATACCAATGTCTGTCACACGTCAGGAAAGTCATACCAATGTCCGTCACACGTCAGGAAAGTCATACCAATGTCCGTCACACGTCAGGAAAGTCATACCAATGTCTGTCACACGTCAGGAAAGTCATACCAATGTCTGTCACACGTCAGGAAAGTCATACCAATGTCTGTAACACGTCAGGAAAGTCATACCAATGTCCGTCACACGTCAGGAAAGTCATACCAATGTCTGTAACACGTCAGGAAAGTCATACCAATGTCTGTCACACGTCAGGAAAGTCATACCAATGTCTTAAGCAGTGCATTTGTTGGATCACATTCTGCGCAGTAATTAGGTATGGCTATTTACGTATGGGAGTGTTCGGAGCAGCTCACGCATCTTAATTGTCTTCCTACTTCACTGTTAATTGTCTTTTCGAGTATCTGTTCTTTGATTCATCTCTAATACCCCGTTCACCTGCACCTCTTTATATATGTATGTATATGTGCATACTTGTTTAGAAACACATACGTGAGTATACTTGTCATGTGAACGCGTTTACTCATGTGTGTGTATTTGCAGCAGGAGCAGATTAACATCATGTCTGGAGCAGGTGTAAATGTACATTTATATGTTGCAATGTGAACGTTTATGTCAACGTAAGAGGATAGTCTAATTAATATCTGTTCTTTTGCCAACACCAAACAAATTGTTGACATTTGCCAACTTTTACGCGTATATACTGAGTTGTGTCCAAACTAAATCAAACACACGTTGCTTCACGCGAAAATGTTCGGTGAAGTAACTCTCTTCTCATTCAACTTTGATTGGAAAACAACCTGTTTTGTGTTAAAAGTCGTGAACAGCCTGACGAATACGTGTGCCTTACACAATTTACATGCTTTATTTACACACCTAAGATGCTTTTCATGTGAACGCAGAGTAAATTTACATATATGCACGTATTAAATTACTTACGTTAGTAAATGTTGTGCATGTGAACGGGGTATAAGCTTCTAACATGATTACTGACAGATACAGTTTTACTTCATAAATTATGCAACCATCCTAACAAGAGCAGCGCCATATATACACGTGTATATATTTGTCATTCACTAAAATAAAACACAAGGTTAATGACAGATTTGATTCGTGATAAACGATATTGGCATTAAACAAATATCGTTAACAAGCGTCAGTGAGCCTCCCTTCCAGAGAGCGAGGGCTTGTCGTGTGGTTAAAGCGTTCGCTCTTCACGCAGAAGGCCCGGGTTCGATTCCCCACGATATTGCTTGAATATTGATAAAAGCAACCGTACTATCGAGATGTGAATCGTATCGCAACCTTACTATCGAGATGTGAATCGTATCGCAACCTTATTACGGAGATGTGAATCGTATCGCAACCTTACTATCGAGATGTGAATCGTATCGCAACCTTATTACGGAGATGTGAATCGTATCGCAACCTTATTACGGAGATGTGAATCGTATCTCAACCTTACTATCGAGATGTGAATCGTAACGCAACCTTATTACGGAGATGTGAATCGTATCGCAACCTTACTATTGAGATGTGAATCGTATCGCAACCTTACTATCGAGATGTGAAATCGTATCGCAACCTTACTATCCAGATGTGAATCGTATCGCAACCGTACTATCGAGATGTGAATCGTATCGCAAACTTACAATCCAGATGTGAATCGTATCGCAACCGTACTATCGAGATGTGAAATCATATCGCAACCGTACTATCGAGATGTGAAATCGTATCGCAACCGTACTATCGAGATGTGAAATCGTATCGCAACCTTACTATCGAGATGTGAAATCGTATCGCAACCGTACTATCGAGATATGAAATCGTATCGCAGGTACACGGGGTAATTTGTACAAACTACTGCAAGGGGATCCAGTGATTTAATGCTGCTGCTTCAAAGGCTACATGCGGCGCCACAGGGTCAACACAGAGATTGTTTACTGACATGGCCACACAACGAAGCCGGGAGTCGGTGATAAGATCATAAGACTCTAAGCAAAGTAATGTTTCACCTCATTGCCTTTGTTGAGTCATAATACACTACATATATCATGGGCTTGTCAACAGCAGCAACCATCCCGAAATCAGTGCAATTAACCTATAAAGGGATTGTGTAAGTGAGTATGGTTTTACGCCGCTTTTAGCAATATTCCAGCAATATCACGGCGGGGACACCAGAAATGGGCTTCACACATTGTACCCATGTCGGGAATCGAATCCTGGTCTTCGGTGTGACAAGCGAACGCTTTAACCACTAGGCTACCCGACCGCTCCTAATTACTGCTCAGTCGACGCTATGAGGTAGTCGAGTTTTTAAAGCGTTCGCGCGTTACTACGAAAGCCCGGCCTCGATGCTCCACTACAATTTGAAGTGTCGTGATATTGCTGGTATATTGGTAAAAGAAGCGTAAAACCATACCCACTCACTCACTCGACCTTAAGGGGGTGGTTGGAGAAATCACTCGAATCCGGAAGTAGAATCAAGAGATTTCTTTTATTTCTTCTGTACAAATATTAACACGCTTCAGTTGACATCATCTGTGAACTCGCCATGAGTGTTAAGTATATAAGTATATAACTGTATGTCAACGGGCTGATTATAATTCACCTGTTATTTGTTTGATCTATACAATTTCTTCCATCGAATCAACGAAAACATTGGTTGGTTGGTTGGTTGGTTGGTTGGTTGGTTGTCGCCGCACTCAGCAATACTCCTGCTATATGGCGGCGGTCTGTTAATAATCGAGTCTGGACCAGACAATCCAGTGATTAATATCTTGAGCAATTGGGATTGATGACATGCGTTAACCAAGTCAGCGAGCCTGAACACCCGATCCCGTTAGTCGCCTCTTACGACAAGCATAGTCGCCTTTTACGGAAAGCATGGATTGCTGAAGACCTATTCTACCCCGGATCTTCACGGGTCGAAAAAAACCGGAATGTGTTAGACGACACGTTTTTAATATTTCGGTTGAAGGATTCCATCGACCAGAACCAAAACCACAGTCAGATAATTTAGTAAACATAATTTAATGGACTCAAAAATACAACGATAGAAATCCAAAAATAGAATAAAACGATATAAGATTATAATTGATCAGATGCATTGACCATAAAACCTCAGACCTAGGCAAGATTCCACTACGAAAGTGAATCCATTGTTTAATAAATACTGTCAAAATACGAACCATCCTGCACTTATTTTTTTGTTTTTGCACAAACCGACTTACCAAAGCAAAGTCATACCAAACAAATGTATTTTATCTATATTTTGCTTTGCGAAGGAAATTGGCAAGGGAGAATATGAGTTCAGAACCATAAAATATAATTGTGTAGCGGTTGCTTAACTATTGAAGTACTTATTGTTTATATATCATCATCATCATCATAATCATCGCCACCGTCGTCGTCGTCGTCTTCATCATTAAAAAAATATGAGGTCCATTGTGGGCAGTCAGCATCTCACGCGCCCCTTGAAGATCCGGGGTAGAATAGGTCTTCAGCAACCCATGCTTGCCGTAACAGGCGACTATGCTTGTCGAAAGAGGCGACTAACGGGATCGGGTGGTCAGGTTCGCTGACTTGGTTGACGCATGTCATCGTATCCCAATTGCGTGGATCGATGCTCATGATGTCAATCACTGGATTGTCTGGTCCAGACTCGATTTTTACAGACCGCCGTCCTTTAGCTGGAATATTGCTGAGTGCGGCGTTAAACAACAAACAAAACACTCCCTCGTTCATTCATTCACTCACTCACTCACTGAATGAGCATCATTGCCAGTGATTGAGCGTCATTGCCCGTGATTGAGCGTCATTGTCCGTGATTGAGCGTCATTGTCCTTGACTGAGAGTTATTGACTGTTGTGGATGGTAATTGAGCTTCATTGCCCGTGATTGAGCGTTATTGACTGCTGTGGATGGTAATTGAGCTTCATTGCCCGTGATTGAGCGTTGTTGAACGTGATTGAGTCATTGATTGGGCGTTATTGACCGTAATTGAGAGTCATTTAGCCTTATTACCGTGATTGAGCATTTTTGGACCCTTGCAAACCCAGACGAAACAATTTCATCATATTCGTCCTTAGAAATGAGTTTCTGAGTCAACTTGACGCGTAGACAGACAGAGTTGTCATTGCTGAAACAGTGAAACATCACCCAGCGCATGCGTATCGTGGCTCTTATGGGAAGGTTTACGGCATGACGTTGCAAAAATTGCCAACTTTCGATCGTCGTTTATTACATATGAAAATATTTCAATTCAGGAACTAAAGATTTAAAAAAATGGCTCGTACAGTTGATCATTCAATAAATATACATAACTGTTCTGTGACCTAAACTATAAATTTAATTGAAACTTTTAGGTTCAATTTTTTCAATTAAAGTTATTGTTTACCCCGAAAGATTTGCTCAAGTAAATAACTATATTCAAACCATACACCGATCGGAATGTATTGAACTTTTAGGTTCATTTTTTTCGATTAAAGTTATTGTTTACCCCGAAAGATTTACTCAAGTAAATAACTATTTTCAAACCATACACCGATCGGAATGTATTAATCAATTGTTACTTGAATGGGCAGTGATTTGCATCACAACGGGACTAAACGACACCTTCATCAACGCGGCTCTACATCAACGTCACACGTCAACGTGGAGGAAGTGCTTCTTTGTCATTGAAGTCCGTTTATCATAATTGTAATAATCTGCCTCCATTGATCACAGACGTCATATGTGACAATCCCTCCTCAGTGCTGTATCAAGTAATGTCAGCGCTGCTGGAGATATATTGTTAGGTGACTGTGCTGGCACAATGACCTCAGTGCAAAAGTTTACGAAAAGTTTTGTGGTAGACATGTGGAGGACATTCCCAAATTTGACGCACCAGTGACAAAAATTATGTCCGATGCAATTCCCTATTTTGACTGGATGCTATCTGTCTCTTTGTGGCCATCTGTGTTGTTTTTTCCAGGTGAACAATTGACTCGCTTTTGCATGTGTTTGTGACGGCGCCATCTCACATTTTCGCGAATACTGGTGTCATCACTATTTGATAGTGATTCACAAACACATGCTCATAATGTCGTCGGAATCGGACAATTGACTTTGGCAGAGATTTCTTATGAAAATGGAAAGGGTTTTGTCGCTTCAGTGTCGTTGAAGGGCTAAGGTTAAAACTTGAACTGATTAAGAGCAGCTGGGGTCGGGCAAATTATACTCTCAGAAGGTAGGATTCGTGTCTGTCTGCTGCAAATTTTATTATGTTTTATGGACCTTATTGTTGACGACAACCCATTTTACTTAGAAACAAAGTCTTAGATTTACATAAAACAGTGATTCTTGGTATTGACTTAGAAATAATTGAAAATCGGTGCCCATCGCACTTATGTCGAGTTATCCGTCCGTACAGAGTCTGGCGACCACAAGGTTACATCGTCTTAAAAGACTACCATTTCGCCCAAGAAATAAGCTATCTTATTTAAAAATATATATCTAAAAAAACAAAAAAACAAATCCAAATGCTTAATTTCACCTCGAACCGAGGCAATTTAGACTTGCCAAATCATTCTAGACTTAAGTTGGATTCCTCTCTTAATTAAATGTCTAGGGTCTGGGAGATATACTACGTCTTAAACAATATGGGGCGGTCGGGTAACCTAGTGGTTAAAGCGTTCGCTCGTCACGCCGAGGACCCGGGTTCGAATCCCGACATGGGTACAATGTGTGAAGCCCATTTCTGGTGTCCCCCGCCGTGATATTGCTGGAATATTGCTAAAAGCGGCGTAAAACCAAACTCACTCACTCACTTACACGATATGACCAGTTGGTGGCGTTCGATCCTAGCTTCAGTCTTATAGAGACTGTATTGTGCAAGTACTTGAGTATGCTAATCTATTCTTCATTACCAACGCCCCCTTAATGAGGCGTGAACAATTGTATAATCTAATACCTTTTTACGACGTAACATAAATATAAATTAGCCTATCGCTTTTAGAAACTCTGAATTATACATATGTTTGGAAACACATATGGATAGGTGTAATGGTCTTTTCGCGTTATGGCATGATAACTGAATTAATAATTTAGCACAGTAATTCCGGTTTGTTTTGTAGCATCATTTTGCTCTCGGCGTTTGATTTATAGTATTGCATGGCTTGATACACCGATGACTTGAAGCAACTTTTGGACGTCCTAAATGTCGAGTTAAAACATTCAACTTTGGTGAAACTTGGTATTTTAAATGTTATTATTGAACAGATAAACTGACGGACAAAAGTAAGTGTGCACCCATGTTTGATGGTAGCTAAAACGAAACAAAGAAGGAATGGTCATTCCTTGATGGTGTTTTTTTTATACGAGTATCATATTTGTATATTGGACCTTAACTTTGCAATGTTTCGGCGACCGTTTTCAGCAACGTTTAATAACATTTATAAGATTTAAGTAAAATCAAATTTTCAAGTGTATATACGGTTTTTTCCCTGCAGTTTATTTATTACCGCTAAATGCATATTTAATAAGTTAAAATGATTATTACATGTATGTTATAACTTTGGACGTAATCTGTGCTTGTCAGTATAAAACTGAAACGATGTAGGTTCAGGTGGCTTGGCGCCCCAGTATTACTGGATGTGAACAGCGTGCAGGGTTTGGGGCGGTTGGCACGCCGAATAAGTAAGTACAGTTAGTCATACAATTCTTGCACAGTTGCACAAAGAGTTGCATCAAAAACTATAAAAGAATTCATCGCCAACATGTCCAGTTTTATATATTTGGCTGAGACATTCAACGGCCTACTTCTACAGGAGCACGTGTTACAAGTAAAACTTTTACTTTTTGATGATATCTTAAGGGGTAACTAAAATTACATTTCGGGCCCAAACACTGGCGTTATTATAAGTCTTTCCCTTTAAAGATAAAGATATCTATCATATAATATCATGCAATAAACTAATCAGATAAATATAATGAGGTCTTCTTTTGTGTTTATAGGGGAATTCAATAAATATATAAATATAAGGTCTTTGAAAGGCTTTTAGCAGTGATACACAAAAGGAAGAGAATATATGGATGTCGACTTCTTTATTATGAGGAACACAACGTTTCGGAGTATGTGCTTACTCCTTCATCAAGTGAATGAAGGAGTAAGCATATACTCCGAAACGTTGTGTTCCTCATAATAAAGAAGTCGACATCCATATATTCTCTTCCTTATATATACATCTACACAGTCATGTTTTCAGCCTCCCCGCCTCCGTCCGGCACACTCGGCCATCAGTCTTCTCACTGATGCTTCAAATTTGAAAATGTCCTCTGCATCCCGACAATAATACCTTTTGAAAGCTTTACCGAGACCTTAAATGTTGTAACCGTGATCAAACAACCTCTGAGCAAGAACACGTTGGATGACTGTGGTTTGTCATAAACATGTTATAATAAACCTTACATCCTTATAACCATAATGGAACAACACTTAACGATATGCCTTGAATAAACAATGAGTGCGAATGTCTTGCGCTAGTTAACAACCTTGCGTTGCCTTTAAACCTTTAATTCTAACAGCGTGATAAGTATAATTATCAGCAATATCCATCAGTGTCTCACTAAACCTGAGATATAAAAAATCTGTCAAAACTCCTGATCCAAATGTAACAATATTTGCCTTTTCACATAAATTGTAAATTTCCACTTCAGGCAATGTTCCCTGAAGACATGAATTATTGATGTTACTCAGCCACTTTCTATCACTTGGATGGCCTGCGGGGGTTGGGGGTGGCAGTGGCGGTGGGGGTGAATGATATTTTGTGTAAAATATTGTTAAACGATTCTTAAATGAAAACCGCCAAAATAATGTTTAAGAATAGCTATTGCCTGACGTTCGTCAGAGATGCAATTACGACGGAGATGACTGACTTGTTTTCAGGTAAGAGTTCAAAGAAACGGATGACAGGTATGCAATGAGTGATGTGGAGTAGATGATGTTTTGATGTATGAGGGATTAAAGTTGATGAGTTCATTACATGCACTTACAGGGCATGGGGGTGTCCATCTAGGGAATACAGTAAACTACGGTTATAACGAACTCAAAGGGACTACTAATTTTAGTTCGTTAAAACCGTAGTTCGTTATGAGCATGTATACAGCATAACTACAGAAAATAGTCGGGGCCAAAAAAGTAAGTTCGTTATATCCGTCAGTTCGTTATAGGCGTGTTCGTTATAACCGTAGTTTACTGTATGTGCTATTGCAATATTGGGGCGGTGGGTAGCCCTGTGTTTAAAGCGTCCGCCCAGGTTCTAGTCGCCACATGGGTACAGTGTGTGAAGCCGAAATCTGGTGTCCTCCCACGTGATTTTGCTTGAATATTGCAAAAACGACGTAAAACCATACTCACTCACTACTACTGCTATATGACGAACAATGCCTAAAATTCCGCCTTGTCCAGATTCTGCACAAAGTGGTAAACGTGTTAGACCTGAATCACTTCGGGTTTTCCTCCCGCATTAAGCTCATACGCTCTTATATAACTGGAATACTGTCAAAGTGGCGTTATGACATGAACAAGTGTTTGGAAACATGACGAACATAAGAAAGTTACACGGTCGGATGGTTCACTGAAACAATTCACGAGGCACTGTAGCTCACCTCAATGTTTCTTCAAGGAAGAAGGACGTTAACAGTGTGAACATAGGACCAGGTCGCATTGTTTGTTTGTTTGTTTATTGCCGCATTGAGCAGTATTCCAGTTACATGACTGTGATCTGTAAATAATCCAATATGCACCAGAAAATGATGATTGACATCGTGCGATTAGGATACATCAACCAAGACAGCGAGTCTGACCACCGGGTCCGTTTAGTTGTCTCTAACGGCATCATGGGTTGCTGGGGACCTGTAGTCTTACCAGGAATCCCCAAGGAGTTTGGGAATATTTAAAGTGATGAAAGGAATACTCACTCACTCACTCACTCACTCACTAACTCACTAGAAAACTAAACACCTCCTCTGCGCATGTCTGTGGTAACGCTTGTAAATTCTAATCTTCTCTTGTGATTACCTGTCGTATCGGTGTGTATCTGAATTAATTGAATTCCATTCTCTTCGGTCTGGTGTCTGTCTAGTCCTTACTACTCTAGAGACAGTCTCGATGGTTTAGTGGATAAAGTGTCTGCTCGGAGATCAGTAGGTCGGTGGTTCGATCCCCGGCTATGTCATACCGACAGACGTTAAAAGATGGAAAGCGTTGTAACCCTGCCTGTTCGGCATTAAGGGGCTAAAGCAAGGACTGGCCGGCTCGGAGTCCGATACTGTGTCTGAGTGGGGTATTTATGTTAAACTCAGTGGGTAGCACTTTAAAATCGGGATTAGTCCGGATTAGGACAAGCGGACACGCACAAACGTACATGCACGTCTCTATACACTACGTGCAAGTGGGGGTGTTCATGTTAAACTGCGGCATGGTGTCTCAGTGGGCTAGCACTATAAAAAATGGCATAAGTCCGGACTAGTACAAGCAGACACACGCGTACGCACAAAACAACCCGCACACAAACACGCACGTGCATGCAAGTCGCTGTTTTAGTGCATGTCGTCTAGACGTTGTAGTCGGCGTCATCTACGGAAGGGTCATCCTCAACTTCTTCAATGAAGTACATCATCAAATGGTGATTTAATAGAGGACAATGTGTTTTTAACGACTTCAAACAAACTCGCCAGGGTTGCCAAACCGAGCGTGCCAAGTCCCTTTTAAAGATGTAGGTTTAATGTTGAGATAGCCATACATTTGTTTCCGCTAGTACGTGTCTCAACAATGACCACCTCCCCTTGGCTGGTCGCAATGCTCGCTGAACTAAAATATAATTTTAGATGAACACAGTCATGTTGGACATATAGACCTCGAGCAGACACTATACATGGAAGTGTTGTGTAGAATTTTTATCATATTTGTTTGGGGGTAAATGATAGGGACCCACTTGCACAAAGCGATCTTAGCGATAAGACGATCGTAACTCCCATACTTTGACATAGGCTTACGATAGTCTTAGCGCTAGGACCGCTTTGTGCAAGTGGGCCCAGGTGGTGGAAACACGATTACGTACATACGCTCGAAACACAAGTGTCATAACGTGTGGTGTCACCCTGGACAAGTGACTTAGTTCAAATGTGCCTCTGTTCACCCAGCAAGGAATGGGTACCCGACATGTGAGGCGGGTGTAGAAACCCTCGCCCGTGAAAAGCTTGGGTTGTATACTCCCGAGGGAGTTAAGAATGATAACTGGATTGCAAACGGATCCACTTGTCGGGGAACAAATAAAACGTCATTTGAGCAGATACTAGTATACCTGGACACCTGCGGTATATAAATGTATAGTATAATAATGATAAAATTGGCTTCATTACTATCTTAAGGGACATGCGACACACAGATCGTAAAGCGGTGAACGATTGCTTGTTGAAGTCATTAGACAATGTTTTTATAAGCATCCACACGTCGTAAATGTAATTGACGAATAGTATATTTAATACATTTGACAGATATGATGTATATTTCATCTCGTGAAATCCGAAACTACATGTTTCTAGACTCAAAGTTCAGTTGATGAAACGTACCTACCTACCTGAGTATTTACTGCAGATATGATCGGTGTATTTATTTTATAACAACGTTTAATGATGCCATCTGTAATTCTAAGTATGACTACTAGACTTCGGTTAATTGTGGCTTCGGATCTACAGAAACGAAATTATATAGCATCACTCTTACCAGTCAACTCGCTTTAGGTAAAGCGACACTGCGTTCAAAAACTAATGTAGCACCATTTTAAAAAAAATATGAGACAAGAGTCGTCGTGCACACAGAAGTGTCTCCAGTTCAACTTACTTATGTTCAACTTACACGGAAACCTCGTCAAATGGAGGTCCTGGAGACAATTGAATGTCGGCTTAGCCGTAGTTCGAGATAAGCGGAGTTTGCCTGTATGAACTTTTATGGCTCATCGTTCCTAACTACATATAGAATGAATGGCGTTAAAGTTAACGAACTTTGACTGAATGCCTTTTTGCGTTAGCTCAAGTACAAGGTTGCATGCGTTTGTTCAAGTCAAGGTTGTATGCGTTAGCTCAGGTCAAGGTTGTATGCGTTAGCTCAGGTCAAGGTTGTATGCGTTAACTCAGGTAAAGGTTACATGCGTTAGCTCAGGAGAAGGTTGTATACGTTAACTCAGGTCAAGGTTGTATACGTTAACTCAGGTGAAGGTTGTATGCGTTAGCTCAGGTGAAGGTTGTATACGTTAAATCAGGTGAAGGTTGTATGCGTTAGCTCAGGTGAAGGTTGTTTACGTTAACTCAGGTGAAGGTTGTATGCGTTAGCTCAGGTGAAGGTTGTTTACGTTAACTCAGGTCAAGGTTGTATGCGTTAGCTCAGGTGAAGGTTGTATGCGTTAGCTCAGGTGAAGGTTGTATACGTTAACTCAGGTGAAGGCTGTATACGTTAGCTCAGGTGAAGGCTGTATACGTTAGCTCAGGTCAAGGTTGTATGCGTAAGCTCAGGTGAAGGTTGTTTACGTTAGCTCAGGTCAAGGTTGTATACGTTAACTCAGGTGAAGGTTGTATGCGTAAGCTCAGGTCAAGGTTGTATACGTTAGCTCAGGTGAAGGTTGTATACGTTAGCTCAGGTGAAGGTTGTATACGTTAACTCAGGTCAAGGTTGTATACGTTAACTCAGGTCAAGGTTGTATGCGTTAACTCAGGTCAAGGTTGTATGCGTTAGCTCAGGTCAAGGTTGTATGCGTAAGCTCAGGTGAAGATTGTATACGTGAACTCAGGTCAAGGTTGTATGCAAGTGACAGTTATACGAAAATAGGAAGGAAGCTCGCAGTCTGGTAATCCAATCATTCTCAAATTTTCCCTGAAATCCCATGACGAACGTAAACCTACAATTTCAGTATTGTTTCCCCTCTAAACCCCTACAGTTTTGCACCTCTAATTATTCACGTAGATGACCCAGTGTGGATACCGGGTAAGACAAGGTAGGTCCTCAGCAACATCTGTTCATCGAGCGAGTGTAGGATGTTAACACAGAGAGGTATCGTATCGGAGTACACGATCTGATTCTAATGATCTCGGGCCCGGCATCGGGTAGCCATGTAAATAATGTACTCGAAATTCCATCCTCGATTATCCAGTGTTTAAGATATCCTTTCTGTTATGATATCATAACAGAATGGAGAGATATTATAAACTGGACAATCGATACCGTGGCACCCAGCACGTTCTCTGGGCAGCCAAATTGTATCGTGTCCCTGTTGGTGGTTTGGGCCACTACATCATGTCCCAACGACGTTGGACGTGCTCATGATATCAACCACCAGTTTCTCTGTTATTTCCCATACTCCATTATTTACATCCCGCGCTGATATACACAGTAGGTGGAATATTGCTGACTGCGGCGTCAAACAACGTTCACTACATGTATCTTACATCGGACATATAAACATGTTATTGTGCTCATATATTCAACTTGCATTAATTCAAACCGTTCTGGAAATATCTTCTTTATTGTTTTCCTTAAAAATATTAAATTTTTTGACGGCTGTCGTGAACAGATTCAGCAGTTTGGCTAAAATTAATGTGAAAGAGGCTGGTTTTTCGTTCTCCAAGAGAAATTGAAAGTGTGACCATGTCCCTGACGCATGATAAGAATTGTTTACCAACATGTCGCTACTGTTTGTATCTTCGTCCCTTTCAGAAAATCAGGTTCGATTAAAGACTCAGAAAAAGAAAAGGGCTTCATCAAACCTCTAAAATGAAGCATTTTGAAACATTTTAGCCTCTCCTAGTTGTATTCATACAACTACAAGTGTTGCAATAAACAAAGTCGATTTCAAATGAACACAGCTAACTTTCGTTAAAGATTGCGCACGTTTTCCTAATTTCTTAACTCATGCATATTCAATGGACCCAAAATGTTCCTTTAACTATTGTAATTAGCAGAAATTATGTCAATAGGTAATTATGTCTTCTTAAGAACATGTGAAAAATTAAGATGGATTGAAGTACTATTTCCACCGCAAAACACATGTCCATCTGACAAGTGAACCCGTTCATGTCACAATCCGTGCACTCGATTAGATCCACGGGGTGAAAGGTGGGCCAGTGTGTTGTGTGTTCGCTTGCATGAACTCCACGTGCACCGCGTCACACGCCACCACAGTCCCCTGTTCAAAGGCAATGGACTCTTCCTTTGCGCGCGGAACACATGCTGTCTAAGACGTGATGTCAGCTCAGCAGTACAAAGAACTGCATTTGCAAGCTGGAAATAAACTACTCAATATATCGCGCATGCGCACACAATACACTGACCAGTTTTAGTCTTGTAATCTATATTCATCGTGCATATTTGATTCAAAATTTCTTGGGTAATTATTTCTAATTAACGACCATGACAAATGTTGAAGTGTACGATGCGTTCATCTAGCGTACAAAACTTTTTTATCCCCCCGGCATATTTATATTTTTTAAAATTTTTATTGAAAGAGGTTGGACATAGACTCCATTGGGGATTGGGTTCGTTTCCGGGGCAGAATTCGAAAACCATTCAGTATATTTGATCGAAGCTTGAAAGATGTATCAGTCACATGCTGAAGTGGTGCCTTTTGCTATTTTGTATTTTATATTTTTTCATCTTTAATTCTTGATTTCTATTGAAACAATTTGGACTTAGTCTCAAAAGGGTGGGGGTAGGTGTCGTTTCTGTAGCACAAGTTGAAAACTGTGAGAGAATTTTCATCCAAACTTGGTACATGTATTAACCAAGGGCTGAGGTGGTGCATTTTGCTATTTAGGAATTTTAGGGATTAGAAATTCTCTCATCAAGTTGGACTTCCGGTGATTTGCTCTTTCAAACTTGTTGGGGCCGGGGGGATTTGCTTGCTGACGGGGTTAACCTCTTTGGTCAGTGGACAAGGCGTCCGACCTCGGTCAGAAGGTCCGTGGTTCGAATCCCATCACGGGACTTGGAACTTTTATGGACGCTACATATGTTAAAATGACAGCCATTTCCAGTTACTATACATCTGTATAAAATATATCTTTGCAAACAAACACAAATAATTTATAACTCCAGAATCATCGTTTTCTTCACTGACACCATCCAAAGCGACATTCCTATAATTATCATATGTTTTATAATGGATATTAACCCTAGACCACCTAAATAAATCAGACAGGCAGGCAGACAGTATATTCAGTAATTTGGGCATCAATGCCCATAGTACAATGCAGATTGGATATTAGCATTTGTCACGTGATGTACATGATTAGAATTTTAATCAAATTACACATTCCTCATTAAAGAGACCTGTTTTTAGAATACAGAAACAGCATAGGTCATATCGGGATTTTCAGAGTTTAGCAGATTTATCATTAACTGACGGTCTTTAAAAATACCTTGCAACATGGGGAGAAATGTATACCTTAAATCGGAATACCTTTCACATATAAGTAAGACATGGTTTTCATCCTCTACTTCTCCGGATGAACAGTTTGTCAAATAGAGTTCACAATATCACCGTTTTTTGACCTGCGACATACTTTTACATTAAAATCGTGCAATGAAATTCTAAGTTTACAATATATCATTTAAACAAGTTAAATATATTTCAGTTTGTAACAATGATTTTACTTTGCTGTAATTGCTAAGATAACGTGATTCAGAAATACTTTGGTGCCACTGTTGACAAAATATATCCATTAGTCTTTGCTTAAATGAATATAAAAATAACTGTGGATTTCCCACATCTTAGGAAATCAATCCATATGAAAAGCCACTAACAAATAATAGATTTCTCACATCTGAAACCCAATTATTTTTACCAAAATAAATACATCGACCCATAAGGTCAAAACATTTGGGCAATACAATAGATAATGTCTAAAGGATTTGCACTTGCACAAAATTCTCACAAATTACGATCCTTTACATGTATATATAGTATTGAGGTAATCATATTTGAATATTTGAATGCAGTTTCTGAAACTGGAGTTGTTTGTATCTGTTTTCAAGTATTCCTCCGAGTATTTTCCGATTTTTCTGATCTTCACTGTGAAATGGATGTACAACGTGTATTCTGGTGTGTCAGCAGTGGTATATCAAAAGATAAATTAACATTTTTAAGAGGAACCATGTCCTTAAATACAATCTCATTAAAATCAGATCTTAGTTTTCGCTACCGCTAAACTCTGTTTAGCGATAGCGAGAACTAAGATCTGACCCGTTCGTTATATCGCTTAAACTTTGTTTAGCGATAGCGAGAACTAAGATCTGATTTTAATGAGATTGCCTTAAATACAAATTGTGACCAACAGCTTTCCTTACGGCATTCACATGCAAAGTATATTTTCAAGTTGTAATATTTATACCATATCTGACCCGTGAAGATCCGGGTTAGAATAGGTCTTTAGAAGCCAATGCTTGTCGTAAAAGCCGATTATACTTGTCGTAAGAGGCGACTAACGGGATCGGGTGGTCAGGCTGGCTGACTTGGTTGATGCATGTCATCGTATCCCAATTGCGAAGATGGATGCTTATGATGTCAATCACTGGATTGTCTGGTCCAGACTCGATTGCTTACAGACCGCCATAAAGCTGGAATACTGCTGAGTGTGGCGTTAAACACCAAACAAACAAACAAACAAAAATACACGAGTCTTGTCAAGAACATGTGTATATGTACATCCGGGGTCTATTGGAGGTGCAACGTCTATGAAAGAACTTGACGTTGTTGATCAGTAAAATAGTGATCGTAGCATTTGAAACGAAGCTTAAGTGGCGAATGTCTTGATTAAGGAGGAATATCATAAGAGAATAAGCATATAATTAACTGGGTTTTCGAGTATCATCGGATACAGAAAACACAGGCAATTCCAATTCTTGAACGTTAGGATGATGATGATGATGATGATGATGATGATGATGATGATGATTGTGGTGGTGGTGGTGGTGGTGGTGGTGGCGGAAGGGACTGTGGAGGTACAGTAAACTACGGTTATAACCAACTCGAAGGGGCCACTAATTGTAGTTCGTAATAACCGTAGTTCGTTATAAGAATATATACAACATTTATACAACAAATGGTCGAGACTAAATAAAGTTCGTTATATCGGTCAATTCGTTGTTTTAAACATATTTTATTGACATATATGGTCAACGGGATTGGGCAAAAGTTATCCAACTTAGGTGGCCCTTTCCCTACTCTATATGTACAGACATTGATTATACATATATATACACATATACATACACACATACATATGCATACGTATACAGAAATACAAACATATACACATAATCATATATACACACAATCATACATACTCATACATACATACATACATACATACATACATACATACATACATACACATACTCAGATACATATACACTTATTACAAAGAGAAGTAACAAAGAGAAATATATTGACACAAGAACATAAACATAATGTTTGCAAGAGTAACAGACAGTCATGCATAAGAATTGTCTATAGACACAGTTTACTTGTATGTACACATTAATCCAAAATACATGCAAAACTACATATATAATTACACAATCATACATACACTTATGTACATGTACACATATGCATACCTACACACACTACATGTACATACATACACATATACCCTTGAATACGCATGCATACATATATATACATACACATATTTACACACATACACAGGATATATATACCCGTAAACATTATGTTTACAGAAGGAGGCAGAGATACACATGTATTCATATACATGCATGCAGTTTATTCACTGATAGCGTAATTAATAATAAATGGTCGCAGAGCGATATTCTGTATTAATGATAAAGGGTTACTCGAATCTATTAGTCGACAGTATATATTTTTGAACGCTGTTGAAGATGAGGTTATTGTGATTTTCAGATAGGGATACATCACCGTAGAGAATATTTTGTATTGTACATGTAGTTCCAGCTTTTATAATGTTAGCGAACATGATATTTCTGGGAATAGTGTAATTGGGACATTCAAGAAAAAAGTGTATGTTGTTTTCACATGGGTTTCCACAAGAGCAGGACAAAGTATCAGATAAATTTACTTTAAAGAGGTCTGCATTTAGGGAACTGCAAGAATGCCTTAGGCGTGTATGTAAAATATTAGCTCTACGGTTGCCGATTGAGAAGTATGGAGGTGGAGCTGTAATGGTTGTTTTAATCATGTGTTTAAAATTTGATAATGATGTTGCACTTCTGTATTCAGGGGGTAACTCATTCCATAATTTGATCGAAGAAGGTATAAATGATTGTTGGTATGTGACTGTTCGTGCTTGCGGCGAATTCAGATTATTCTGATTTCCTAACTCATATCTACTAAAAGTTGATACTTTGGGTGGTAACATGTCATGTAAATACGATGGGCATAGGTTATTAACAATACTGTAGATTGTGCAGAGTTTTTTATTTGACCTCCTATAAGATAGTGATTCCCATCCTGTCTCAAAATATAAACTCGATCTTGAGGAGAATTTAGGGAGACCTGTTACTATGCGAGCGGCTTCGAGTTGAATCATTTCAAGTTTTTCGGAATTTTCATGACTGCAGTTGTCCCATACCTCTGAAGCATATTCTAATATAGGCCTTATGAAAACAAGATAGACTTTGGACAGGGTTTGTCTATCAAGTAAATATTTAACGGTTCTTAACGAACAAATCATTTTGGAAGCTGAGCGGCATATGTTATCAACGTCAATTCGTTATAAGCGTGTTCGTTATAAACGTAGTTAACTGTACTCGTTCCTACGATAGGTGCATATATCGAAGTCATTGTATGTACAACACTTGTGGCACGTTTTCACCGGCTCGATACTGTTAGTGTGTCACAGGGAGTCAGTGCATATTATCCCTGCAATGGCCAGGTAGCATGTCTAATGCCTGATTCACTGCGGGAATATATGTAACGCCTGAAATGCTCCAAGGTAATACAAACCTATAAATAGTGGTAATTAGTATAATGCTGGTATTGGTACATTAGTATGGTGTTATCAGTGGTATTAGTATGTGGTCATTTATATACCATTTGGTGATGGTACACTGTAGCTCTTACAGGTGGCATCCAGGTCTAGTCTGGCCTATGTGCTACATCACTTCATAGAGTGATGATAAACCTGAAAGGCCTATTCGTGTAGAATGAATACGAGCGCAATATTGAATTAAATCAATGTTACAAAGAAAAAAATATTTAAAAAAAAATCCTTAACCTATCAACACAGAAATACGCCTTAAATATTTCATAAGATCAAGTTAAAATGGGTTAATGTGCTAAATTCTTTCTAAAAAAATTAATATTTATGGATTTATTTCTGTAGTAGGTGAAATATTTAATGCATATTAAAGATATTCGAGTGATGAATTTATCCATGCAGTACATATTTGAGTGTGATAAGTAAGAACACCACAAAACCGTGTATGTTTTTAAATATCAATGGTGTGTTTTTACATATCAATGCAGTCATGCGTTAGTCTGTGTGATACAGGTGAATAATTAAGGCAATATTGTTATGCGTTTTACATTCACGATAAACCGCTTCGGGAACATTACTCACGATCCACAAATATTACTTATTGGTTTTATCTTGATGCAACATTTAGTATTCATGTCAGTGCAATTTACCTTAAACAATGCGCAATCGTATTTCATTCGTTGAAATTACGAAGTGTGTTTTCCGTATCTTTTCCGGTACCACATTTGAAGAATCGACATGAATGTTCACTTCCGGGTTGGAAATATATCGTCGAAGTTTTCGGTAAAAATATAGAATCTAGGAAATAACAACACACGAAGCACGTTTTAAAATTGATGTGAGTAGCTGTTTTTTAAATTAGTAAATTTATATCGTGAAATCACTCATTTATCGTTGTGGTATCATTCATGCATAGAAATGTCAAAACACGCGCTAGGCGGTGATCTAACATTTTGCAGACAGACGATTTTTTTACCCGCTGATTTAAAATTCACCAGCACACGGCTTTTAAGCGACGAAAATTATCAAAATTAATAATATTATGTTATCTATCACCTCTCCATATATTTTTCATCATTTTGAAAGGCTTGTTTGTGGTAGAAAACATTAAATTTGCCTCTCAAGCACCTGTCAAATAAGAGTTAGCTCCCTTGGTATTATGTAATAAGTCTGTGAAATTCAGACAAGCAAAATGTAGGTTACATTTCTTCACAACAGATTATTTACGATGTGTTGATTGGAAATACTTGTGGAAAATAGTGTAAATACCGCTAAAAACAATGTTTATCATGAAATTACTGTCTTGAACCTGATAATAAATTGTGAAACACAGTTTTAAATTTTAATATAAATTAAAATTTTATCAAGGTCTGTATAAATTTAAATTCTAATGAGTTTAATGTGGTTTCTTTAAAGATAATTTTTTGGGAATGTACAGCAGATGAATCAAAATATTTTACTATTTTATTTTGTGTATTGTTTATTTTATATAAGTTCAGTGAATCTGTAGGTTATTGTTACTTTGCATATAAAAATATTTTTGTCAAATGCATTTCATTTTTGAATTGATTATTTCATCCAATATGTCATATCATTCACAAAAAAACAACAGAAATTAACCATATGCATGTTATATGCATTCTTATTGTCAAAGTGTAGATAAAAAATTCAACAGCTGTCAAACATATATTTTGCCATTTTGCCATTTTCCCCAAACCTAATTTAAAATACCTGCACCAGAAACAACAACATTCATTTGTTAGACCATAACATGTTCATGCCTACAAGTGACTTAATCCTTTTATAACCTATATATTATCCTCCATTTTCTGATTTATGGCATTGATAGTTATTGTCTTCATCATTAGTGCTGTTTATCACTCTGAATTATGATATCAATAACCAGAGATCTCGCATCTATGATAAATTGTTTATGAATTTCATCATGAATACATATACAACATTTTTGAAATGTACAAGGTTTGACATCTGCTCATATATCAGTGACCAATATTAAAGACAGATTCCATTTTATGTAGGTAAGTGGCAAATGCTCAACTATCAACATCCCCTCTTGTTGACAGCAGATTCCAATCGATATTTGTGAGATTACAATACAAAGGAATAAAAATATGCATATCCTGTATTTTGAAATTCCTAAGCATTTGTTCCTGTATAAATTCTGTATTAGGGGGTGGATGATACACTGATATATTGATGTATCGCTATAAGTCAAATTGCAAAACAACTTTGCTGTCACAGGCTGCTGTATCAATACGAAACAATATTTTACATGGTTATTTTGTAACCGTTATTGTGGCTGTGCACTAAACTATCAGTGTATAACTGCATTTTTCAACCTCTGACTGTGTCCTGAGGTGATTTCAAATTGAAATGTAGAGGTAAACTGAATAATTGGTTTGTACAGAACTTAATTAAAAAAAACAGTGAATGACCACAATATCAACAAATATTTATTAAACACAACATTAGGTTTACAAAAAACAACAACACTGCAATGGGTCAAATAAGTGAAAACAGCAATAAGTAACAGTCCCAAAGATATGTTTTTCCATGCACTAGTGAATGTACAGGTCAGGTGAGGTGAAAAGGGGGTTAACGTCACGTCAAAGATTATTGCGTTTATATAGCGATGTGCATTTGTGGCTGCTGGAACTTGTCCGGACTTATGCCGATTTTATAGTGCTAGCCCACTGAGATACCATGCCACAGTTTAACATGAATACTCCACTCAGACACAGTATACTGACTAAGCTGACCAGTCCTTGTTTTAGCCCCTTAATGCCGAGCGACAGACAGAGTTACAACAAGTACCATCTTTTAATGCCTTTTGGTATGAGGTGGCCCGAGATTAAACCATGGACCTTTTGCTTTTTGGGGAGACGCTCTTCCACTTGAGTGAAAGTCGATGCGAATGTTGAGGATGTTGTCACTGTTGAATGTCTTGAAAGAGGCTGTGCTCCATTCTTGAATTCTGATTAGTGTTGTGTGTTGTCATTTGTTAACAACGAGGTATCCAAACCTCACTTGGCAAGGAGATGAGGCACATGTCTGGTCGAAAAAGGCCTCAAATTGCCCTCTGAGGGCTCAATTTAGTTGCATAGAACATGCACCAGTGCAACCTTTTTAGTAAAATGCAATCTAATATTTTTGGCCACATGCAGCCAGTGCACGTCAAAATTTCAAATTTATGTCGAACCCTTATTTGTCAACGCAACATCGATCTTTGAACTAATTCAGTACCTCCAAGCTTGTTTTACCATACTACATAAGTACTCCCTGTGTTATATGTAATTTGTCACACATTGTGGGGCTTGATGTCATCAAACTCTGGGTACTGCAAGATTATGTGCTCGTTTCAACTTTGAAATTTATGGGACCAGGGTGCAACTTTGTGTGGTGCAACTAAGTTTTCATGTCAACATGCACCTGGTGCATGTTTAATCAAGTTCCTTAACATAGCAGCCTTCTAGAAACTGTCCTACTCCGAAACATCTCGAGTGATCAAGCCTGTTACGTTTGAAGACAACCATTGTTAGGAACCCTTAATTACGAGCTGATGCCAACTGCACCTGACATTTTACTTACACTTAAATCATTTGCTGTCGCTGACAATAACAATAAATAAATGTACAACATTTTCTACTGTCACTGATATTACTTGCATATTACGACTGTTTTTGATATGTTTAATTCAACCAAATCTGTAAACATTTGGTAAATATGGACCCAAAATTGTTTAATTTTATTTAACTCTTACTTTTTATCATCAACGTTTTTCACTCCCTCTGTATAGTGAGTCGTGAACCATATGTTGTAACCTTGCCTTCTTGACATGTACCAAGTGTAAAGTCCTCGCCTAGTAGTTGTAGTAGAAGATCGATATATATTCTCCACAAATTGATTTTGTCATCAAACATTCCTTCACTAAATATATGGACATATACATGACATAATGCATGTCATCAAATTCCTCTGCAATTTACAATATGTTACAATATGCTTTAGAAATGTTTGTGGTATAATGACCTACTTTCCGTTTGCTCCATCAGAGCTCAAGATAACTTTTGGAGTAATTGAGTTTTTACTCTAGGGTTTCTATTTTAATTGGCTTTTTACATTTTTCATTGGGTAACCAATATTTTTTCACTCATCTATTCATCACTCTATTGGGTTTTTCCCAAAATTAGTAAACATTTTTAGATTTAAAAAAAGAAAAGAAATAATGTTACAGATGTATATGACTGTTATAAAGATATAGGCTTGACTCAGAACTCCTTTGAATACATGCTGAAAAAGCTACACTAGGTATTTACGTGCGCTGTTTTTATACATTTGAGTTTTTCATTTAATTGAAAGTAATTGGGTTTTGAATATTTTTGGGGGGTATTTTACGCAAATACGCAGTTTATCTGTAGCTCTGCTCCATAATTTGATAGAAGACAGCATGGTTGAAATCACATGTTCAGCTACCAGATGTGATCCAGCCTTCATACCTTTGTACCAGTATTATTGAAATTTTTGTGTACATCCTTGCTATTTACAAAGTAAACAACACCCTTTGAAAATAAATCCGGGCTAGATTTAAGAAACTTGATTAACTTCCACCAGGTACATGTTGATAAGAAAACCAAGTCACCACACACAAAACTAGGTTTGCCCCAAACAAAACCAAGTTGCACCAAACAAAACCAAGTTGCACCAAACAAAACCAGGTTGCATCAAACAAAACCAGGTTGCCCCAAACAAAACCAAGTTGCACCAAACAAAACCAGGTTGCACCAAACAAAACCAAGTTGTACCAAACAAAACCAGGTTTCATCAACAAAACCAGGTTGCATTAAACAAAACCAAGTTGCACCAAACAAAACCAAGTTGCACCAAACAAAACCAAGTTGCACCAAACAAAACCAGGTTGCACCAAACAAAACCAAGTTGTACCAAACAAAACCAGGTTTCATCAACAAAACCAGGTTGCATTAAACAAAACCAAGTTGCATCAAACAAAACCAAGTTGCACCAAACAAAACCAAGTTGCACCAAACAAAACCAAGTTGTACCAAACAAAACCAGGTTGCATCAAACAAAACCAGGTTGCATCAAACAAAACCAAGTTGTACCAAACAAAACCAGGTTGCACCAAACAAAACTAGGTTGCACAAACAAAACTAGGTCGCCCCAAACAAATCAGGTTGCATCAAACAAAACCAAGTTGCACCAAACAAAACCAAGTTGTTCCAAACAAAACCAGGTTACCCAAAACAAAACCAAGTTGTACCAAACAAAACCAGGTTGCCCCAAACAAAACCAAGTTGCCCCAAACAAAACTAAGTTGCCCCAAACAAAACCAGGCTGCCCCAAACAAAACCAAGTTGCCCCAAACAAAACCAAGTTGCCCCAAACAAAACCAGGTTGCACCCTGGTCCCATAAATGTATCAAAGTTGAAAAGTAGGCAGGTCTGCTGCCAGTGTCACATACATTAATTGCTGTAAAACGTAACAGGAACATATGCACATAATGTTGAAGTACCCATATTTTGATGACATCAAACCCCCCAAAAGTATGACGAATTACACGTAACGCAGGGATTAGTGATGTAGTATGGTAAATAGACTTTTGAGGTAATGAGTGTGTTCAAAGATCTGTTTGGCTGGACAAATAAGGGTAAGTCAGAGACAAATTGGAATTTGTTACACGTAAATATTAGGTTGCATTTTTCAATAATAGGTTTCACTTTTGCATGTTTTATACAGCTGAATGGAGCCCTGTGAACATGGTAAAGTGTACATGAATGTTTGTGATCAAGTGTAATAGAGTAACAACATCCAGATTAACAGTTTGCATTTGAAATATGAATAAATAATGCCTCCAATATATTGCAACAAAAATTGTAGTAAGTTTATTTTCTGATTTTAATAAAATTCAATAACAAATATAATTGTGGTTCAGTTTCTAGTTGAATACTCAACTAATCAATTTCAAAATTCACTGGTGCTTTTTGTTCAATGGTAAAACTTCATTATGTCCTTGTTTTTGCTTTAATTATTGGTTCCAATCTCATTATCTGAACAATCTGTAAGAATCTGTGTATGTTACAGTCTATTAAAATTCAAACTGCACCCATACCTGTTTACAAAGCTAACCCTTCAGTTTAATATTTTAATTAAAGTATTTTAATTTTCAATTTTCTTTTTTAACTTGATCTGTCATGATGAATTTACTTAAAAATGAATCTGTAGAATTCTAAGTTCAAGCAGCAATGTTCGTAATGTCTATATCTCGAGTTTAGAGTATGTTATACAGTGTATGACCATAAAAGAATATGGCAGACACTTGCCCACACATATTGAAGCCATCTGCCCGGTTTAAAGGTGGAAATTGAAGTCAGAAGTAGTTTTTCCAGGTGAAAGAGGAAGTATTTCCCTGTAACATAGCTGTAGAGGTAAGTCAGTCACTGGGCTTGGTTGTCCTTGATGAGAACTGTAAAATTTGTTCTGTTTCTCATTGATTGGGGAAAAATCAATACCACTGACATGCAGCATATGGAGACATAATGTGGAAAACAGCCAATAAATATGGTTGTATCTTTGATTACATGAAACTTATAGTTATATTTCCAGTGGAGAAAAATATGATTTAAGAGGCATAGCAAGTTAGGATTTTTGACCACTGTGAATGAATACAAGAGGTAAGTGTGCTTCTTCCAGCCATGTGTCAGCACCATACCCGTGCTCGTGGGTTTCACCGAAGTGGTAAACGTCTGAGATCTGCATCACTTCGGGCTTTCCTCCCACATTAAGCTGACACGCCACGATATAACTGGAATATTGTTAAAAGCGGCGTTAAACCAAACTCACTCACTCACTCACTCTTCCAGCCATGTGTAGTTTATCCACTAATAGGCTTGTTGACAAATGCAGTTATTATTTCAATAAGTATATGCTATATATTTCTATAATACATCTATTGTCTTTCTGTTCAGATTACTCATTTTCATGGAGAATTGGTTGATTTTTTTCACAACAAAAGAATCAGTGATGAACCCTTATTATTTTATCATTTGAAGTTGATCTTAATACATGTGCAGTAAAAATTAAGTTTTAATGCTGGAAACTTTCTGAGCTTATTAGACTAAACAGAATTTTATTTCACCCTGGGTGTGAAAAAGTGGCTAAAGTCGCAAACAGCAATGCAGATCTTAATCCAAGGACTCTGGGTGCCTATTGGGCCATTCACTGTTCTGATAGTATTGTTATGGTACCCCCACTAATATTGTACATATACGGGTGGTGGGGTAGCCTATCGCTTGAAGCATTCACTCATCATGCCAAAGACCATCTTCCCGAGGCAAGAGAGTTAACAGACTTTATAAGTCCAGTTTCCACCCTTGCCGAAATAGGCTGGAATTCCTGGGGTCTATCGTAGCGCCACCAGTGGCTATTACGAGTTATGTCCCTTCTAAGCCTCTCCTTTAGACCACCATCAGATTCAACCTCTCGTATCACTTGCATTTGCTCCAAAAAAAACAGTGGCGCCCAGTCAAGACGATAATCGATAATCAAGGTCCATGTTGTGACAAAACGGATCTTACATCGCGCAATGCGTGAGCACCTTGATTAAAAACATGAAAACATTTGGAGAATATCTGTTGACAACGAGTTGGCGGTGCACATGCTTTGCAAATCCTGCAATCGACCGAAATCTGCACAACAGTTTACGAACCGGATTTCGATTTCTTTGCACGGTTTTGATAGGACTATACATTGACTCGTTTGTCCAGCCAAAATGTAACTCCATAATACCAGCCTAGTTCGGCAAGGGTAAAAACTGGACTTTTTTAGTCAGTTAACTCTCTTGCCTCGGAAAGATAGCCAAAGACGCAGGTATGGTACCCCACATTGGCCCAAGTATTGGTTTCGTATGCATCCTATTCACATGATTTATGTTATATTTGTTTGAAAAAAAATATGGGTGCAACCTTGTGCCTGTTTTACACGTTAACTGTGTTAAATATAGTATAACCCCAGCACAGTACTAGTACCACCCTCATATAGCTGGAATATTGCGAAGTGCGGTGTTAAACAACAAACAAAACTTCTTCTAGTTTAGAAGACTACATTCGTGGTGTAGAGGATAAAGCATTTGACCAGAGAGCGGAAGGTCTGGAGTTCGGTCCCCGGCCACGTCAAACCAAAAGACATTAAAAGATAGTACTTGTTAATTTAATTTAATACATGGTTGTTTCAATACAAAAAGTTTTAGTTATATTTTTAAATTTTATTTATTTTATTTTTTTCTGTTAGTTTTGGTATACGTTATAACTTTAATTTTGATGTAAAACAATGGCATTCAATGTAATTATCACAGCTGAGTTATATTCTGTATTTCCCGCCCTTCACACAGATTTAAAATGTCTATTTTTTTTTTTAACTTCTGTGTTATTATATAAATATATTAAATCTGCTTCCAAAATGTACCATTGTACACCAAAAAATATAAATTTATCATATGTATATATGTATAGGTGTGTATATGTATGTGTGAGTGTATGTAGGTATATGTGTTTGTGTGTAATACTGTATATATATATATATATGTATATGTATATGTGTGTGTTATTATATTTTCTCATTACTTGTATATAATTCCTACGCACTGTGCATTTTTTCTGCTCTATCATTATTCACATATTACATTGTAAAGAAATGTATATAGAAGGCCTCGTAAGTGTGTCACTTGTGCCTAATCCATTTGATTTTCCACAATAAAATATGTTTAAATCAAAATTAAATTAAATTAAGTTAAGAATATGTTTGGCACATTTTCCAATTAACAACTGCTCAAATGCACCTAGACCATGATTGATCTAGTCAAAGGCTCTCTTGAAGAGACAGGTTTTGAGTGCCTTTTTAAAGTTTGTCAGATTTTCTGTTTTTCTCGGATTGTTACCCTGCCTGGCACTGTCCATTAAGGACACAAAACAAGGACTGGTCGGCTCGGAGTCAGTATGCTGTGTCTGAGTGGGACACTCATGTTAGAATAGGTATCTCAGTTATCTTGCCCTATATCCCTGGCATCAGTCTGGACTGGAACAAGTGGACACACACAAAAATGCATGTCGCTATATAGTTGCAATAATCTTGGATGCGACATTAACCCCATTTCACATCATTTCACTAGTACAGACACCCCTACAGGCAGACAGGCACACGTGCATGCACACACACGCCAGTGCTAGACATTGGCGCTAGTCCTATAGTCCTTGCCAAACTGCCTAATAGTTAAGGTATAAAGTGAAATTTGCCCTTTTTAAGGGTTTTGCTACATGTTATCATTATAAGGTCCATTAGACTAAAACTGCCCAGAAATGGGCTTCATACATTCCCCCTCTCCCCTCCCCCCATCTTGTTTAAGAGGAAAAAAACCTTGGTTTAGCATGAACATATCAAAACCATAACACAACAATCATGATAATGCATTGATAGTTCAATTAGACAGTGACTCAGCACATGTTATGACTGATTACTTATCACTGATTAGTCATGGTAGAAAGTCCCATGGGGATTCCAGGATAGACAACATGTCAAGTATATTGCATGTGTATTGTGAGTGACTTGGTTGATTGCGAGTGACTTGGTTGATTGTGAGTGACTTGGTTGATTGTGAGTGACTTGGTTGATTGTGAGTGACTTGGTTGATTGCGTGTGACTTGGTTGATTGCGTGTGACTTGATTGATTGCGTGTGACTTGGTTGATTGCGTGTGACTTGATTGATTGCGTGTGACTTGGTTGATTGCGAGTGACTTGGTTGATTGCGAGTGACTTGGTTGATTGCGTGTGACTTGGTTGATTGCGTGTGACTTGATTGATTGCGTGTGACTTGGTTGATTGCGAGTGACTTGGTTGATTGCGAGTGACTTGGTTGATTGCGTGTGACTTGATTGATTGCGTGTGACTTGGTTGATTGCGAGTGACTTGGTTGATTGCGTGTGACTTGGTTGATTGCGTGTGACTTGATTGATTGCGTGTGACTTGGTTGATTGCGAGTGACTTGGTTGATTGCGAGTGACTTGGTTGATTGCGAGTGACTTGTGACTTGGTTGATTGCGTATGACTGTGGTCATAATGTCAAGCACTGGTTTGTCTTGTACAGTTCCCAGATTTACATCTACAAAGGGTGTCTTCAAAATAATGTATGTTTATTTATATATGTTGATTGCATGTGAAATGATTGTTATAGTGTGACTTGATTCATTGCGTGTGACTTGTGACTTGGTTGATTGCGTGTGACTTGGTTGATTGCGTGTGACTGTGGTCATAATGTCAAGCACTGGTTTGTCTTGTACAGTTCCCAGATTTACATCTACAAAGGGTGTCTTCAAAATAACGTATGTTTATTTATATATGTTGATTGCATGTGAAATGATTGTTATAGTGTGACTTGATTCATTGCGTGTGACTTGTGACTTGGTTGATTGCGTGTGACTTGGTTGATTGCGTGTGACTGTGGTCATAATGTCAAGCACTGGTTTGTTTTGTACAGTTCCCCGATTCAATCTACAAAGGGTGTCTTCAAAATAACGTATGTTTATTTATATATGTTGATTGCATGTGAAATGATTGTTATAGTGTGACTTGATTCATTGCGTGTGACTTGTGACTTGGTTAATCGCGTGTGACTTGGTTGATTGCGTGTGACTGTGGTCATAATGTCAAGCACTGGTTTGTCTTGTACAGTTTCCAGATTTACGTCTACAAAGGGTGTCTTCAAAATAACGTATGTTTATTTATATATGTTGATTGCATGTGAAATGATTGTTATAGTGTGACTTGATTCATTGCGTGTGACTTGTGACTTGGTTGATTGCGTGTGACTTGGTTGATTGCGTGTGACTGTGGTCATAATGTCAAGCACTGGTTTGTCTTGTACAGTTCCCCGATTCAATCTACAAAGGGTGTCTTCAAAATAACGTATGTTTATTTATATATGTTGATTGCATGTGAAATGATTGTTATAGTGTGACTTGATTCATTGCGTGTGACTTGTGACTTGGTTAATCGCGTGTGACTTGGTTGATTGCGTGTGACTGTGGTCATAATGTCAAGCACTGGTTTGTCTTGTACAGTTTCCAGATTTACGTCTACAAAGGGTGTCTTCAAAATAACGTATGTTTATTTATATATGTTGATTGCATGTGAAATGATTGTTATAGTGTGACTTGATTCATTGCGTGTGACTTGTGACTTGGTTGATTGCGTGTGACTTGGTTGATTGCGTGTGACTGTGGTCATAATGTCAAGCACTGGTTTGTCTTGTACAGTTCCCCGATTCAATCTACAAAGGGTGTCTTCAAAATAACGTATGTTTATTTATATATGTTGATTGCATGTGAAATGATTGTTATAGTGTGACTTGATTCATTGCGTGTGACTTGTGACTTGGTTAATCGCGTGTGACTTGGTTGATTGCGTGTGACTGTGGTCATAATGTCAAGCACTGGTTTGTCTTGTACAGTTTCCAGATTTACGTCTACAAAGGGTGTCTTCAAAATAATGTATGTTTATTTATATATGTTGATTGCATGTGAAATGATTGTTATAGTGTGACTTGATTCATTGCGTGTGACTTGTGACTTGGTTGATTGCGTGTGACTTGGTTGATTGCGTGTGACTGTGGTCATAATGTCAAGCACTGGTTTGTCTTGTACAGTTCCCCGATTCAATCTACAAAGGGTGTCTTCAAAATAACGTATGTTTATTTATATATGTTGATTGCATGTGAAATGATTGTTATAGTGTGACTTGATTCATTGCGTGTGACTTGTGACTTGGTTAATCGCGTGTGACTTGGTTGATTGCGTGTGACTGTGGTCATAATGTCAAGCACTGGTTTGTCTTGTACAGTTTCCAGATTTACGTCTACAAAGGGTGTCTTCAAAATAACGTATGTTTATTTATATATGTTGATTGCATGTGAAATGATTGTTATAGTGTGACTTGATTCATTGCGTGTGACTTGTGACTTGGTTGATTGCGTGTGACTTGGTTGATTGCGTGTGACTGTGGTCATAATGTCAAGCACTGGTTTGTCTTGTACAGTTCCCCGATTCAATCTACAAAGGGTGTCTTCAAAATAACGTATGTTTATTTATATATGTTGATTGCATGTGAAATGATTGTTATAGTGTGACTTGATTCATTGCGTGTGACTTGTGACTTGGTTAATCGCGTGTGACTTGGTTGATTGCGTGTGACTGTGGTCATAATGTCAAGCACTGGTTTGTCTTGTACAGTTTCCAGATTTACGTCTACAAAGGGTGTCTTCAAAATAATGTATGTTTATTTATATATGTTGATTGCATGTGAAATGATTGTTATAGTGTGACTTGATTCATTGCGTGTGACTTGTGACTTGGTTGATTGCGTGTGACTTGGTTGATTGCGTGTGACTGTGGTCATAATGTCAAGCACTGGTTTGTCTTGTACAGTTCCCCGATTCAATCTACAAAGGGTGTCTTCAAAATAACGTATGTTTATTTATATATGTTGATTGCATGTGAAATGATTGTTATAGTGTGACTTGATTCATTGCGTGTGACTTGTGACTTGGTTAATCGCGTGTGACTTGGTTGATTGCGTGTGACTGTGGTCATAATGTCAAGCACTGGTTTGTCTTGTACAGTTTCCAGATTTACGTCTACAAAGGGTGTCTTCAAAATAACGTATGTTTATTTATATATGTTGATTGCATGTGAAATGATTGTTATAGTGTGACTTGATTCATTGCGTGTGACTTGTGACTTGGTTGATTGCGTGTGACTTGGTTGATTGCGTGTGACTGTGGTCATAATGTCAAGCACTGGTTTGTCTTGTACAGTTCCCCGATTCAATCTACAAAGGGTGTCTTCAAAATAACGTATGTTTATTTATATATGTTGATTGCATGTGAAATGATTGTTATAGTGTGACTTGATTCATTGCGTGTGACTTGTGACTTGGTTAATCGCGTGTGACTTGGTTGATTGCGTGTGACTGTGGTCATAATGTCAAGCACTGGTTTGTCTTGTACAGTTTCCAGATTTACGTCTACAAAGGGTGTCTTCAAAATAACGTATGTTTATTTATATATGTTTCCAACATGAGATAAGGGACCTTATGGGTGAAAATTACATTTTGACTTCTTATTATATTTTAAAGCTTCAGTATCGTAGGACCACAAAATAGCAATTCATACGCTTCAATTAATATTATTACAGACTCATTACATTCGGACTCAGTTTCTGCAAAGTTCCATTTTCAGACTTATAACTATTTATGTATTGATTGCAGTGTTTATATATAATGTCTGATAAATTGACATGTTTTGAATTTTTTTCTTTTTTTTCTTTACGAACTAACGGGTGAAAACTTAGATGTTTTTGTACAGTCCGCACATGTGTCTTTATGACGTCACAGCACAATTGTATCCTGGCACCCATAAGGTCCCTTTTCCCCTGGTGGGTCACATATTTATATGTGGGCAAAACAGGCTAAACTCAAAGGTTTGACTTACCCAAACTTGATTATTTACTATGTTTACAGACTCCTCAGACATGGTGATATGGCTGAAGTATTGATTACTCAGAGCAAAACAACATACGCTTATTGAATTGTAAACCCTCACTCTGCATGAAGACCTGGACTCGTGAAGATCCGGGTTAGAACAGGTCTTCAGCAACCCATGCTTGTCATAAGAGGTTTTAATGCTTGTTGTAAGAGGCGACTAACGGATTGGGTGGGCAGGCTCACTGACAGGGTGCATGTCATCTTATTCCAATTGCTTGGATCTATGCTCATGATATCAATCACTGGATTGTCTGGTCCAGACCCAAATATTTTACAGACTGACATCATAGAGCTGGAATATTGCTGAGTGCGGCGTAAACAACATCCAAACAAATGACTATCTGACGACCCTCCACAGAAGATTATATCAGATTGACCCTGAGCTAGCTTTGACTGCCCAATTGAAATAGAGGAAGATTAGGTTCTTGAGCCAGTCAGATGTCAGCTTTGTAAAATGATTCAGTTTAAATTGTTTACTACCTCGATCTGAAAAGTTTGATTTTTACACAAGAAGACCCACACAGAAGAGTATTCCTTCGTTGGTACTCCCTTTAGGGTGTGGGTGGAGATGCCATGGCTGTCAGATATAACAGGGTGAATAAAATACCAACAATATAATGGCACAGCCTTTATCATTTACATTCAGAACCAACTGATTTACTTCATTTTCAAGACACAGAAATCAGACATGCAGGCCTGAATGCTTCAAGAGTTCGAAACTAGAGGGTTTTGGGGGGCCTCAGAGGTTTCCCATGTATAGTGTTTGAATCTAGGGATACCCTAAATTTGATTTGTAAACCCGAAGCGTATTTATGTTGAAACTTGGAAACACCAATGTACATGGTGAGGAAATAGTCATGTGAGTATTCATAAGGTGTGGATAGGCAGTTTGCTTTGTAGAACCAACCAGGGAATTACATTAGTATTTGAGTGGAAAAAATATGAAATGAAATGAAATATTTTACTCATAAAATTCCCACAAACTTCAGTCAGACAACCACATTGGCATCTTTGTAAAGTTACCAGACCAGATAGAATGTTGCCAGTTCAGAATTGTCTAGACAACTGAACAGAAGTAACAAAAGGGTAAACATCCGAACAGTACTGTTTTATGTCAGTTCTCAGAAAAAAATAACAATCAACTGGCGGATTGTCAACTTAGTAAGTCTAACTCATTGAAATTATATTTAGATATAATGTGCTTAATCATGTTAATGTTTACAGATGATTTACCTCTTACACTGAATTAACACTCAAATGTTAAGGTAACTTAGTGAAAACTAATAATAGTCTGACATTCGGGCGTGCAACTTTCCAAAACTGACCACCCGTGGAGCAAGCAGGTATTATACACACTAAATTTGTCAAGGATTCCTTACTAAGTTCCTATTTCCTATTCCTTTAGGAAAAAAGGTAATTTTGTCCAAATTTGAAATTTTTTTAAAAGTGTATATTTTCATAAATTCAAGAGTATTTTATCATTTCATTCAATGCAAACTAAACATAGCAGCCTCTTCTTGTTTATCGGTTGTTCTCCGTGAACTGCATGTCACCTCTGCCAAGCAATGACATTAGTTAGTACTTTAATAACATGACATTGCAAATTGTGAATTCTAATTTGGGAACAGTCACTGCAGTGTTCCCGTTTACCTATACCTTATAAATCTTTCTGGTTGAACAAAGAAGCCGGTGATATTCATATAAGTACATTTTTTTAACAAAGTCTGTTTGTCTGTTACCTGCAGGGTTTCCCCTTGTCTATTTCTAGGTTAAATATCCATTTGTAGTGACTTCGTCTCGAAATATTTTTTAAAAATGAGTGAAAATTGTGACTGAAGTTTGTGTGAATGACGTAAAGATCTAACTAAGTTACTTCAGAGATGACATCTTTGCAATGAATATGATGTTGAAAGAATTAAAACCAAATAATTTTCATACATTTTTTTATTTGTTGAAAGTTATGACTGGCCAAAATTAGGGGGTTCTGGTAATTTCTAGAGTTTCAAAAGACAGCAGGAACACTGAAACTTGGGGCCGAACATTGGCCTCTGAGCTAGTCCAGACAAATCTGTGTCAAGTGTCGTGTTCCACCAGTGAATTTGCCTGAGATAAATGGCATTAGGACGTTTGCAGGATTTTATCAACATTTGACAGAACATTCTTCCAAATCATTACCATGCCTTATTAAAAACATTTCAGATCCTTTTGGAGATTAAATAGTCAATGTCCTTGAAAATGAACAAATTTGAAATCCTGTTCATGGATATGTTGAGAGTTGAAAACTGTTCCAGACTTGAATGCGCACAACCTGCTTTTCTGTGTTAATTATATATGCATTTTGAAGCATGCATGATGGCATGCAGCATGTGTGCACATAAGGATGCAATGATTACACTGCATGACACACTTTCAATGTTCATCAGCAGGGTTTTATCCCCTGAACACATCATTTGTAAGCCAGTTAGATCCTCTGGTTGAAAGAGAGCAAAGGGTGGTGTTTGCGACCATGTGTGATATATATTAAGACAGTCATGCTGACACACTCAGACAGGTAGACAGTAAGGTAGGTGTGTGACAATGTACCTGTGTCGAGATGTGTGATATATATTAAGACAGTCGTGCTGACACACTCAGACAGGTAGACAGTAAGGTAGGTGTGTGACAATGTACCTGTGTTGAGATGTGTGATATCTATTAAGACAGTCATGCTGACACACTCAGACAGGTAGACAGTAAGGTAGGTGTGTGACAATGTACCTGTGTCGAGATGTGTGATATCTATTAAGACAGTCATGCTGACACACTCAGACAGGTAGACAGTAAGGTAGGTGTGTGACAATGTACCTGTGTCGAGATGTGTGATATATATTAAGACAGTCATGCTGACACACTCAGACAGGTAGACAGTAAGGTAGGTGTGTGACAATGTACCTGTGTCGAGATGTGTGATATATATTAAGACAGTCATGCTGACACACTCAGACAGGTAGACAGTAAGGTAGGTGTGTGACAATGTACCTGTGTCGAGATGTGTGATATCTATTAAGACAGTCATGCTGACACACTCAGACAGGTAGACAGTAAGGTAGGTGTGTGACAATGTACCTGTGTCGAGATGTGTGATATATATTAAGACAGTCATGCTGACACACTCAGACAGGTAGACAGTAAGGTAGGTGTGTGACAATGTACCTGTGTCGAGATGTGTGATATATATTAAGACAGTCGTGCTGACACACTCAGACAGGTAGACAGTAAGGTAGGTGTGTGACAATGTACCTGTGTCGAGATGTGTGATATATATTAAGACAGTCGTGCTGACACACTCAGACAGGTAGACAGTAAGGTAGGTGTGTGACAATGTACCTGTGTCGAGATGTGTGATATCTATTAAGACAGTCGTGCTGACACACTCAGACAGGTAGACAGTAAGGTAGGTGTGTGACAATGTACCTGTGTCGAGATGTGTGATATATATTGAGACAGTCATGCTGACACACTCAGACAGGTAGACAGTAAGGTAGGTGTGTGACAATGTACCTGTGTCGAGATGTGTGATATATATTAAGACAGTCATGCTGACACACTCAGACAGGTAGACAGTAAGGTAGGTGTGTGACAATGTACCTGTGTCGAGATGTGTGATATATATTAAGACAGTCATGCTGACACACTCAGACAGGTAGACTGTAAGGTAGGTGTGTGACAATGTACCTGTGTCGAGATGTGTGATATATATTGAGACAGTCGTGCTGACACACTCAGACAGGTAGACAGTAAGGTAGGTGTGTGACAATGTACCTGTGTCGAGATGTGTGATATATATTAAGACAGTCATGCTGACACACTCAGACAGGTAGACAGTAAGGTAGGTGTGTGACAATGTACCTGTGTCGAGATGTGTGATATATATTAAGACAGTCATGCTGACACACTCAGACAGGTAGACAGTAAGGTAGGTGTGTGACAATGTACCTGTGTCGAGATGTGTGATATCTATTAAGACAGTCGTGCTGACACACTCAGACAGGTAGACAGTAAGGTAGGTGTGTGACAATGTACCTGTGTCGAGATGTGTGATATATATTAAGACAGTCGTGCTGACACACTCAGGGAATTCCGGCTGGGAGAAGGTCCCTAGCAACCAATGCTGGTCGTAGGAGGCCACCCTGTGGGAATTCCGGGTTAGAGAAGGTCCCTAGCAACCTATGCTGGTCGTAAGAGGCCACCCTGTGGGAATTCCGGGTTAGAGAAGGTCCCTAGCAACCAATGCTGGTCGTAAGAGGCTACCCTGTGGGAGTTCTGGGTTAGAGAAGGTCTCCCCAGCAACCAATGCTGGTCTTTAGAGGCTACCCAGTGGGAATTCCGGGTTAGAGAAGGTCTCGAGCAACCAATGCTGGTCGTAAGAGGCTACCCTGTGGGAATTCCGGGTTAGAGAAGGTCTCCCCAGCAACCAATGCTGGTCTTTAGAGGCTACCCTGTGGGAATTCCGGGTTAGAGAAGGTCTCCCCAGCAACCAATGCTGGTCTTTAGAGGCTACCCTGTGGGAATTCCGGGTTAGAGAAGGTCTCGAGCAACCAATGCTGGTCGTAAGAGGCTACCCTGTGGGAATTCCGGGTTAGAGAAGGTCTCCCCAGCAACCAATGCTGGTCTTTAGAGGCTACCCTGTGGGAATTCCGGGTTAGAGAAGGTCTCGAGCAACCAATGCTGGTCGTAAGAGGCTACCCTGTGGGAATTCCGGGTTAGAGAAGGTCTCCCCAGCAACCAATGCTGGTCTTTAGAGGCTACCCTGTGGGAATTCCGGGTTAGAGAAGGTCTCGAGCAAACAATGCTGGTCGTAAGAGGCTACCCTGTGGGAATTCCGGGTTAGAAAAGGTCTCCCCAGCAACCAATGCTGGTCTTTAGAGGCTACCCTGTGGGAATTCCGGGTTAGAGAAGGTCTCGAGCAACCAATGCTGGTCGTAAGAGGCTACCCTGTGGGAATTCCGGGTTAGAGAAGGTCTCGAGCAACCAATGCTGGTCGTAAGAGGCCACCCTGTGGGAATTCCGGGTTAGAGAAGGTCTCGAGCAAACAATGCTGGTCGTAAGAGGCCACCCTGTGGGAATTCCGGGTGGTAATATATATGGTCGTAAGACGCATTCTTATGTTTCAGGTGGTCAGGCTTGTTGATGTGGTTAATTGCATGTCATCACACCAAGACAGCAGGGGTCATTGCTCACAACACATACAAACAGTAAATCCAATCAAAGGACTCTTCTGTAGATATTCTGTAAGAATTGAAACTTGTCGCGTATGTTGATTCACTTGCAACATCATCTAAAATTACAAACATGAGGCACATGGCCTATTATCTTGTAAGCTTGCATCTAAGCATTTGCTTTGATAAAAAAAGAACCTTCTGCTCAGTTACCAGTTGCTGTCCAACAATCGATGGGTGCATGGAGGAGTTACTTCAAGTCCATGTTAGTTTGTCACTTGTGAACATATGTGACTGGTGCTGTGCGTCAGGAGACACATCATTGTGCATACATTCAGTGATGGCCCATCTCCATTGTTTTATCGTATTATCAGAAGGTGGGAAGCGAAACAGCTGGGTCCGTCGATGAAGGGGAAGGACCAGTGATGAGGCATTCCTATGTATGCGGGTGCATGTGTGACATCCATGTATCTGCCCTTGTTCTTCTGTGACACTGTGTGATGTTTTCAGACTCGGCATTCCATGAGACTTCTGCTTGGATGCTGCACATGGAAAGGCTAATTTCGCAGGCGGTGGAAGCAGTTACATCGTCACTGTCTCAGACCTCCTCCGAAAATGTCAGCCCCATCAAAGTGCCCATTCCCCACCATCCCCTCCATCTGCTGGGCTCATACGGGGGAGGCAAGAGGTCTGACGACTGCTTTCTTCTTCCAAGGTGAGAACCACTTTACATTGTTCCAAAGTTCACTTTTAACAGAGGTGCCAGCCAGTATGGGTGAAATCATTACAATATATGAACCAAATTCCACTGATGCGATTTAGTGAAATATAATTTCAAGTTTGGTCGAAAAATATTTGCTTTTAATTTGACTAGATACTGACCTTGCTATTTAATGTCTTGTACAAGCATTAATAATCAATTAATCAGTTGATAACTTTTGTTTTAACTTGTGATGGGAAGGTTTGCGGAATCTGGCATGTTTAGATGATAAAATTTGAACAAAACCATATTGTATGGTCAGATATGCAAATAATGATTTCTAAGTTTTTATAACTAATTTGAGGCACCAATTATGCCAGGTATTGCTAACTGCCTTGGTTGGGCATCTCTGCTTAATGACAATGTCTTCGCCTTCTGTTGCTTCCAAGGCTCCTAAGTCCGAAGGTCTGAGTGAGCGTATGTTATTATACCCCCGTTTACGAAGTAAGTCGGGGGTATATAGCGTTTCGTTTGTCCGTCCTTCTGTCCGTCCGTCCGTCCGTCCGTCCGTTTCCATGGAAACATTAAGAAACTTAAACTTTTAGGGTGGGTGTTTTGTACGGCCTATATCTTTTTAACTATGCACCCTAGCTTCACCAAACGTTCTACACACATTTACCACAATGAGTACCTGTGCCTTTTGCTAGTTTGAAGATTCTGAATTTTTTAATTTTTGCCGTTTCCTTGGAAACATCAGAAACTTAAACTTTTAGGGTGGGTGTTTTGTATGGCCCATAACTTTTTAACTATGCACCCTAGCTTCACCAAACGTTCTACACACATTTACCACAATGAGTACTTGAGCCTTTTGCTAGTTTGAAGATTCTGAACTTTTTTATTATCCCCCGCCGCGCGAAAGCGCGAAGCGGGGGATATAGTATTCACGACCGTCCGTACGTCCGTCCGTCCGTCCGTCCGTCCCACCTGTTTGTTGCCGCGATATCTCAAGAACTAAACACTGGATTGTCTTCATATTTGGAACTATGGTGTATATACAGACACCGCAGACACCAGTCGGTTTTGGTGACCTTGACCCCATTTTCAAGGTCACAGCAGGCAAATCTGCTTTTGGAGTTGGAAAACGGTGTTGCCGCGATATCTCAAGAACTAAACACTGGATTGTCTTCATATTTGGAACTATAGTGTATATACAGACTCCGCAGACACCAGTCGGTTTTGGTGACCTTGATCCCATTTTCAAGGTCACAGCAGGCAAATCTGCTTTTAGAGTTGGAAAACGGTGTTGCCGCGATATCTCAAGAACTAAACCTCTCGATTGTCTTCATATTTGGAACTATGGTGTATATACAGACACCGCAGACACCAGTCGGTTTTGGTGACCTTGACCCCATTTTCAAGGTCACAGCAGGCAAATCTGCTTTTGGAGTTAGAAAACGGTGTTGCCGCGATATCTCAAGAACTAATCGCTGGATTGTCTTCATATTTGGAACTATAGTGTATATACAGACACCGCATACACCTGTCAGATTTGGTGACCTTGACCCCATTTTCAAGGTCACAGCAGGCAAATCTGTTTTTGGAGTTGGAAAACGGTGTTGCCACAATATCTCAAGAACTAATCGCTGGATTGTCTTCATATTTGGTACTATGGTGTATATGGCGGGGGATATTTCGTCACTCTGTGACAAATGCTTGTTTTTGCTGTTTCCATGGACACATTATAAAACTTAAACTTTTAGGGTGGGTGTTTTGTACGGCCCATATCTTTTTAACTATGCATCCTAGCTTCATCAAGCCTGCTAAACACATTAACCACAATGAGTACTTGTGCCTTTTGCTAATTTGAAGATTCTGAATTTTTTTATTTTTGCCGTTTCCATGGAATCATGGTGAAACATAAATTTTGGGTAGAGTTTTTGAACGATCTATGGTTACAATATTATGTATCCTAGCTTCAGCAAACTTGCTACATTAACCACTATGATTGTTTTTTTATCTTTTATAAGATTCTGAAAGTTTTCTCTTTTGCTGTTTTCATGGAAACATGATGGAATTTAGAAATTTTGATGACTGGTTTTGTATAGCTAATATATTTTCCAAAATTGTTTCCACTCATGTAGATCATCATAAGTATCTGTGTTTTGTGTTAGTTTGAATTTATGAATTCTTTACCATATCTGTTAAGGCTAGCTGGAAATTATTAATTTATTGATTTTCTTATATGATATTGTTCCATTTTTTATGTGTTTTTATATCAACAATTTTTGGTCCTTTTGATAATTATTCTTATGTAACCCCTCAATCAAATTTGTATTCAAAGGTGTTAATGGTGATCACCTTCCTCGTAGTGAACACTGGTAACATGGGAGATTTGGGGGGGGTCAATTGTCACTGGAACTCAATCTTAGTTTTTAAAACATTGAAGTTAAAATCAGTTAGAAATATGTAATATTTCATTAATTAACAAACTATTTACTATTTGTTGTTGACCAGAGGGGATAACGGGGGTATGTGAGCTTTGCTCACTTCTTTCTTGTTGTTCATTGCGCTATGAAATGGATTCCTTCACTTCTGGGAGTCCAGATTGCTAGATGCAGATATTTGTCATCAGAACAGATACCTTAATCCACCCAACTCCTTGAAGATCCGGGTAAAATAGGCCTTCATCAACCCATGCTTGCCGTGAGAGGTGACTATGCTTGTTGCAAGAGGTGACTATCGGGATTGTATGGTCAGGCTCGCTGACTTGGTTGATGCATGTCATCGTATCCCAGTTGTATGGATCGATACTCATGATGTCTATCACTGGATTGTCTTCCAGACTCTATTAATGACAGCCCGCAATCATATAGCTAGAATATTGCTGAGTGCAGCTTTAAACACTGTATCCACCCTTGTCTTAAAGGGACACATTTTGCTGCCATTTTTTGTTAGCATTGGGCAAGACAATTTAATGATTATCGTACAGGTCTTTAGACACGGAGCTATTTAATGAGAGTTGTTAGTAATTTATGGTGCAGTGATTTAGATCATAAACTTAGTAACCAGATGGGAAAGGTGTTGTCTGAATTACCTGATTCTGTCTTGCCAACTGATCCCAAACAATTCTCCCTTTAAATCAGTTTTTAAACCATTTTTTTGTTTACTGGTAATACTACTTCAGAGGTAATATAATGAATTTTTTTAAACTTATCCTATCTCACACTATGTATTCTTCTTTCTTCTTTCGATGCTGAGTGGAAACGTGTGTGTGAAATAAAGGTTTCCAGCTTCTAAAGTTAATTTTCCCTCTCATACCTCACATCGCCACGGTCACCTCCCAGATCTGGGTCATGCGTGCTATGCATGCTTGTTGACCTTCTTGCACTGATCACATGTCTATTCCAGTCAACCCATTCTCTTTCAAATTGCCACGCAGTGGTAACGTATTGTTATTACAAGGAATCCATTTTGGTTTTTCAAACTGTACCTGCATAAATGTCGGCGTCGGGTGTCAGATCGTCTCTCTAAGACTGCAGAAAAATCCACGTTAAAAAGGTCGGCCCGATCACCGTCACCGGCAGGCCATGATACTAGGGATCCCACTGGTTCCATGATCTCGTTAGATGATGACGGAATCTCTGACTCTTTTCTCACAGGTGACATGTCTAAGGTCTCCACAAATCCACCTTCAAAGCCAAACCTACTGTCGACATCCCGAGTGTCCTCTTGTTAGACACGAGTGTAGATGACCGGCTTACTTCAGCCAAAGTATCGAATCCGACTGAGGTTCAGACTTTCGTCTCGTCGTGTTCTACGACTAACTTGGAGCTTGCTCCTGTTTTACTTTTGGAGGGTACACATAGTACTGGTACCTCAGGCAACCCTACAAGTTCGGTCCGTCGTTCAAAATCTCCCATTCAACGATCTTTGCAAGATCGATCCTTTCAAGACCAGGAGTCGTATGACAACTCATCAGATCAAGGCTCACGAACCTCCCATTCCCGAAAGGATTCACAAGACGATAGACATTCATCCCCGGATCAACAAGCATCGACAGTCACTGCACTTTATTCAGTGAAATCATCTGGGCATTGGCATTCACACTGGGACAAACAGACTTCTCACTCTCGACATTGAGATGATTCGCTGGATCACCCACCATCGTAGGTTCCTTGTACTTCCGAACCTCGAACCTTGTCAAACATCCAAACTTCGTCAAACCTCTGAACATCGCCGTACTCCCGAGGTGTGACTGTCGGACAAGCAAAAGAAATCTGAACCTCATTGAACCTCTGACGTTCCACGAAGATCGTCGAACCATCGTTATATGCCCACCTGTCCATCCCCACATCATATTTCCTTAGTCCATATGCTCTTGAAAGAGAATGAGTTGACTGGGATAGACACGTGATCAGTGCAAGTAGGTCAGCCAGCATGCATAGCGCGCATGACCCAGATCTGGGAGGTGACCGTGGCTATGTGAGGTATGACAGGGTTAATTCACTTTAGAAGCTGGAAACCTTTATTTCAGACACGGCTCCACTCAGGATCGAAAAAGAAAGAAGAATGCATAGTGAGATATAAGTTTATAAATAAACAATTTATGATAAAATTTTCAACACTTTTTTACAAATATTAGCCTCCTTCTTCAATACCAGAGAGAGAAATGGCTGTTGGTCCAAGGTTGTATCAATGGTCTTAGTATTGCTTATTATAAGATTTAGCTGTCTGATTGGTGAGGCTGACAAATCCAACATCGTAAGGCAGTTTGTGATGTCACAATTGATACTGACATTTGGAGTGGCTACTGTCTTTTCACTAAAGTAATGTTAGAAACCTCCTATAAATGCAATGCCTGAGTGATCCGCCTCATTTATTACATAATAACAAATGATTTGCAGCCATGTGTGTTGCACAGAAGCAATGAAAACATGGGAAATAGGGAATGTAAGGCAGTAGTTTATCGAACAAGTAGACATCGCATTGATATAGCTTATAAAAGGGATATATCCTCCTCGGTGACCTCATTTACATATTTATGGGATCGTTATACCAAGTTTACCGATTGGGTTATTGCATAAGTAACACTACCCATTATGTAATGAAAAGATTCATGATCAGGAAACACTATCGGCTAATAATCGTCATGTAACTTGCGAGCTCGTAATGAAATACAGTTTAAGTGTCAATACTGAAGTGTACAGGATTTTATGAGCTGCATGAATTATTCTGGAAGAAATCAAACGGCATATGATGCTCACGTCCATGTGTGAAGAGATGCACACACCTGTCGCTAAATCTGAAGCCGATTGATTGCAGTTTGAATCTCAACACATAAAAACACAATCTAGTCATTCTGTTTCGATATGTATTGTGAAGTATATTGTTTTCATCAACTGCAGGGCGAGAAATTGACGTCAATCTGTTTTAAGTCTGAGACCAGTAAACTGCAGGGACTAAAGACACTTCCTTGTGGACTTCATAACAAGTGTACCATTTTTTGTTTGTTTGCTTATTGTTTAACGTCGCAGCAATATTCAAGCTAATAATCGACCAGACCAGGCAATCCAGTGATTGACATCATGAGCATCGATCCACATAATTGGGACATGATGACATGCATCAACCAAGTCAGTAAGTTTGACCACCCGATCCCGTAAGTTGCCTCTTAGGACAAGCATAGTCGACTTTTACGGCAAGCATGGGTTGCCAAAGACCTATTCTATCCCGGATCTTCACGGTTCAGTTAGATTGATACCAACTCAGATAGGAGACAAGCAAAAATACAACTTAACCAGATCTGTACAATAGATGGTCTGTGGGCTGAATCTTATCTTAATCTTAGGGTAGTCTAAATTCAATTATCATATATTCATCCTCACACCCCTACATTTGTTTTGACTGCAATATAATGAAATGGATAACAAGATGAATACTGGAAAAGAAACAGCTTTTTACACCCCCTGGTGATTCCAAGATAAAACAACTTTGTACTTTGCTGGGTTGGGGTGGGCTGGGTGGGGTAACTTGGGTACTTGGGTTGGCTGGGTACTGAGTAGGTCCCGGGTAACCTGCGGACTACCCGGGCCCGACACGTTAGTCACATGATTATATTGTTTATGGCAAAAATTATCTAGAACACTATGGTTACACTACAAGTGACAAATGTTCACATTTCTTTCTGACTTTGCACACATTCCTTCTGACTATATATGTTTGCATAAAGATAAAACTTCAGTCAACTTCAGTGTATGCATGACCATGTCGGTTTTTACGTATATCTAAATACATTTTGACAAGAGTACGGTCAAACGTTTCCAAATCGGACATTTTGTACCTATTTCTTGAAACCTACAGTGGGTACCCGGGTAGGGTCAGGTAACAGGGGTAGGGTACCCAGGTAGTAAGTTTGGACTCGTCCCTGCCCTTAGTACCAAATTGTGTATCAATACAGGATATCTTGTTTATTTGTCAATATTTTCACCAACACAATCCTAATTAAATTTTCAGGGAGTCATCTTTGACTTCCTATTTTTTGGGTCAGTACAAGTTCCAACGAAATACACTCAGGGGACACAAACTGTTCATGTTTCCATAATAATGTATTTAAGTCATAGTGTTAATTTTTGCTATAAACATGTTGTAGGTTAAAGGTTCAGCTTATGCATGACTCTCCAGCTTGTGTAGTGAGTTATGATGACTCCCAGTTTTCATAAGCTGGTTAATACACTGAACACAGTGTCACAATTTATACTGTATCATTGTGGACCTATCTGTGGTTTTCTGTTTCAAAACCGCCTCTGTCGTCTAGTGGTAGAGCGTCTGCCCGGAGAGTGTAAGGTCAGGGTTTTGATCCCCGGCCGCATTGTCATACCAAAAGATGTTAAAAGATTGTACTTATGTTGTTACTCTGGGTGTCGCTCGGCATTTACCCTTAGACTGCATGTCACAGCAATAGTTGCGCAGGCCTACCAAATACGGCAGTGCGTGTCGAAGGAAACTCGAACATTGCATGCCCATATTCAGCAGAGGCGTGTCAATTACCATTGGATTAGAGGTCAGAAAAAATGACATAATCCGACTGACAGAATCACCTGCTTTACAATGATTATCTAAATTTGACTGATTTTTAATCAAGATATTGTAGATTGAAAATTACCGTTACTTACGAAAGTATGTCTCATTGAAAATGGTGGCAGTTTTGGCATCAGTGCAACATGTTCAGGTCAACAGTTGCACAACATACTTCTGGCGATGTGGCCGTGCCTAAAAATGTGAAAATATGATCAACCATGACGATATACTGAAGTTTGCGTCATCGAGCCAAAACCTGGATTTGGAGAGAATTTGTCATTAAAACTTAATCTTATATTTAGTGCAGGAATTCGCATTCAAAGAATTGGCTATGCCCCAACTGCAAAATGACACATACTTCCATCATTAAGTCAAGTAAACATCACTGCATATTTGTTTGGACAGGAATATAAAGTACATAAAAAAAACCTCAGATCTAATCAGAAAAAAATATGGAAATAACTTGTTTGAGATCCGTACCCCATGAAACTGAAATCCTGGATTCCCTATATATATATTGTAAGCATCCAATTCCAACAAAAATATTTAAAATATGTGTGTATATTATGGGATAATTGTCATTTGAAAGCTAATAACATTTACATCAATATTTATGAATTTCTGTTCATTTTCAACTTTTTAAGGAATTATTATCATCAGCTGTTCATTTCATTGATATGCGGGAGACAGTTTGCATTTATCAGATTTTGAGGTTGAAAAGACGGTTGACAGTCATGATGTTTATGAGCTACATTTGAATGATTAAGTCACATTTTTCAGTTTTTATGGACAATCTTGAAGCAAAAGCATCGTAGCATGTTCCAAACGCTTATCCAACTTTCGGGTTAAAAAATTGTAATTGTTGCACAGTGGACATTTTTGCAGGAGGGTACGTTTGTGAAATCTCTTCCAACAGTGATGCCTTATCTAAAGGCAAATTTCATCTAAAATATGATCGTTTGTGATTTGAAATTTACATATTTTAATGGAGAAAGGGTAGAATGAATATCCATATTGTTTGTGTTTTGTTTTCATTCCAAACTCCCTAATATTTTGACTATTAGGACGTTGGTGTTTTGATGTTCAAGCCCTGCCACGCGAATACCATGTGATCAAAATTTGCAATTGTTTTGAAACTTTACCTGTGATGTTTTTTTCTTGATTTTTGGTAGGATTTAAATGAGGAAAATGATATGTTTTAAATACTTTGATAATAAATATGGGGAACATTAAAAGGACCTGTACTGACTGAATATTATGAAGCCCAGCATCTGATCGAAGATGTTATATCTCTCTCTCTCTCTCTCTCTCTCTCTCTCTCTCTCTCTCTTACATAATGACAATAAAATAGTTAATTATTCAATTATTCAATTATTCACAGGGGGCACAGGTGGCACAGTCGTCTAAGGCGCCACGATTCGCTGTGCAGAGTTGCGTCCCTTGGGCACGCCAGAAACCTATGATTGTGGGTTCGAATCTCGGTTCGCCCCGATTATGTTTCTAGGTTTGTCAGCACCATACCCGTGCTCGTGGGTTTCACCGAAGTGGTAAACATCTAAGACCTGCATCACTTTGGGCTTTCCATTAAGCTGACACACCGCGATATGACTGGAATACTGTTAAAAGCGGCGTTAAACCCAACTCACTAAGACTAATTATTCACATGCTAGGAGTAGATGTTCAAATGAAAGGTAATCATTCAAAATAGATCAGTAACACTCTCCTGATGCTTTGATCAATATTTAGTGTCCATACACATAATCATTGTGGAAAAAATAACATTATGTATATATATATTATATAACTGAAAAATGTATCTAACAGCTGTAAATAACTAAGCATTAACAAATCTATCATCAATGCGTAACCATGGAGGTATTTTCATTTATGGAATAAATTTATAAATGTTATGTGACATTGTTCTAAACTCATGCCAGAATCTATAAATGTATTATAAAAGCCAAAATAATTCAAATATCCCAAATTTAGTGTGAAACTACTCAAAATATTTATTTAGTATTTTATCAATATATATTTGCATGACACTGTTGCGTATATCGTAAATTCAGCAAAGCATGAATGTTATTTTGAAACCCATTTTGTCACGCCCATTTTGGTGCACCTGTTGTTGAGTGTGATTATTGCTTATCGATGATATATATTGACGTATTGCATGGGATACAATTATTATTGTGAAAACAAAACTATCAGCATGTACATCACAGTTACATGAATCATATCCCTTTATATGCAGTCAAAATCCCACAAAGTAATTTAAAAGTGAGAATGACATGTCAAATTTAATTTTATTGTAGGGTTCATATTTTGTATGTTTGAATAGCATGTTAAATGTTAGGAAATTATTTGAGAGCAAAATTTGATAGAAAGCTTGAAAATAATGAAAATTAGTCTATTGATTGACAAAAAAAGGCAAATTCCGCGATTTTTCTGCAGTTCTTCCCACAATTGCAGAATTGTTCCTGGACTGACCTGTAACTGGATTTGTTATACACATTTGTACCACATTTTATTGTCGCCACCTGTTGGCTAAAAGCATTAAGCTTGCTGTACGCACCAACTGTGGGACCAGTTTATTTGGCTATTTGCAAACTCCCCTATCTTCGGGCAGTTTACATGGAGTAAAACAGATGTTATATTTGGGATAACGCTTTCTCAGTAAAGTACAGATTCTCATACTTTTGGGGGGTTGAGTCCTGTCCAGGATTCGATGTCCGGATGGGACTCAACCCCTCAAAAGTACGAGAATCTGTACTTTACTGAGAAAGTGTTATCCCAAATATAACATCTGTTTTACTCCATGTAAACTGCCCGAAGATAGGGGAGTTTGCAAATACTACTATTGCGAGTTGGGTTTAACGCCGCTTTTAACAGTATTCCAGTTATATCGCGGTGTGTCAGCTTAATGGAAAGCCCGAAGTGATGCAGGTCTCAGACGTTACCACTACGGTGAAACCCACGGGCACGGGTATGGTGCTGACAAACCTAGAAACATAATCGGGGCGAACCGGGATTCGAACCCACAATCATAGGTTTCTGGCGTGCACAAGGGACGCAACTCTGCACAGCGAATCCTGTCGCCTTAGATGACTGGGCCACCCGTGCCCCCTTCACTGTTTGAGATGTGATAATCCCAACAACAATATTCGCATCAGCTTTATCACAGCCATGTCAGTTATACTGAAAATGTACTTCTGGGCCAACTATAAAAGTATTGTGCAAGGTCAAAAAAGGAAATATTTCCTTCATTTAGATACATGACAGTATGTATGTATTTCTGTTGAGTTAGGACTTGTGGTTTAGGGGTTTTAATATCACGTATTAAGATGTTGATCTATATGTGTAAATATACAAAATTCTCACGGTCGTTACAGTCTCAAGGCTGCAATGTTATTCAAAGTAAGTCATTAGGCTTGATTTCACATCCACATATATGTGTTGTGATGAATGTCCTGGTAAGATAACAAGTATTACTATTTCAACTTTAGCCTACAACCTATATCTGAAAGAATCAAAATTTAACTAGACAGGAAGGCTAGTAGCCAGTATGTCACAAAAACCAGGAACATTTTACTAGGGGTTTGCTGTGGTTAAAGTACGAAGTCCAAACACTTGTTGTTCAGGACATGTCAATATTTTCCAAGGTCAGTGAGGTGGTCTGTTACTTAATTTGTCAATCTTATAAAGCTCATTGGTTATTTGTCCGTCTTGTAAAGCCCGTTGGTTAATGTGTCCATCTTGTAAAGCCTGTTGGTTAATGTGTCCGTCTTGTAAAGCCTGTTAGTTAATGTGTCCATCTTATAAAGCCCATTGGTTAATGTGTCTGTCTTGTAAAGCCCGTTGGATAATGAGTCCGTCTTGTAAAGCCTGTTGGATAATGAGTGCGTCTTGTAAACCCTGTTGGATAATGTGTCCGTCTTGTAAAGCCTGTTGATTAATGTGTCTGTCTTGTAAAGCCCAGTGGTAAATGTGTCCGTCTTGTAAAGCCCGTTGGATAATGAGTCCGTCTTGTAAAGCCCGTTGGTTAATGTTTCCGTCTTGTAAAGCCCGTTGGATAATGAGTCCGTCTTGTAAAGCCTGTTGGTTAAATGTGTCCGCCTTGTAAAGCCTGTTGGTTATTGTGTCCGTCTTGTAAAGCCCGTTGGTTAATGTGTCCGTCTTGTAAAGCCTGTTGGTTAATGTGTCCGTCTTGTAAAGCCCAGTGGTAAATGTGTCCGTCTTGTAAAGCCCGTTGGATAATGAGTCCGTCTTGTAAAGCCCGTTGGTTAATGTGTCCGTCTTGTAAAGCCCGTTGGATAATGATTCCGTCTTGTAAAGCCTGTTGGTTAAATGTGTCCGTCTTGTAAAGCCTGTTAGTTAATGTGTCCATCTTATAAAGCCCATTGGTTAATGTGTCTGTCTTGTAAAGCCCGTTGGATAATGAGTCCGTCTTGTAAAGCCCGTTGGATAATGAGTGCGTCTTGTAAACCCTGTTGGATAATGTGTCCGTCTTGTAAAGCCTGTTGGTTAATGTGTCTGTCTTGTAAAGCCCAGTGGTAAATGTGTCCGTCTTGTAAAGCCCGTTGGATAATGAGTCCGTCTTGTAAAGCCCGTTGGTTAATGTGTCCGTCTTGTAAAGCCCGTTGGATAATGATTCCGTCTTGTAAAGCCTGTTGGTTAAATGTGTCCGCCTTGTAAAGCCTGTTGGTTATTGTGTCCGTCTTGTAAAGCCCGTTGGTTAATGTGTCCGTCTTGTAAAGCCTGTCGGATAATGAGTCCGTCTTGTAAAGCCTGTTAGTTAATGTGTCCGTCTTGTAAAGCCTGTTGGATAATGAGTCCGTCTTGTGAAGCCCGTTGGATAATGAGTCTGTCTTGTAAAGCCTGTTGGATAATGAGTCCGTCTTGTAAAGCCCGTTGGATAATGAGTCTGTCTTGTAAAGCCTGTTGGATAATGAGTCCGTCTTGTAAAGCCTGTTGGTTAATGTGGGGTCCTGCTGCTGACTGGGATGCAGTGTCAACAGATGTTCAGTGCTCATATCATGTCCTACTTCAGTTGTAGCTTCAGTTTCTCACCTGATTACATTCCTTCAGATCAACATTTTATTGCTGGAGAATAAAACAAAAGATTATATTGTGGAGGACACTATGTTGTAAGTCTGTTTTTTGAATAGTCATGTAGAAGTTGGTTGATGATTGGTAACTTCTGGAACTGGAAACTGAAATTAGAAATGACATATGGATGATTAGTAGATACATCTATACTACTCAAAAGAAGTTAAGGACCACCCATTTCTTTCATATTTCTATATTTTTGGATTTTATCTGCTGTGACAGATTAACTGTGTAAATATGAAATAACTGTTTCAACACCGCAGGCCAGTATACAGGCCAAGGAGTCATGAGTCCCCTGACACCGCACATGTCAAAATGGTATATAATTTTATTGATCTACCTTTCATATCATTCATGTATTAAATCTGTCACATTTCACATTGTCTGAAATACGTATTTCAGTTCCATTTATCATATTTTATCGAAAGGATTAATAAATTATTCATCATGTACCACAATGTTATTTAAAATGTTTTTTCTCGGACACACACTTCGACAACGGGTCCATTTCGAACATGTCCAAAAGCAAAATAGATACGTTTCAACGAAATCTTTAAATAAATTATGTAAAGTAATAAATAAAATCATCAAAAGCATGTCTAAAAGTTGTCAAACTTACATCTAAGTTATTATTTCAATCTATTCTTTCGATCGTGTGTAATGGAAATTCTCGGCTGTCTTTGCTCAGACGCGATGTTACATGCCAAAATATATGAATTATAAATCTGTATCACAGCTCGTAACATCCACGAAGTCAAAAATTTTTTATATTGGTCGAGATTTCCTGCTTAAAACATTCAGAATAACACGATTTAACCAAAACCTTTCATCTAAATCTGAATTTTATCATACACAAAGACGGTAACTATTGCTGTAATTTGATCGGCTACTTTAGGTCCTGTGCTTAAATCTGACAAATCACGAACCTTGTAATAGATTTTGGCAAGAAACGGTTATTATAAACCAATTTCTATCCAATGAAATCGCATGTTACAGCTGCAAAAATACTCCAGGGGCGGTTACTGTCATAGTAATGAAGGCATAAGCTTCCCAATGATGCCAAACATGGAGCGACTCAACAGTTGAGTCATTCATATGAAGCTTCCAAAATGGAGGTATTTCCCTGTATTTCCTGAGCGGAAAGCCACTGTTATCGGGAAATCGGTGATGGCAAATAATATTTACAATCCTTTTTTAAATAATTTTCTTTTAAAATAAACAATGAAAATAAAAAAGAAATAGGTAAGTGGATATTATTAAATCTTATATTTGCTGAAAATTGTCAAATTTTCGCTTCCTTTGAGCTTAATCTGGACGTTATGAATGTGTTAGCTTACATTTTATATTTAATCAAACTTAAGTTGTAAATGCATTATTTAAATAATGTGATAAGCATAACTTTAAATTTATGTATTATTTGGTGTATAATATGTAGTTTTACAAGCAGATAATTTCCTTGATAAATGTAGACTTCATCTATCACCCTAGAGTCTCTTGGAACTCGATCTCATAGCAGCACCTGGTTGACTGGTGTTGAAAGAGTTAACTTCTTTTGAGCAGTATGCTTCTTCTGAAAGTTTACAAACTCAACAAAGCTAACCTTTCATAAAGCCCAAAGAGATTTTGGGTATGTTATGGACCGGCCTTATGTATATATATGAATTTGTTATTGGAAAGTCAATAAAACAAAACTGTCCAGAAACGAAACTGTGATTGGGGATTATACCAGATGTTTTTTGGTGAAATTTCTGAAACTAAAGTATAAATGCCAATACCATAAACGTGGGAAAAAAAAACTACTTTGAACTATTGGTTTATGATATTTCAGGTATTTTTCCTTTTGAACCAGATATATTTGTCATTGATTTGAGTTTGAATATAGAAAACTGAAATTCTTTTGTATATGAATGTATGTAAGTATATAATAACCGTCTATGAAACACATTGCCAGTGGAACCTAAATTGAACAGCTACAAAAAGACATGAGATCTCCTACCCTGGGCCAAGGACACATCCCTCCACCCCCCAAAAAACACCTTGCCTAATAGAGGCTAGATATGGTAATATATTCATCGTTGTGTTATTAAGGGACATTTTTAAATAAATCCAGATTCATTCCTGAATCATTTTGCACATTTACATCCAAATTGTGTAAAACAAGGAAATTAATTGAGGAAGAGCTCCACATTCTTCATTGTTCTTTGATTGAAACCTCAGTTGGCATTGAGGGACATCTGTGTCATTAAACTGCTGAAAAATGCATTCACCTGAAGGACCAGGAGACCCCATGGTGGGAGGCTGGCTGTCCCAACTTGGAGAACAGCAGCTGCCCACCTCGCCACCTCAACATGTGTGGCAGAGTCAGCACACTGCATGCATAGAGAACAAAGAAAGAAGCAAGCTTCAGAATTACCTGCAACTGTTACGCAGGTTTTTAATTAAGCAGCCCTGACGAATGGGATGGTTTTGACTTTTGGTGGAATTTGTGTCTGCCCTGGTGAATTGTGTCTGTGTAATGTCACATCATGAGAAGGGTAAAGGTGATAAAAATAAAGAAATGCTATCTAAATGGGATCGAAATGAAACTTGATGTTTGATGTATCGTAACAAGTCCTACTTCATAGTTTGTCAGCAGGTCTGTCAAAGGTCAGGGTCATTATAGAATTATTTACTGTTTACCCGGTACTTCTTGTCTGTCCCATACCTAGGGGACTAATGCCTGACCATGGTAACACTGGTGTCTCTACCCTGTACTTCTTGTCTGTCATCTGCTGCCCGTCCCATACCTAGGGGACTAATGCCTGACCATGGTAACACTGGTGTCTCTACCCTGTACTTCTTGTCTGTCATCTGCTGCCTGTCCCATACCTAGGGGACTAATGCCTGACCATGGTAACACTGGTGTCTCTACCCTGTACTTCTTGTCTGTCATCTGCTGCCCGTCCCATACCTAGGGGACTAATGCCTGACCATGGTAACACTGGTGTCTCTACCCTGTACTTCTTGTCTGTCATCTGCTGCCTGTCCCATACCTAGGGGACTAATGCCTGACCATGGTAACACTGGTGTCTCTACCCTGTACTTCTTGACTGTCATCTGCTGCCTGTCCCATACCTAGGGGACTAATGCCTGACCATGGTAACACTGGTGTCTCTACCCTGTACTTCTTGTCTGTCATCTGCTGCCCGTCCCATACCTAGGGGACTAATGCCTGACCATGGTAACACTGGTGTCTCTACCCTGTACTTCTTGTCTGTCATCTGCTGCCCGTCCCATACCTAGGGGACTGATGCCTGACCATGGTAACACTGGTGTCTTTACCCTGTACTTCTTGTCTGTCATCTGCTGCCCGTCCCATACCTAGGGGACTCATGCCTGACCATGGTAACACTGGTGTCTCTACATGGTAACCCTGGTGTCTCTACCCTGTACTTCTTGTCTGTCATCTGCTGCCTGTCCCATACCTAGTGGACTAATGCCTGACCATGGTAACACTGGTGTCTCTACCCTGTACTTCTTGTCAATCATCTGCTGCCTGTCCCATACCTAGTGGACTAATGCCTGACCATGGTAACACTGGTGTCTTTACCCTGTACTTCTTGTCTGTCATCTGCTGCCTGTCCCATACCTAGGGGACTAATGCCTGACCATGGTAACACTGGTGTCTTTACCCTGTACTTCTTGTCTCTCATCTGCTGCCCGTCCCATACCTAGGGGACTCATGCCTGACCATGGTAACTCTGGTGTCTCTACCCTGTACTTTTTATCTGTCATCTGCTGCCCGTCCCATACTGCTGTCGTAGGCCCAGGCTGTCGTAGGCCCAGGCAAGTAATTTCTGCTTTGTCTGGTGCAGATGATCACATCAGTGTTCCGAAGCTTCATACCACATACCCCATTAGTCCTTGCCAGGTATCCATTTGTTTATGCAGGTTAACCAGGAATATGTCTCACTAACCGGGTGTTAATCTCACTGTATCAACTTGTGTATCATTGAATCAGTGTCTGTATCATTGAATCAGTATCTGTATCATTGAATCAGTATCTGTATCATTGAATCAGTATCTATCATTGAATCAGCGTCTGTAGCATTGAATCAGTGTCTGTATCATTGAATCAGTGTCTGTATCATTGAATCAGTATCTGTATCATTGAATCAGTATCATTGAATCAGTATCTATCATTGAATCAGTGTCTGTATCATTGAATCAGTATCTGCATTATTGAATCGGTATCATTGAATCAGTATCTATCATTGAATCAGTATCTGTATCATTGAATCTGTATCTGTATCATTGAATCAGTGTCTGTATCATTGAATCAGTATCTGTATCATTGAATCAGTATCTATCATTGAATCAGTGTTTGTATCATTGAATCATTATCTGTATCATTGAATCAGTATCTGTATCATTGAATCAGTATCTATCATTGAATCAGTGTCTGTATCATTGAATCAGTATCGGTATCATTGAATCAGTATCTGTATCATTGAATCTGTATCATTGAATCAGTATCTATCATTGAATCAGTGTCTGTATCATTGAATCAGTATCTGTATCATTGACTATGTGTATTTAACATTGAATAGGTGATCTGTCATTGGATCACTCACTCACACATTTTTCTGTCACACACATTTTTCAGTTTTATAAATGTTTGTAGTTTTATTAAGCACTTTGAAGTCTTGCAATATTTTAGTCAATATTTTGTTCCCTGTGGGAGTCCAGTGTAAAATTGGTCCCCAGTATCCCATGCTTGTCATATGAGGCGACAATGGATATTGGTTGTCAAAGTTGATGACTTGGGAGGTTGCTTACAATATCACTGGATTATCTGGTTTTGCTTGATTATTTACAGGCCGCTGTCATGTAGCTGGAATATTGCTGAGTGCAGAGTTAAACAATAATGTTTTTTACAAAAAATATTTTGTTTCACAAGTTTCTCGTCACTGACATCCCTTTATCAATGTGTTTTTTATTTCATGTTTAGAGAATCTACCTGTAATAATAACAAAAACTGATATGAAAATAAACTTATCTAATACATTATGACACGGATGGTGAAACAAGACAGTGGCAGAAGCTCAAAGATAAATGAACAACTCTAACATTAACTATTCTTTCGTTTCACAAACCTACCTTGAAATAAGGGAGGAATAAAAATTGTTGTAAATGGAGTTAAAACATGATGGCTGGTCCAGTATCTGCAAGAGAGGGACTATAATGGTTTTATTACATGTATACCATCTTTTTCACTCAGTGGTTATGCAAGGCCAGACGAGCCCAGCGGCTGGTGCACAAGCTTGTCCGGCTCGAGGTCCAGGTTCAATTCCCCATATAGGTAAATTACATCACGTTTAGTCATACAAATATCAACAGTTTAAAAGTATTAAAAGTTGTTTTTTTTCATTGGCTTCTGTATGTAATGGATTTGAAGTAACTTTAATTGTTACCTAAGTCCAAATATGTATTTTTTCGCAATTTTCACTTGTCTTTCTTAATGTTTACGATTCTGACATCTTTTCTAATACCTAGACTCAATCAGCTTTTCAAGCATTACTTGGATGTGTGAATGAAATATATGCTCCCAGAATCTGGAATTGGGATTCTTATTGGTTGTCATTCATGTCAAGGTTAAATGTCATGTCATGATATCATGCAGATGACGAACCAGTTTGATATGTTGAAAAAAGATATGGTAACTCATGTTTATTTTGCAATCACAATTTGATATACTTTCCCTGAGACTTTCCGATGAAACATGTTGAATGGAATTGGAATATATTATCAATATGTTTTTAGCCTCTGAATCTTTGTGGTTGAAACGTCTCGTGGATGCTACATATTTGCAAACTACACAGAGATCAGAAGATCCTCAGAATTCTGTGGATTCGGATACCAACTGGGTTGTGGTCCTGGGTATCTGTGAATAGTTTCAGCTTCCAGACGTCCAGTTATGTCCTTGACTAATTATCATGGAATCCAATTTTGTTTATGAAGATGGCTGTTTTATTGTTCGATCTCAGTTTTAAGTAGAGCAGTAACCGTCTGAGTGACACAGATTGTGCCATGCATACTAATAATGTATGCTCTCCTTAATTTTTAATTCATACATGTTATGCATGCCCTACATTGAACATTTATGCTCAACTTGCATATGGTACACCATCGTCCTGTTAAACGAAATAACATAGGACTTCGGTATTCTAGAGCAGATTGACCATTAGCAGGTAATCATTTGTGAGTCTAGATCAGATTACTAAAGCAGCGTTTTTGCATGTATCTGTATGATGACAGCTCTTTTCTTATGAATGATCATTTCCTCTGATTACATTTGCCTCACAGGCAGCTAGGGTTGTATACTCCCCAGGGAGCTGAGGATGAAAATTGATCCAGGGTGAAATTGTCTCACTTCAAGCATGCTTCAGGGCATGGATTTGGTGCATTATACGTATGAACATTCTTGTTATATGTCTCTGAGAGGGCACATGATGGTGTGCAGCGCTGCATGCATGTCAGTGTGTCACATTGTGCAGTCCTCGCAGCAGAGGACAAGGTTGGACCTTGTTCTGGTACACTCAGTTTTGTGTGTGTGGTATTCTAGGATTAGCATCAAACTTAGTTCCCCTGGTAAGAGACCCTTTGAGTATGGCCTCTTGTGCCAAGGTCGCTTGATTCCAGTCTCTGGGGTCAGGCCTCTTGTGCCAAGGTCGCTTGATTCCAGTCTCTGGGGTCAGGCCTCTTGTGCCAAGGTCGCTTGATTCCAGTCTCTGGGGTCAGGCCTCTTGTGCCAAGGTCGCTTGATTCCAGTCTCTGGGGTCAGGCCTCTGGTGTTAAGTCTCTGGTGTCAGGCCTCTGGCGTAAGGCCTCTGGCGTCAGGCCCCTGGGGTCAGGCCTCTGGTGTTAAGTCTCTGGTGTCAGGCCTCTGGTGTCCTGCCTGGGGGATCAGGCCTCTGGGGTCAGGCCCCTGGGGTCAGGCCTCTGGTGTCAGGCCTCTGGCGTCAGGCCCCTGGGGTCAGGCCTCTGGTGTTAAGTCTCTGGTGTCAGGCCTCTGGTGTCCTGCCTGGGGGATCAGGCCTCTGGTGTCAGGCCTGGGGGATCAGGCCTCTGGTGTCAGGCCTCTGGCATCAGGCCTCTGGCATCAGGTCTCTGGCATCAGGTGTCTGGCATCAGGTGTCTGGGATCAGGCCTCTGGTGTCAGGCCTCGGGGATCAGGCCTCTGGGGTCAGATCTCTGGTGTCAGCCCTCTGGTGTCTGGCCTCTGGGGTCAGGCCTCTGGCATCAGGCCTCTGGCATCAGGTGTCTGGGGTCAGGTCTCTGGTGTCAGGCCCCTGGTGTCAGGCCTCTGGTGTCAGGCCCCTGGTGTCAGGCCTCTGGTGTCAGGCCTCTGGCGTCAGGTCCCTGGTGTCAGGTCTCTGGTGTCAGGCCTCTGGTGTCAGGCCTCTGGTGTCTGGCCTTTGGGATCTGGCCTCTGGTGTTTGGCCTCAGGGCTTGGGCCTCAGCTGTCAGGCCTCTGGCGTCCTTTTCTCAGGGATCAGGCCTCAGGCGTCAGATCTCTGGTGTCAGGCCTCTGGTGTCATGCCTCGGGGTTCAGGCCTCTGGGGTCAGATCTCTGGTGTCAGCCCTCTGGTGTCTGGCCTCTGGGGTCAGGCCTCTAGGTTACGCACAACCAAATATTTTCCCATAGACTTCTATAGTAGGGTTATATTTTTTTTAAAAATAACTAAGCATTCAACAGCCTATCTGTACGTGTGTGCACAGTTTGGCCTTAGAGCAGCAATAAAAACATAAAAAATGACTAGCTTAGCCAGCTCCTTTTCCGAGTACAGGAAGCTAAACACACCACCCCCAGTTTCGCACCAAATGTCACCTACTTGAAAATAGCTGTGGTCACATTCAGCATAAGTCATCATGTTGAAAAAGACAGTACTAAATATAACCAGTTTTAATAACTGGATGGATGTACATTTGAAAGTCATAAAAATCTTACAGAATATCCTCCAATCACAGCCTGCAGATATCTCTCGATCTGCACTGAAGGCTCCCTACGAAAACCGCACTGTCCAAACTGGTTCTGATTTGGTGTAGTAGAACCTCTAGTGTCTGGCCTTTGGGGTCAGGCCTCTGGGGCTTGGCCTCGGGGGTCAGGTCTCTGGGGTCAGGCCTCTGGTGTCCTGCCTCAGGGATCAGGCCTCTGGCGTCCAGCATCCGGTGTCAGGCCTCTGGCATCTCATCCAGCCTCTGGGGTCCTCTGATGTCAAGCATTTGGCGTTTGGCCTCTGTCAGGCCTTTGATATCCTTTCCCCAGTCTTTAACTTTGGACTTAATACATTGAATCTAGAAAAATAACAAAATGGATAATTTCTCTGCAGACACAATGATGGTCCCACGACGAGCCTTACATTTCAGACCTGAATTTCATCATGGCCGCCATTGTTCAGTCCACCGTGTGCAAATTTGGTTGAGCATCATATTGGACATTGCATTCAATTTTCTTTTTAATTTGATACTTGACCTGGATTGATCTTGATCTTTGAACACAGATTACTGTTTAAATCTACTGTTATCACAGACTATCTCCTGTTTGCAAGTTATGGAATCTGTCTGAACATTTTTATGATTGTTTTATCTCAACCAGTTGCAGATAACAAGCAAAAACAGCAATATTAAAGGAGACATTCACACAAAACTGAAGCAAATAATCATGCTCTGTTTGATGATGAATCAAATTAACCAAAAGTATGGTATCTTCAGAAATTTAAAAAACAAAAGTTCAAAGGTTTTTGAATGCAATAACTTGATTATATGGGTCTTATTTTTTCACAAGAATTTAATCTCAAACAAAAAGGCACCATGGTTTATCTACCTTTCTTCAATATGTGGAATTTGGTGCCAGCTGTGTGACAGGATGCACCTTTAGATGGGAGCGAAAAAAGAACGGCAAATGAACCATAGATAGGTCTAGAGGTGAACTGCTGAATTTTGATAGTTTGGGATTTTTAAGGAAATATTTTTAACTTGATAAGTCTCAGACAAGGGGTCCGTCCTCTGGCAAGAAGTCTCAGGACAGTAGGAACATTCCTCTGGCTATGAGTCTCAGACAAGAGGACAGTTCCTCTGGCTAAAAGTCTCAGACAAGAGGACAGTTCCTCTGGCTAAAAGTCTCAGACAAGAGGACAGTTCCTCTGGCTAAAAGTCTCAGACAAGAGGACAGTTCCTCTGGCTATGAATCTCAGACAAGAGGACCGTCCCTCTAGCTTAAAGTCTCTGACAGATAAAAGGACCCTTCTTCTTGCTTTGAGGTCCCAGACAATCATAGCACTATCATTGCTATATGAAAATTGGGGTGTGAACAAACAAAAATGCACAATTTCTAACATCCAGTTTGGTGAGTATACCTTCTGTCATAGTTTCAGTTATAAGTTGCAAGCTCAACCCACCTCTAGTTCACAGATGGGTAAATCAGGAAAATCTCACAATCCCCCGACTCAAGCGCTTATCAGTTGTCCATCTGCAGCTCTGTGGTAACAGCATCATTGTGAGGACTGGTCTTGTCATCTGCCTTGCAACATCAGCTTCATGTCTGCAGGAGACATTATCAGCCCAGGAACTGTAGGAAAAGACATTAGCAGTCATTGGCTGACTGTGCCCTGATAAATGTAATTTGAGAGCTGCTGATCTATGCTGTTTAGTAGGTATTTGCAAACAGAGAGGAACTGGATAGGTCTGTGTCTGTGTCTTCCCTTGACTGGTTGCGGATGACGTCTCAAGTAGAATTTAGTGACACTGGAAGATGCTCAGTTGATTTCCACAAGACATTTCTCAATTGGGCTGCTTATCTTTTGTTTTGGGAAACATATTCTTGCATGTCTTGAGACAGAGATGTAAGTAAGGAATAGCCTTGATTTGAAACAAGAAGCAGTTAAACAATGCTTGTATTAGTGTGTGACTGAGGTGTGTGATACAACTGTGTGACAGGTGTGTGATACAACTGTGTGACTGAGGTGTGTGATACAACTGTGTGACTGAGGTGTGTGACCCAACTGTGTGACTGAGGTGTGTGATACAACTGTGTGACTGAGGTGTGTGACCCAACTGTGTGACTGAGGTGTGTGACCCAACTGTGTGACCAAGCTGTGTGACTGAGGTGTGTGATACAACTGTGTGACTGAGGTGTGTGATACAACTGTGTGACTGAGGTTTGTAATACAACTGTGTGACTGAGGTGTGTGACCCAACTGTGTGACTGAGGTATGTGATACAACTGTGTGACTGAGGTGTGTGATACAACTGTGTGACTGAGGTGTGTAATACAACTGTGTGACTGAGGTGTGTGATACAACTGTGTGACTGAGGTGTGTGATACAACTGTGTGACTGAGGTGTGTGACCCAACTGTGTGACTGAGGTGTGTGACCCAACTGTGTGACTGAGGTGTGTGATACAACTGTGTGACTGAGGTGTGTGATACAACTGTGTGACTGAGGTGTGTAATACAACTGTGTGACTGAGGTGTGTGACCCAACTGTTTGACTGAGGTGTGTGACTGAGGTGTGTGATACAACTGTGTGACTGAGGTGTGTGATACAACTGTGTGACTGAGGTGTGTGACCCAACTGTGTGACTGAGGTGTGTGACCCAACTGTGTGACTGAGGTGTGTGATTAACTGTGTGACTGAGGTGTGTGATACAACTGTGTGACTGAGATGTGTGACCCAACTGTGTGACTGAGGTGTGTGATACATGTGTGTTATCACATTAACACAAATATATAGAATACTAAACCACCTCCTGTGTAATAGAATTTCATTAAAACAAGTGAATAGTTCTGGTTCTGACAAGTGAGTTTAGTATTTTATTTATTACTTGCCATTTATAACATTTTAAAGTTTAACTGTCATGTGTAAATACGCAGACATCTATGAGATTAACAGCATAATCCAATTATGTTTAACAAAATAATACTTCAAATGTAAAAAGTTGACACATATTGATGTAGTATCACACCACATTTAGATCGCTTTGTGGAATGGGGCCCTGCACCCAAAAATTTACAGTCACATCACAATACCCTGTGACGTAATTTATGAAATTGTTTTGCAAGTTAGAGGTGTGAAACAATACCATGTGATGTCAGCCTAGCAACTGGGTTGCTTGGGTCATCGAGTGTGCATAAGCTCCTCTCAGTGATCTATCACCTCTACACAGAATGTCATTGAATGAGCCCAACGATGTTGAGAGTTTTCAATATTTGTTTGTGTAACTCATTCCCGCAGTACATAAGCACGTGCTTTGGTTTTAAACACTGTGTTATACCATCTTGTTGTTATTAAACACTGGTATCTTCAACGGGCAAGGAATAAAATGAAATATAGTCCACATTAACACGGGATTCACACATTATCACTGAGCATTCCCACAAAGTTATTATTAAGCAGGTGATTATTCCCTTATAAATACGATCTCTCATGCATTTTCAGTTTTGTAATGCATGACCAATGTGATTGAATGCAGTCTTCACAAATTCATAAAATAATTCCAATAAATAAACATACAACATTAAAATCACTGAAGGCACTTTTTTAAAGCAGGCAATTAGAGAGGTTGTTCCGATCCTATTTACGACAGTATTGTCATCCAATCACAATCCATGTTTCAAAGCAGAATTTGGGGCAGTCAGTTTCGGTGCTTCATTTTCTTATCCGTGAATGTCGGAAAGTACTTCATGCAAGTGAGCCATCATTATTGCATCTGCAATGAGAGAGGTTGTTCCGATCCTATTTACGACAGTATTGTCATCCAATCACAGGGCGGTCGGGTAGCCTAGTGGTTAAAGCGTTCGTTCGTTCGTTCGTTACGCCGAAGACCCGGGTTCGATTCCCGACATGGGTACAATGTGTGAAGCCCATTTCTGGTGTCCCCCGCCGTGATATTGCTGGAATATTGCTAAAAGCGGCGTAAAACAATACTCACTAACTCATCCAATCACAATCCATGTTTCAAACAGAATTTTGGGCAGTCAGTTTCAAAGCGGAATTTTCATATCCGTGAATGTTGGAAAGTACTTCATGCAAGTGAGCCATCATTATTGCATCTGCAATGAGAGAGGTTGTTCCGATCCTATTTACGACAGTATTGTCATCCAATCACAGGGCGGTCGGGTAGCCTAGTGTTTAAAGCGTTCGTTCGTTCGTTACCCCGAAGACCAAGGTTCGATTCCCGACATGGGTACAATGTGTGAAGCCCATTTCTGGTGTCCCCCGCCGTGATATTGCTGGAATATTGCTAAAAGCGGCGTAAAACAATACTCACTCACTCACTCACTCACTCATCCAATCACAATCCATGTTTCAAAGCGGAATTTGGGGCAGTCAGTTTCGTTGCTTCATTTTCGTATCCGTGAATGTTGGAAAGTACTTCATGCAAGTGGGCCATCATTATTGCATCTGAAAAATGTTAATTTTGATATTGGATATTTCAACAAGTACTGGTCAAGCTGTCATTAACTCTCTTCTTAACTTTATGTGTTATTTGCGCAACTGTAAAATGAAATTGGAACAGAATAAAAAGTTTTGAAATTTTTCTTCATTGCATCCATAGACGATCACATGGAAGTTAGTGTCCCCCTCCTGTTAAATTTGGATTAAGGACCTCCGAACCACCACACAACCCACCCTGTGTTGCTGTTAGAGGGTCAGACAAAACTCAAAAGCTTTACTAGCTTGGGTAAAGATAAAAATTCTCTTGTAATGTTAAAACACTGGCGAAATTTAGAATTTGTACTAGCCCCTGGCTAGTGTTAAGTTCGAACCCTGCATTAAAAGTGGGTGGGATTACTGGTATATCGGAAAACTGAGGTTCATACTTTCCACGTTTAATATCACAATATCATTTTTTAATGCTCTGTATATTGGGTGTTTTCAATTAGTGATTTTATCATGTTTTTAATGTTATACACTTGCCAAATACCTCCGAAGTGTTTCTGTAATGCCAAAATGCAAGCTTGCGAAGATAGAAGTTAATTCTCAGTGATCTACCTAATGTCAATGTGCATTCGTAAACTTTTGCCATCAACACCCGTGGCCCCAAGATGGCGGTGTGGTCAGTTGTTTCAAATATGAAAGGCAAAGCCAAAGTGTTGATGACTTCAGTCTAAAACAAACGCTTGGCAAAATTCCTAAAGCAAATATTGCAGTCTGATGTAAGTAGGGGTGGTGTATTGCACCACCATTTGGAGATTCTTCTGTGGCTGTATTGGAAAATATCAATATGCAAGGGTTGTATTGCGATATAGTAGACTACTCTATTCGACGTAATAAGTGCCCAGGGCGCTCTCAAAATTAGAAATAGGGGGCTCTTATTAGAATATTCTTTTGGTGAAAAAAAACAGTTGAAAGATAAATTTCGTGGTTTATGCTGACAGCCTGACATATAACACACGAGTGCGTATTATAAGCGAATAAATAAGTCTTGTGTACATTGATCAATCGGAAAGGGTGCTAATTGGGATTGTTCACTAGCAAATATATTAGCAAATATCGCCTTGGGTGCTTATTAGAGTGGGGCGCTTATTACGTCGAATACCGTAGTTATTTTGCACACCCCTAGTCATGAGTGTACTTCTGAATTGAAACTTTAGAATTATACTATATATTGTGATATGTATCACAATACAGCCTTGTGCATCCTAAGATATTGCAATGCACTTTAAACCTCAAATCCTGTAAATTTGAAAAGTTTTGCGAGCAGGAAAGTACTGCAAAAACTGTGAGTGACACACACTCACAGTAGTTATTTAAGATCAACAACAAACAAAAACTGGAGTGCGGCATATTTTTTTTAGTCCCTTCCCCATATTGTCAAATCAGTCAGATTAAATATATAATCCCTCACGTCCCGTGGGCCTCTAATAACATACTGTCACTCAGTCCGTGGTACGTCCTCTTGTCAATATAGACACAAGAATGACCCTATTGTCCTTAGACTTTCCAGGTTTACAGTACCCTTCACTACTTGGTATCCTTGACTTATTTATATGCCACAGCTACACGATAAATTGCAAAGAACAATGAAGAATGAAGCATGGTTTATTAACAATAAAATATTGTACTATCATGACGTCATTTCTGAAATTCGAACATGCTCGCAACCAACTTGATGACATCATATATTGGACGAAGTTATTTTTTAGAAGGAAGTGTCTAGATTTAGCTGGGTTACGCAGATGAATGCAGTGGCCAATTGATCGCATCTACCAGTGGGAGAGATATGACAATCTGTATTAGGAAAAAAGGTACAGACAATCAACGTGAGGATTGTGAGAATATGCGAAAAAAATACCAAAATTAACCTACCTGTTCATAAAATGGACTTGTACATTACCAAGATCAGATTCTATAGAGGGAGTCATCATTTCTGAAATAGAGGTAATTATAATGGAAGCTTTTAACATTTAACAGTATCCTTAAACAGGTCATACATAATGTCGATTTATCATCCAAAACTGGCTCCCACAGGAGATATGCTTGGGTGAGATATAGAAAATACCACACTCATTCTCATTAGATACCATTTTTACGAAACGAATGGACTTTCTATGGTATCTGACTGAGCAAAAGCGAGGTCAAATACCATAGAAAGTTCACGAGTTTCTGTGAGCTCCAAGAATCTACCCTAGCGTATAATCTGGGAACTCCAAAAATCTACCCAGGTATACTTTGAAAGGGGGGTATACTTTCAGGCTTGACACTGGGGACATCAGAGTGTTCGCCAAAGACATTAATGGTAACTGTACCACCCTATACTAAAGGCGTGAAATTCAACAAACTCAAGTCTGCTCGCATGTCAGTGACAGCTTCGAACGAAGGGCAAGGTCACCACTGGAATTAGGAAAGACAACCAAGATCTTTACAGCGTTTTAAGCTAGAGATAGGGAAAATGTTATTGTTCACATTTGGGATGTTTTGGGCCACATAATCAAAACGCTTCTACGGAGTCTTCGAATGACTTGTATCTGTAATGTTCACTTTTAGTGATCTGGTCGTCACAAAATACACTTCAAACTGCAACACTGGAGCATTAAACGTAAGTCTAAGTATCTGTCCAGATAGTTTCAACTGACTTCATTTCACCACACTTATCCTTTTACGTTCAATCAAATTGAAAGTCGCATCAGGTTCGTTACGCTCATTGGGACCCTTGATCCATGAGTAGACATTGCATATGGATATGGCTGGATTATATAATGTCTCCTGTAGCTTTATGCATAACTATAGTCTGGGAGTTAATTTAAGGTACCGACGTTTACTACAATAACACTGACCTGAAAAAGAATTAAAAAATAATTGGATAAATATTATTAAATAACTGCTTGAGACGCCCAACGCTAACACCGTATTCGTGCGAGCGTGATTCCCGTGCAACCTTTCGAGTTGTGTTGATTGGTTCAACTGTGTCATATGGCCCTGTGACGCAGGGGTAGCATTATGCAGATGGCTGTTACAATGAATGCTCGTTCCACCCGTGACGAACAGGTCTGGTTGTTGATGAAATATAGTGATAGCTAAATAGACAGATTTTTTATTCATGCACCGGTTGTCTTTAAATGTAATATCCAGTTATGTATGACTGTTTAATAATCTCATACCAACTTTGACTGGAGTAGGTCCAATAGTTTTTCAGATATTGTAGTAAACGCTGGTACCTTAAATAAACTTCCAGACTATAATATAGAATGCAAAGCTAATTTAGTGCGTATGACGATCTTGTTTGGTTTTATAAAGTGTGTGTACATGTCGATCTCTCGCTTTCGTGAGATTCCTTCAGGTCACATATATCCAATCAAAACGAATAAAACAAGGTCAGCCTTGTACGACACACGTGTGATGTACAGATTTAGTGTCTTACCACCTGTATGTTCACCATGTGGGTAATAACAAGCATTATCTACATTGTAGATATCGCTGCAATGAACTTGCATCACAATGCTTTGCAGACCATTGTCACATCATTGGTTACCATGACATCACAATGAAATGACATCACTAATGGCTCTGCTACTGAAGCTGTTAGCAGTACTTTTTACACTTATGACACTGCTTAATACTTTCTCATAATTGAAAAAAGTTGGAAGAATGATTGTGTCTTTTGATATGAAATATATCAACACTCATTGATATATTTGGTATCAACAGACACTCAGGTGAGATTCTCTATATCTCATATAAGAAATAAACGACTCATGGTTTATTCTCCCTGCAGTCTTTTGGTGTATGATTAAACAACTCCCACTCGTTTATTTCTTCTTTCTTATTATTTACATAGCCTAGAACTTATGCTTTAAACTTATAATTATTGTGTAAGGATACGAATTTATGGATGAACAACTTCTTTATTACAATTAAGAGCAACATTTCGGTGTAGGTTCTAATACCGTTATCAAGCAAGTCACTACACCGAAACGTTGCTCTTATTGTAATAAAGAAGTTGTTCATCCATAAATTCTTATCCTTATTTAATACTCCAACTTCTAAATGCCTGTCAAAGAAGTTATAATTATTGCCCTAGAGACAAGTGCAAGTCTATGTAGTTGAGTCCATCAGTGTATGTATATACAAATGATATTACCAGTGAACTGTCTTGACACTGACAGTGGGATGCTAGCTTCCAGGCCAAGTCTTATCACTAAAAAAATCTTTTAATTACATTTTTATCTTCTGATTGATATTGTTATATTAATCAAAGCTCTTGTGACAATACAGCCAGTATTCATCAGATGCCCCGGCATGGGTACTCGGTATTGTACAGTGCACAGCTTGTACCAAAAATGTTGCTCATTCAATCATCATATCTGATGTTATTTGGACAGCTCAAACAATATTTATTTTATTATAAAATACTGTCAACATCAGATATATATCATGTTTAATGAAGTCAGGTAAAGCAATATATGGGTTTAATTAACCAAAATGTTAGACCACTGATAAAACACATTATTGTTCGTATGAATAGCTAAGTTTGTATATGACAAAAAAACGTATTGATAGATTGACATATCAGACTTGGCAATCTGTCAAGGTGATAACTGTTCTGTGTTTTCAATGTAAAAGTTTGTTAAATTGAATATGAAGCTGAATAGTGTAGAAGGTTTCATTGTTCACTTCAAATATACATTTCATTTGGGCAAAAACGTTGAATTTTTTGTGTTTTTATCCTTTTTACCATGACATAATTAAATCTTACACTTTTGAATTAGCAATGGTTATGAGAGGATTGGCATGGGGTTTGTAGTTTGTTGATTTAGAATTAAGTGTTTTTTCATCCTTGTTGACCGTGGGTATATGCTGACCCTGGGTATCAGCTGACCCTGGGTATCAGCTGACCCTGGGTATATGCTGACCCTGGGTATATGCTGACCCTGGGTATAAGCTGACACTGGGTATATGCTGACCCTGGGTATATGCTGACCCTGGGTATATGCTGACCCTGGGTATAAGCTGACCCTGGGTATGTGGTGACCCTGGGTAATAAGCTGACCCTGGGTATATGCTGACCCTGGGTATAAGCCGACCCTGGGTATATGCTGACCCTGGGTATAAGCTGACCCTGGGTATAAGCCGACCCTGGGTATATGCTGACCCTGGGTATATGCTGACCCTGGGTATAAGCTGACCCTGGGTATAAGCTGACCCTGGGTATAAGCTGACCCTGGGTATATGCTGACCCTGGGTAAAAGCCGACCCTGGGTATATGCTGACCCTGGGCATATGCTGACCCTGGGTATAAGCTGACCCTGGGTATAAGCTGACCCTGGGTATAAGCTGACCCTGGGTATATGCTGACCCTGGGTATAAGCTGACCCTGGGTATAAGCTGACCCTGGGTATAGGCTTGTGAACATCAGTGTCTCTAAAGCTGTGAACCGCCCTCTGGAGGGACCCAGAGCCTCTCAAGTCCCCAACCCCTCACACACCAGACAAACACCACCCACTGCTGTTTATTTCATTAAGACAGAGTGTTTGTGTCTTCAGGGCTCAATATCCGGCTCTTAGTATGAAACCTGATTTGGGACACATAAAACCCAATATACCCTGAGTGATGCTGCAAACAAGAAGTTCTCTTACCAACATTTTTTAATATGACATTGTAAAAGAATTAAAATGAATTCAAATTTGATAGAAAATAGCTGTTTGATTGAGCTAAGGTTAACTTGTGCTATGTCACGTGACTTTCATTGACTTGGAAAATGCGGGATATGTCGCAATTTATCAAGATCACGTGGACCAATCAGATCTCATCATTTTGACTTGGAGGTATGATAATATTAGTTATTAGTGTTCGCCCAAACCCTGCTCACAATGTTTCTATGCTCCAATGCATGACTGTGGATTGGCTGGCCAATGGAGCGGCTCTCCCTGGTGAAAAAACATCTCAGCTGTTGCCGTGTAATGCCTCTGGTATATGCAGACTGTCGTGTAGCCACGCAACCAGTTACAATTGGGTAGCATGTTATTGTCTGCAGATTGATCGACTGGAACCAAAAGCAACAGACCAATAGATACATGCAGGCATATTTAATTATTTGTTTTATTTTTCTGCGCAGTCTGGTTTCTATGGATTTGAAAAACTGTGAGATAAAACTGCCAAATAGCGTAAAGGGAAAACTTAAAAAAACTAAATCTCAAATGATGTAAATATACTCGCCGCCAAAAGAAATGAGAACCGTAGAAACATAGAGAAGTATGGACGTAAAGAGGAGATGTTTCCAATGTGTGACACATAATGACAAAGCTACAATCAGTCAAGTGTTACCACAGGGTCTCTTTATTCTTATGATGATATGCTGCACATGATTTTCAAACTTTACACGCTAATCCTGCACAAGGCAAATGGTGCATCTTGAGTCATATGGATCTATGACATCACATGTGATGCGTTCTTGTGCATCTGTTCACGCAACATAACAGTATGTTTGTTTGTGCATCAAACCAATCTAATATCTCTTGAATGTGAGTAATTCTTCACATATTAACTAACATGTATGGTATTCACGTTTATCTTGGCAGTGAGTAGACATAGAAGTATCTCTGGCAAATGCAAATAAACAGGACTGACGTGTAGCTTGTTGATGAGTTTACCCACAGTGGAGTGTTGCTGTAGTGGACATTCTAACTTTACCGACCGCCTCCATGGTCTAAGGTAGACCGTCCGACTGGAGAGCGGAAGGTCCGGGGTTCGATCCCTGACCACGTCATTCCAAAAGACTTTAAAAGATGGTACTTGTGCTCAGTGAGCTAGCACTATAAATCGGCATCAGTCCAGACTAGTACAAGCAGCCATACAAACACACACAAGTACATGCACGTTGCTATATAAGTGCAATAATCTTGGACGCGACGTTAAACCCCATTTCACCTCACCTCACCTCTAACTTTACAACCTTAGTTGTATCTCCAGTGGAGTGTGTGTGTTGTCCACTGAAGTGTTGCTGTAGTGGACATTCTAACTTTACGGCCTTAAGGGAAGGATTT